>NW_026294436.1:62310226-62675226 GCF_007827085.1 Peromyscus californicus insignis | reverse complement strand
TTAAGATCACACTCCCCCCCACTAATGATCCCTTCATTAAGATCACACTCCCCCATGATCCCTTCATTAAGATCACACTCCCCCATGATCCCTTCATTAAGATCGCACTCCCCCCCCCATGATCCCTTCATTAAGATCGCACTCCCCCCCACTAATGATCCCTTCATTAAGATCGCACTCCCCCCACTAATGATCCCTTCATTAAGATCGCACTCCCCCCCACTAATGATCCCTTCATTAAGATCGCACTCCCCCCCACTAATGATCCCTTCATTAAGATCGCACTCCCCCCCCACTAATGATCCCTTCATTAAGATCGCACTCCCCCCCATGATCCCTTCATTAAGATCGCACTCCCCCCACTAATGATCCCTTCATTAAGATCGCACTCCCCCCCATGATCCCTTCATTAAGATCGCACTCCCCCCCACTAATGATCCCTTCATTAAGATCGCACTCCCCCCCCACTAATGATCCCTTCATTAAGATCGCACTCCCCCCCCATGATCCCTTCATTAAGATCGCACTCCCCCCCCCATGATCCCTTCATTAAGATCGCACTCCCCCCCCCATGATCCCTTCATTAAGATCGCACTCCCCCCCACTAATGATCCCTTCATTAAGATCGCACTTCCCCCCACTAATGATCCCTTCATTAAGATCACACTCCCCCCCCATGATCCCTTCATTAAGATCACACTCCCCCCCCCATGATCCCTTCATTAAGATCGCACTCCCCCCCACTAATGATCCCTTCATTAAGATCGCACTCCCCCCCCATGATCCCTTCATTAAGATCGCACTCCCCCCCACTAATGATCCCTTCATTAAGATCGCACTCCCCCCCATGATCCCTTCATTAAGATCACACTTCCCCCCCATGATCCCTTCATTAAGATCGCACTCCCCCCCCATGATCCCTTCATTAAGATCGCACTCCCCCCCACTAATGATCCCTTCATTAAGATCACACTTCCCCCCCACTAATGATCCCTTCATTAAGATCGCACTCCCCCCCACTAATGATCCCTTCATTAAGATCGCACTCCCCCCCACTAATGATCCCTTCATTAAGATCGCACTCCCCCCCCATGATCCCTTCATTAAGATCGCACTCCCCCCCATGATCCCTTCATTAAGATCACACTTCCCCCCCATGATCCCTTCATTAAGATCGCACTTCCCCCCACTAATGATCCCTTCATTAAGATCACACTCCCCCCCCCCATGATCCCTTCATTAAGATCGCACTCCCCCCCATGATCCCTTCATTAAGATCGCACTCCCCCCCCCATGATCCCTTCATTAAGATCGCACTCCCCCCCACTAATGATCCCTTCATTAAGATCGCACTCCCCCCCCCATGATCCCTTCATTAAGATCACACTTCCCCCCCATGATCCCTTCATTAAGATCGCACTCCCCCCCACTAATGATCCCTTCATTAAGATCGCACTCCCCCCCCCATGATCCCTTCATTAAGATCGCAACCCCCCATGATCCCTTCATTAAGATCGCACTCCCCCCCCATGATCCCTTCATTAAGATCACACTCCCCCCCACTAATGATCCCTTCATTAAGATCGCACTCCCCCCCACTAATGATCCCTTCATTAAGATCGCACTCCCCCCCACTAATGATCCCTTCATTAAGATCGCACTCCCCCCCATGATCCCTTCATTAAGATCGCACTCCCCCCACTAATGATCCCTTCATTAAGATCGCAACCCCCCATGATCCCTTCATTAAGATCGCACTCCCCCCCCATGATCCCTTCATTAAGATCGCACTCCCCCCCACTAATGATCCCTTCATTAAGATCACACTCCCCCCCCATGATCCCTTCATTAAGATCACACTCCCCCATGATCCCTTCATTAAGATCGCACTTCCCCCCCATGATCCCTTCATTAAGATCGCACTCCCCCCATGATCCCTTCATTAAGATCGCACTCCCCCACTAATGATCCCTTCATTAAGATCGCACTCCCCCCCACTAATGATCCCTTCATTAAGATCACACTCCCCCCACTAATGATCCCTTCATTAAGATCGCACTTCCCCCCATGATCCCTTCATTAAGATCGCACTCCCCCCACTAATGATCCCTTCATTAAGATCACACTCCCCCCCATGATCCCTTCATTAAGATCGCACTCCCCCCCCCATGATCCCTTCATTAAGATCACACTCCCCCCACTAATGATCCCTTCATTAAGATCACACTCCCCCCATGATCCCTTCATTAAGATCGCACTCCCCCCCCATGATCCCTTCATTAAGATCGCACTCCCCCACTAATGATCCCTTCATTAAGATCGCACTCCCCCCCATGATCCCTTCATTAAGATCGCACTCCCCCCCCATGATCCCTTCATTAAGATCACACTCCCCCCCCCATGATCCCTTCATTAAGATCACACTCCCCCCACTAATGATCCCTTCATTAAGATCACACTCCCCCCATGATCCCTTCATTAAGATCGCACTCCCCCCCCATGATCCCTTCATTAAGATCGCACTCCCCCCCACTAATGATCCCTTCATTAAGATCGCACTTCCCCCCACTAATGATCCCTTCATTAAGATCGCACTCCCCCCCATGATCCCTTCATTAAGATCGCACTCCCCCCCCATGATCCCTTCATTAAGATCACACTCCCCCCCACTAATGATCCCTTCATTAAGATCGCACTCCCCCCCGATGATCCCTTCATTAAGATCGCACTCCCCCATGATCCCTTCATTAAGATCGCACTCCCCCCCACTAATGATCCCTTCATTAAGATCGCACTTCCCCCCACTAATGATCCCTTCATTAAGATCACACTCCCCCCCACTAATGATCCCTTCATTAAGATCGCACTCCCCCCCACTAATGATCCCTTCATTAAGATCGCACTCCCCCCCCATGATCCCTTCATTAAGATCGCACTCCCCCCCCATGATCCCTTCATTAAGATCGCACTCCCCCCCCACTAATGATCCCTTCATTAAGATCGCACTCCCCCCCATGATCCCTTCATTAAGATCGCACTCCCCCCCATGATCCCTTCATTAAGATCGCACTCCCCCCACTAATGATCCCTTCATTAAGATCGCACTCCCCCCCCACTAATGATCCCTTCATTAAGATCGCACTCCCCCCCACTAATGATCCCTTCATTAAGATCACACTCCCCCCCACTAATGATCCCTTCATTAAGATCGCACTCCCCCCCACTAATGATCCCTTCATTAAGATCGCACTTCCCCCCACTAATGATCCCTTCATTAAGATCGCACTCCCCCACTAATGATCCCTTCATTAAGATCGCACTCCCCCCACTAATGATCCCTTCATTAAGATCACACTCCCCCCCATGATCCCTTCATTAAGATCGCACTCCCCCCCCATGATCCCTTCATTAAGATCGCACTCCCCCACTAATGATCCCTTCATTAAGATCGCACTCCCCCCACTAATGATCCCTTCATTAAGATCACACTCCCCCCCATGATCCCTTCATTAAGATCGCACTCCCCCCCCATGATCCCTTCATTAAGATCACACTTCCCCCCACTAATGATCCCTTCATTAAGATCGCACTCCCCCCCCATGATCCCTTCATTAAGATCACACTTCCCCCCCCATGATCCCTTCATTAAGATCGCACTCCCCCCCACTAATGATCCCTTCATTAAGATCGCACTCCCCCCCACTAATGATCCCTTCATTAAGATCGCACTTCCCCCCCATGATCCCTTCATTAAGATCGCACTCCCCCCCCACTAATGATCCCTTCATTAAGATCGCACTCCCCCCCCATGATCCCTTCATTAAGATCGCACTCCCCCCCACTAATGATCCCTTCATTAAGATCGCACTTCCCCCCCATGATCCCTTCATTAAGATCGCACTTCCCCCCATGATCCCTTCATTAAGATCGCACTCCCCCCCACTAATGATCCCTTCATTAAGATCGCACTCCCCCCCCCACTAATGATCCCTTCATTAAGATCGCACTCCCCCCCCCATGATCCCTTCATTAAGATCGCACTCCCCCCCCATGATCCCTTCATTAAGATCGCAACCCCCCCCCACTAATGATCCCTTCATTAAGATCGCACTCCCCCACTAATGATCCCTTCATTAAGATCGCACTCCCCCCACTAATGATCCCTTCATTAAGATCGCACTCCCCCACTAATGATCTCTTCATTAAGATCGCACTCCCCCCCCCCCATGATCCCTTCATTAAGATCGCACTCCCCCCCACTAATGATCCCTTCATTAAGATCACACTCCCCCCCCATGATCCCTTCATTAAGATCGCACTCCCCCCCACTAATGATCCCTTCATTAAGAACGCACTCCCCCCCCCATGATCCCTTCATTAAGATCGCACTCCCCCCCCACTAATGATCCCTTCATTAAGATCGCACTCCCCCCCCATGATCCCTTCATTAAGATCGCACTCCCCCCCATGATCCCTTCATTAAGATCGCACTCCCCCCCCATGATCCCTTCATTAAGATCGCACTCCCCCCACTAATGATCCCTTCATTAAGATCGCACTTCCCCCACTAATGATCCCTTCATTAAGATCGCACTCCCCCCCCATGATCCCTTCATTAAGATCGCACTCCCCCCCATGATCCCTTCATTAAGATCGCACTCCCCCCACTAATGATCCCTTCATTAAGATCGCACTCCCCCCACTAATGATCCCTTCATTAAGATCACACTCCCCCCCATGATCCCTTCATTAAGATCACACTCCCCCCACTAATGATCCCTTCATTAAGATCGCACTCCCCCCCATGATCCCTTCATTAAGATCGCACTCCCCCCCCATGATCCCTTCATTAAGATCGCACTCCCCCCACTAATGATCCCTTCATTAAGATCGCACTCCCCCCACTAATGATCCCTTCATTAAGATCGCACTCCCCCCACTAATGATCCCTTCATTAAGATCACACTCCCCCCCACTAATGATCCCTTCATTAAGATCGCACTTTCCCCCTCACTAATGATCCCTTCATTAAGATCGCACTCCCCCCACTAATGATCCCTTCATTAAGATCACACTCCCCCCCACTAATGATCCCTTCATTAAGATCGCACTCCCCCCCCATGATCCCTTCATTAAGATCGCACTCCCCCCCCATGATCCCTTCATTAAGATCGCACTCCCCCCATGATCCCTTCATTAAGATCGCACTCCCCCCCCCATGATCCCTTCATTAAGATCGCACTCCCCCCACTAATGATCCCTTCATTAAGATCGCACTCCCCCCCACTAATGATCCCTTCATTAAGATCGCACTCCCCCCATGATCCCTTCATTAAGATCGCACTCCCCCCCCATGATCTCTTCATTAAGATCGCACTCCCCCACTAATGATCCCTTCATTAAGATCGCACTCCCCCCCACTAATGATCCCTTCATTAAGATCGCACTCCCCCCCCATGATCCCTTCATTAAGATCGCACTCCCCCCCCATGATCCCTTCATTAAGATCGCACTCCCCCCCACTAATGATCCCTTCATTAAGATCGCACTCCCCCCCCATGATCCCTTCATTAAGATCGCACTCCCCCCCCCATGATCCCTTCATTAAGATCGCACTCCCCCCCACTAATGATCCCTTCATTAAGATCGCACTCCCCCCCACTAATGATCCCTTCATTAAGATCACACTCCCCCCACTAATGATCCCTTCATTAAGATCGCACTCCCCCCACTAATGATCCCTTCATTAAGATCGCACTCCCCCCACTAATGATCCCTTCATTAAGATCGCACTCCCCCCCATGATCCCTTCATTAAGATCGCACTCCCCCCCCATGATCCCTTCATTAAGATCGCACTCCCCCCCACTAATGATCCCTTCATTAAGATCGCACTCCCCCCCATGATCCCTTCATTAAGATCGCACTCCCCCCCACTAATGATCCCTTCATTAAGATCGCACTCCCCCCCCACTAATGATCCCTTCATTAAGATCGCACTCCCCCCCCATGATCCCTTCATTAAGATCGCACTCCCCCCACTAATGATCCCTTCATTAAGATCGCACTCCCCCCCCATGATCCCTTCATTAAGATCGCACTCCCCCCACTAATGATCCCTTCATTAAGATCACACTTCCCCCCACTAATGATCCCTTCATTAAGATCGCACTCCCCCCACTAATGATCCCTTCATTAAGATCACACTCCCCCACTAATGATCCCTTCATTAAGATCGCACTCCCCCCCACTAATGATCCCTTCATTAAGATCACACTCCCCCCCATGATCCCTTCATTAAGATCGCACTCCCCCCCCACTAATGATCCCTTCATTAAGATCGCACTCCCCCCCATGATCCCTTCATTAAGATCGCACTCCCCCCATGATCCCTTCATTAAGATCGCACTCCCCCCCACTAATGATCCCTTCATTAAGATCACACTCCCCCCATGATCCCTTCATTAAGATCACACTCCCCCCACTAATGATCCCTTCATTAAGATCACACTCCCCCCCATGATCCCTTCATTAAGATCGCACTCCCCCCCATGATCCCTTCATTAAGATCGTACTCCCCCCACTAATGATCCCTTCATTAAGATCGCACTCCCCCCCCATGATCCCTTCATTAAGATCGCACTCCCCCCCACTAATGATCCCTTCATTAAGATCGCACTCCCCCCCCCATGATCCCTTCATTAAGATCGCACTTCCCCCCCCATGATCCCTTCATTAAGATCGCACTCCCCCCCCATGATCCCTTCATTAAGATCGCACTCCCCCCCCACTAATGATCCCTTCATTAAGATCGCACTCCCCCCACTAATGATCCCTTCATTAAGATCACACTCCCCCCTCACTAATGATCCCTTCATTAAGATCGCACTCCCCCCTCACTAATGATCCCTTCATTAAGATCGCACTCCCCCCCCATGATCCCTTCATTAAGATCGCACTCCCCCCACTAATGATCCCTTCATTAAGATCGCACTCCCCCCCACTAATGATCCCTTCATTAAGATTGCACTCCCCCCCCACTAATGATCCCTTCATTAAGATCGCACTCCCCCACTAATGATCCCTTCATTAAGATCGCACTCCCCCCCACTAATGATCCCTTCATTAAGATCGCACTTCCCCCACTAATGATCCCTTCATTAAGATCGCACTCCCCCCCCATGATCCCTTCATTAAGATCGCACTCCCCCCCCATGATCCCTTCATTAAGATCGCACTCCCCCCCACTAATGATCCCTTCATTAAGATCACACTTCCCCCCCACTAATGATCCCTTCATTAAGATCACACTCCCCCCACTAATGATCCCTTCATTAAGATCGCACTCCCCCCCCCCATGATCCCTTCATTAAGATCGCACTCCCCCATGATCCCTTCATTAAGATCGCACTCCCCCCCCACTAATGATCCCTTCATTAAGATCGCACTCCCCCACTAATGATCCCTTCATTAAGATCGCACTCCCCCCCACTAATGATCCCTTCATTAAGATCGCACTCCCCCACTAATGATCCCTTCATTAAGATCGCACTCCCCCACTAATGATCCCTTCATTAAGATCGCACTCCCCCCCCATGATCCCTTCATTAAGATCGCACTCCCCCCCCACTAATGATCCCTTCATTAAGATCGCACTCCCCCCCCCACTAATGATCCCTTCATTAAGATCACACTCCCCCCCACTAATGATCCCTTCATTAAGATCGCACTCCCCCCCCCCCATGATCCCTTCATTAAGATCACACTCCCCCCCCCACTAATGATCCCTTCATTAAGATCGCACTCCCCCCCACTAATGATCCCTTCATTAAGATCGCACTCCCCCCCACTAATGATCCCTTCATTAAGATCTCACTCCCCCCCACTAATGATCCCTTCATTAAGATCGCACTCCCCCCCACTAATGATCCCTTCATTAAGATCACACTCCCCCCACTAATGATCCCTTCATTAAGATCGCACTCCCCCACTAATGATCCCTTCATTAAGATCACACTCCCCCCCATGATCCCTTCATTAAGATCACACTCCCCCCCATGATCCCTTCATTAAGATCGCACTCCCCCCCATGATCCCTTCATTAAGATCGCACTCCCCCCCACTAATGATCCCTTCATTAAGATCGCACTCCCCCCACTAATGATCCCTTCATTAAGATCGCACTCCCCCCCCCCATGATCCCTTCATTAAGATCGCACTCCCCCCCCACTAATGATCCCTTCATTAAGATCGCACTCCCCCCACTAATGATCCCTTCATTAAGATCGCACTCCCCCCCATGATCCCTTCATTAAGATCGCACTCCCCCCATGATCCCTTCATTAAGATCGCACTCCCCCCCACTAATGATCCCTTCATTAAGATCGCACTCCCCCCCACTAATGATCCCTTCATTAAGATCGCACTCCCCCCCCACTAATGATCCCTTCATTAAGATCGCACTCCCCCCCCATGATCCCTTCATTAAGATCGCACTCCCCCCACTAATGATCCCTTCATTAAGATCGCACTCCCCCATGATCCCTTCATTAAGATCGCACTCCCCCCCACTAATGATCCCTTCATTAAGATCACACTCCCCCCCACTAATGATCCCTTCATTAAGATCGCACTCCCCCCCACTAATGATCCCTTCATTAAGATCGCACTCCCCCCCCATGATCCCTTCATTAAGATCGCACTCCCCCCCCCCATGATCCCTTCATTAAGATCGCACTCCCCCCCACTAATGATCCCTTCATTAAGATCGCACTTCCCCCACTAATGATCCCTTCATTAAGATCACACTCCCCCCCCCACTAATGATCCCTTCATTAAGATCGCACTCCCCCCCATGATCCCTTCATTAAGATCGCACTCCCCCCACTAATGATCCCTTCATTAAGATCGCACTCCCCCCCACTAATGATCCCTTCATTAAGATCGCACTCCCCCCCATGATCCCTTCATTAAGATCGCACTTTCCCCCCACTAATGATCCCTTCATTAAGATCGCACTCCCCCCCATGATCCCTTCATTAAGATCGCACTTTCCCCCTCACTAATGATCCCTTAGTAGTTTTGGGCTTATGCCATGAGAGGAAATGCTGACTGGCGCTGTAAATCTGGCCAAGAACCCAAGGTTGGGGAGCTCATAGGACCCAGGGGTGAACTTATTACTATTTGCTAAATGGACATAGTACCCATTGCCTGCTAAATTTGTGTATTTATACCCATGGATTAGTGCAGCCCTCGGACCCCATCAGAGACATTTCTTTGTGCAGTGGATGGCAGTTAATAGAGAAACTTATTACTGGTCAAAGTGCAGAGATTACTTTTCGGGGTTTTTGGGGTGCTCCGTCACAAATAGGACATCTATATCATACTCCTTCCTGCCAAATCCAGGGACTGTTGAGGAGGAGATGGGTCAAAGGACAGGAGTACCATGGTCAAAGGGTGTCTTGTAGACGTAACAGGCTCTGCACCCAAGAACTCAGCAGCTGTGGTCGCTTGTATAAGAGCTGTACACGATCAAATGAGTCAACATTTCAGTATGCGGAGAGAAGCGGGTCATGGCCCCCATCCCTAGATGAGGAGCCATTGACAGTTGATGGCTTTTGAGGGAAGGGGAGCCAGTTCTCTCTAATGGTATGGCCCCTGGTAGGTTAACTATAGTCCAATGGAGAGCCCCACACCCATGAGTATGCAGGCAGCACAAACTAGAATCAGTGGTCCATTTAAGGAAAAAAAAAAAAAGACATGACCTGGGGTGGGAGGGCGCTGGATCTGGAAGGAGTTAGAGGGAGGAGTGAGGGGCAAATAAATATGATCAAAATCCATTGGATGCATGTATGAAATTATTAAAAGGGAATGAAAATACGTTAAAAAATTTATGTGACCATTTTCATGGCTGAGAGTCTCACGTATTAAGTGCCCAAATATTAGCTCTCAGCACCCAGAAGATGGCCTGGGTGTGTTACACACTCCATCTCGGTGCAGGTTTCCCATGACCTTTCAGGATTTAGGCAACACTTTCTCTGTTTGATCGCTTACCAACCATCTCTCAAATCCTGGATCCCTGGCTAGTTTCACACACTCTTTTTCTTTTGAGATTATCTCACCCTTGAAGTAGCAGAGTGATTTTTAGTATCATGACTCAAGCCTAGTTTCCTTATTAATTGATAAATTTATTTGTTATGTTGAGACCTTTATCCAGACTGGTCTTGAACTCCTGGGATCAAGAGGATCTAGTGGACTCGGCGCCCTGAGTAGCTGGGGTGCCAGGCTAGGACTGCTATCCTGACAAAGTCTAGTTTCCTTTCAGGGGGTACATAAGGGAAGACACCAGAAGGTGTCCATGTTTTCTCCTGGCATTGGCAAGAGCCTCCTTCCGTTATGACATCACTCTGTAGCCAGTCCATTGCCAGTGCACTGTTTAAGCTGCCTCTGAACTGGAATGGTTCCCTTGCTTGGGAGGAAGCATTTTCATCCCTGTGTGCAGGAGAGAAATATGCAGCACTCAGAACTTCTGAAGGAAATCCTCTCTGTTGATCTTCTTAGGAACTCCCAGCCTCCTTGGAAATACACTGGAGGCTTATGGGTGTAGGACTTAAAAAATCATAATTCTCTTAATTATTCTTTGGTCTTTCCATTGATCAGCCTGCATCTGAAACTACCTAAGTGCTGCCAGTCATCAATGAACTTATTAGCGTACCAAAAGACAGATCATTGTGAAGAGTTGAGGGGTGAGGAGTGTTTGGATGCCATGTAATGGGAGGGAAGAAACACACTGTGATGCTTCACAGTGTCAAAGTTCTGTACCTCTCATCTTGAAGCAGAAAAGCCCACAGAACTCAAAACATAGTGCCAATTGCTAGACTCCCACTCAATTATTACTGCTTGATACGGTCCACATGGTATTGTATGAATCTGTCTCCCACGGCTAAGCACATGGGTTTCCATTTGCTCTTTTTTCTTACTGTGCTAGGATGGAACCCAGGGCCTTGCACATGCTAGGTGTGATGGTTAATCTTCATCATCAGCCTGACTGGATTTAGAATCACCATGGAAACACACCTATGGGAATATCTAGGAGGATGTTTCCAGAAATGCCTGGCTGAGGAAGACCCACATTAAACATGGCTGGCACAATTGCATAGGCCGGGGTCCATGGGAAAAGAGAGTTGAGCCCACCGACATCTGTTGCTCTGTGCTTCCTGTCTGCGCCTGTTGACTGGCTGCCTCACTCTTGGGCTGCTATGCCGTTATTGCCAGGATAGATTTCACTCTCAAACTCTGAACCAAAATACATCCTTCCTCTTTTATGTGCTTCTTGTCTGGTGTTTGGTCATGTCAGCAGGAAAAATAACAAATACGTGTGGTAAGAGGACATAATACCAGAACGGAATTTTAAACCAAGTGATCCAATTAACAGTTGATGTGAGATCTCCTGCTTCCTTAGAGTATTTGCTATGATTACTACAAAGTGAAAAGCAAACATATAAATAACAAGGATAACAAAAATTAGATGTTTAGTTGGCATCAAATTAAACAAAAACAAAATAAAAAAAAACTAATCTTAAGGGAAAAGTGTCATAAAACATTTATTCTCACCTAAAATTTGGATCCAAGATTTTCACACGAAACACATACATTCCGGAATGGTCCATGGGCCATAGTAAATGGTTTTTATTAGAATGGTTTAAAATCTCATACGGTTGGTTTAGGTCTCCCGGCTTCCCAACAGCATAAGAAAAACAAGTCTTATAGTTCTGAGCAAGAAGCAAAGATAAAAAAATAAGTTACTTTCTGACTTTAACAAAATCCGATTCATACGTGTGAGATTTATTTATTTTAATTTTATGTGAATGAGTACTTTGCCTGCATATACACGCACTACCTGTGTAGGTCAGAAGAGAGCATCAGGACCCCAGAAACTGGAGTTACAGGTGCTTGTGAGCTGCCTTGTGAATGTTGGGAACCAAGACCAGGTCCTCTGCAAGAGCAGCCGGTGCTCCTACCCACTCATCTTTCCTTCCAGCTCAGATTCTTATATCTTTATCTTGGAAAATCACTAAAAGATGCAATGGCTACCCCTTTCTTTTTTTTTTTTTTTTTTTTTTTTTTTTTTTGGTTTTTCGAGACAGGGTTTCTTTGTGTGGCTTTGCGCCTTTCCTGGTAGACCAGGCTGGCCTCGAACTCACAGAGATCCGCCTGCCTCTGCCTCCCGAGTGCTGGGATTAAAGGCGTGCGCCACCACCGCCCGGCTTGGTTACCCCTTTCTATTCTACCATTGTGGTACCTGAGAGTGCCGTGAACATCCCCTACCAACCCTCACTCATGGCCCAGGGGAACTTCTGAAGGGATGTCTCACATCGACCAAGATATCCTTAGTTTGGTAAAAGACCAGGATGTCAAGTAGGAGTGTGGGAACAGGAGCCTCCCTGGACACAGATGACGGTTAGTTTTTCAGCAGGGGTAAAGGCTATAAAGGGATATGTTTGCTATGGATATTGCTCTAACATCAAGGCAGAGGTCTGGCTCAGCCCATGTGCAAGGCGGGTCTAATCCTGTATGGGTAGGATTGCCCTTAGAGTGAGACCACTGGGCTCCTCTAGGAATGGATAGGATTTCACCCACTTAGAATGACTGTTACCCATAACCGTACCACCTGGCAAGTTTATTTGGGTCTGGAAGTTTATACTTCCATCTATCCTGGATCATATACTTATTTCCATATCATGGATGCTTATGGCAGCTAAATTCTACTTATAGTTATTGAATAAATAGCACTTGATTTATCTGATGGTATTTACTTCTTGATTTCTTTATTGCCTCTACATTTCGAGGCAGTGCTATCATGAGTATAATCTATCTTCAATATACTAGGTATTGGAGGTGAGTTATGCTATAATTTCATATGATGCTTATGTGTTCAATCTAATGAAGTATAACTATTCATTATGATGAAATGCAAAACTAGTAGTAAAATCCATATCTTCTACCATTTCTCACCTCTGTTTACCTTTCTGTCACTGCATGTCTGGCACATTTATAAAACAGTATGTGGGGTATATATGAATGAAGAACCAATGAAAGGTTCATAGTTTTTTATGTAAACTAACTTGAAAATGCAAAATATGCTGGGCATGGTGGCACATGCTTTAATCCCAGCACTGGAGAGGCAGAGGCAGGTGGATCTCTGAGTCTGAGTTCAGTCTGGTCTATATAGTGGGTTCCCAGATAGCCAGGGATATGTAGAGAGACCCTGTCTCAAAAGACAAAAGAAGAAAGAAAGAAAGAAAGAAAATATAAAGTATTTTCTGGACTATGGGAATTCTTGTCTACTGAGTTGGTAAATGAATGGAGCCACGAACTTGATTAAAAGAATGTGAGACATTTGCACTATGTGTGAGAACTAGGCATCTGCTCATCATCACAAAGGGGCCTTGTCACCAGGACCTGTTTACCTGCATCATTGTGTGCATTTTTAAAATTTATCATGTGTACAGTGTTCTGCCTGCATGTATGCCTGCATGCCAGAAGAGGGCACCAGATCTCATTACAGAGGGTTGTGAGCCACCATGTGGTTGCTGGGAATTGAGCTCAGGACCTCTGGAAGAGCAGCCAGTGCTCTTGATCTCTGAGTCTTCTCTCCAGCCCCCTCTTCGTTATTTCTTAATACAAAGGATGATACTTACCAATGGATGCTCCTCTTTCTGTGTCACATTTGATGCTTCCTGTCATATTGTTGGACTCCCCCTGCCCCCTCCCTTTTCATTTGTAAGCCATCACTTGGTCAAGCTATTTGGTGTCTGACAAAACAAATCTCCCCTAGACTCCCAAATTCACTCCATTTCTAGCCAAGGACCTCTCAGTCATGTTCAGAGATTCAGACCCCATCCTGTATCACAGAAAAGCAGTCAGCCCTGCAGATGGTGCTGTTCCAATCTATTACAACATGGACTCAAAGACTTACAGAAATGCCACTTTTGCTTGTGAGTCTTTCAGATGTTTTTCTCTGAGAACTTACAGTGCCTAGAGCTACTTCTTGTTGTGGGAGACTCCTTTACACTGTGTGAAGATGTGTCACTGTGATTGGTTTAATTAAAAGCTAATGGTCAATAGCTAAGCAGGAGGTATAGGCGGGACTTCCTGGTAGAGATAGAGGAAGTAGGAGGAGGAATCTGGGCATGTGAGAGAGACGAGTGGAGATGCAGATTGGGCAGGATGGGCACTATGGAGATGAGGTAATAAAGCCATGAGGCAGAAAGTAAATTAATAATGGATTAATTTGAGTTATAAGAGCTAGTTAGAAGCAAACCTAAGCTATCGGCCAAGATCCAATGGTCCCGACAAAAAAGTCCAACTCCAACTCCTCAGATAAATATGCCACTCATCCTCTCAGAAGCAGAAAGGGCAGACAGCGCAGCTGTGAGAATTGGAGGCTCTCTGTTTCTCTGTAGCTATATGTCCCAGGAAGAAAGGGTCCCTGGTTGCAAGGATGAGTTAATATGCTGTGATGCCCTGCAGTAGGAGCAGCCTTATTTCCCAGGGTTTAGTTAGAATCATTAAGAACCAGCTTTCCACACTACCCAGATTGTAGCTGGGTTCATGCTGCTCACGATGAGCTCTGGAGATTGAGGACCCAACATGCTCCCTCGGCAATCTTTGCAGGTTGTAAACTATTTCAGTGGTTTCCTAGGCATAGTCCCTAGATCAGCAATGCCAGCTTCATTTGGGACTTTTAGAAATGCAAGTTTAGGGGCTGGATTGTCGCTCAGACACTTGCATAGCTCACACAAGGCCCCGGGTTTAATCTCCAGTGTTGGGTAGAGAAAGAAAGGGAAGGGAGGAGGGTAGAGTGGAGCCAAGAGGAGAAGGGGGAGGGGCAAAATTTGGGGCCCTCCTTCAGATCTACTGAATCAGAAACTCAGGTGAGATCAAGTTATCTATTTCAACAAGCCTCCCGGAGAATCATTCCTGATGTCTGCTGAAGCTTGAGAACCACCAGACTATTTCATGCTGATTCAGGCAAATTCCATGATTGCTAACCACCAAGCTACCCATTGCTTCCTCGTGTACGTTGTTGTTGAATGGTATCTCAGAGTACTGAGATGCCCTCTGTAAGATTTGTTCTTACAGTGTTCTTTGCACCTTTGTTCAACCCCAGACCCTTGGGTGCCTTTTAAAAAACAACAAAAATAACCAGGAAAGCAAGTTTGGTTTGAACTGAATCCATTATTATTTTAATTCCTCATGATCTGAAGTAATAAGTATTCCTTAGTAGAGGTGGATGAGCTATAGTTTATTAATTAGTTCTATAAATACATAATGTAGTAATACATTAACTATTCATTAGTTCTATAAATTCATATTAATTATCTACAGTGAGTTAGGGACTGTGAATACAGAGTGAGTAGAAGAACAAAATTCCCTTCTCTCTTGGAGCTTGCATTTTATTTTATTTTTGCTTTTGGTTAAGATTTATTTTTTAGCTTGAATTATGTGTGTCTTTGTATGACTGGAGGCCAGAAGAGGGCACTGGATCCCCTAAAGCTGAAGTTCTAGGCCTTGAAGTTTATAGGAGCCATCTGACATGGGTTCTGGGAACAGAACTCAGGTCTCCTGCAAGAGCAGCACATATTCTTAACTGCCAAGCCATCTCTCCAGCCCTTAGTATTTACATTGTAGTTGGCCAGCTAGGTAATAAGACTTTTAAACTAGGCTGCATAATGTGCCAGCTAGTCATAAATGTCCATAATACTGGAGAAAATCGGGGTGGGGTGGGGTGGGGTGGGGGGGTGGGGGCCCTCTCATGGGAATCATGGCCAGGGGAGACCTCACAGACTACTTCATTTTTAAATAAAGAAATAAATAGGTCATCTTATTTTTCTTCTTAAAACATTTATTTTTATTATTATTTTTTAAGTGTGTGTGTGTGTGTGTGTGTGTGTGTGTGTGTATGTGTGCATGTACATGTGCAGGTGTGTGTGCATGTACATGTGCAGGTGTGTGTGCATGTGTATGTGCCTGTGGAGGCCAGAGATATCATGTTCCTGTAGACCTAGGGTTACAGGCATTTTAGAGCCTCCAAACATGGTGCTGGGAACAGACTTCTACTCTGTAGGAGCACTGTGTACTCTTAACCATGTGCCATCTCCCCAGCCCCGCAAGACAACTAGTCTTTTCAAAGGCTCAGTCTCCATACTTTTATGTATACTGGTCTTTTGATAACACTCAAATGAAGATTTTTCAGCAGTGAATATTAAATTTGTACACAGAAAAAAAAATCAAATTACAGACAAGAAATTTTGAAATAATTGCAAAGTAGTATTTGATTTACCCTAAGCAATTTAGATCCGAAGTGTTTCCATCAAGCTTTTGTTAATCTCAAATGCCAAATTCAGTCCTTTTCTTACCTGAGGCCCCCAGACGTCATCCAGTGGGAGGTCCTTGTTTTCCTCTATCATGGACTTAAACGTCTGTGCTTCATTTATACAGCCACTCTGACAAAAGATGGCCACATAAGATCATGGAGAAGGCTTCGCATTGGCTTGTTTTGGAGTGTCTAATATATCTTGATACCACTGAAAAATTTGTCTTTTTTAAAAAAAACTTTCATTTAAATAAAGTACAGTTTTTTTTTCACTCCTTAAATGCAATAGTTTTAAACACTGAAAATGTTCAATTTGGTGGCATCAGGTTCATTCCTAGTACTACCTGCCAGCACTGAGTCAAACAGATCCTCACTCCATTCTCCCTGCAGCCCCTGGCAACCAAAGTTTACTTTCTGCTCATTTTTTTTTTTTAAACTAACTAATGTTTACAAGCACAATATTTGCCCACAACTAGCTTTGTTTCATTTAGCATAATGCCCTCACAGGCCATCCATGGTATAACGTGTGTGAGAATTTCCTTCCTTTTTACAGCTAGGCCACATCCCACTGCAAGTGTAGAATACATTTTATCCGTTGGTCCCTCGAGTTGACTGTTTCATTTTTTTTTGTTGTTGTTATCATGTAGAGTGCTCACAGAACATTGGTATAGAAGTATCTGAGTCCTTGCTTTTAATTCTTTTTTAAAAATTACATTTGTGTGTGCAGGTGTACATGTGTGCAAGTGCATGCTGTAGGGTGAATGTGGATGCCAGAGGACAGACAACTTGTGGGTTCCTTCCTGCCACTGTGTGGGTCCTGGGGGGACTGAACTCAGGTCACAGACTTGATGGTGAGCTTCTGTATCCGTTGGGCCTTCCTGTGAAACTGGAGTTGCTAGGTCATGTGAGAATTTCGGTAGAATCTTAGGAAGAATTATCAGACTATTTTCCATAGCACAAATCCCTTCCTTTTATTTTAAACCCTTCTGAACCTGAAAAAAAACGAAACAAACAAACAAACAAAACCAAACACAGATGCCAAAACAAACACACACAACTGCGAAAACCCTTCTACCCCTAATTTAAAAAAAAAAATCTGGACTGTTTCTGGGAGTCCTAACAAGCTTCTCTGAAAGTCTCCCCGGCTTTTCCATTCTCCAAACAATCACCTTCTGGCTCTTCTAGGCATCACTCCTCACCAGATAGTGCATCTCCACACATTGTAGTCTTATCCCTCAACATCTTTCGATACACCATTTGATGGCTGTTAAACAAGATTCCCCTCTCTCCCTTTCCTTATAGCCTTGGCTACTGTAGGTAGTACTGTGCACACGTGTGTACACAACACCCTGGAGAACATTCTTTCCACTCTTGAGCATACAGGCATGGGTGATAGGCACTGGCGGTCGTGCTTTGAAATCTCATTGACTGCTGTCTGTCTCCCAGCATGCAGGTGCCCTTTACACCCCACTGACGTGTCTGTCCTCATTTCTCCTCCACTGCTGGTGCTTATTGCTTGTCTTTATTCTTGTGATGCCGGTGTGCGTGAAATAGTGTCTCACTGTGGATCTAATTTACATTTCCTGAATGTTCTCAGCTGTCAACTAGACATTTGTACATTGTCCTTGGAGAAATGTCTATTCGAGTCCTTTGCCCCCCCCCCAATTGGGTTGTTTAGTTGTTGAATTACGGGAGTTTACTGTGTGTTCTGGACATTCTCCTATCAAATATATGATCTGCGAATGCTTTGTTCCATTCTCTGGGTTGTCTTTCTACTCTTGTGTTTTTTGTTTGTTTGTTTTTCAGACTGGGTTTTTCTGTGTGACAGCCCTGGCTCTCCTGGAACTCACTCTGTGGCCCAGGCTGGCCTCAAACTCACAGAGATCCGCCTGCCTCTGCCTCCCAAGTGCTGGGATTAAAGACGTGTGCCACCACCGCCCAGCATTCTTGTGTCTTCTGATATACACAAGTTTTAGATTTTCATGACATCCACTTTGTCATCCCTTCCCTTTTCTTCCCCTTCTCTTTTTGCTCCCTTCTCTCTTTCTCTCTCTCTCTCTCTCTCTCTCTCTCTCTCTCTCTCTCTCTCCCTATCTCCCTCCCTCTCCCATTTCTTTCCTTCCCTTTTCCCTCGCCCCCTCTTTTCTCTTCCTCTCTCATTCTTTCATCTGTGACTTGATATCATAGCCAATAAATCATTGCCCAAATCAATTTTGGGGTGATTTTTATCCCTCATTTTCTTCTAAGAAAATGTTTAGCCGGGCGGTGGTGGCGCACGTCTTTAATCCCAGCACTCGGGAGGCAGAGGCAGGCGGATTTCTGTGAGTTCAAGGCCAGCCTGGGCTACAGAGTGAGTTCCAGGACAGGCTCCAAAGCTACACAGAGAAACCCTGTCTTGAAAAATAAATAATGAAAAAAAAAAAAAAGAAAATGTTTGGGGTCTTAGATTTAGACCACAGATCCATTTTGAATTACTGTCTGCACACGATATTAGATGAGAGTTCCATTGTGTTTTTTTTTTAAACACTAATGGAGAGTTCCATTAGTGTTTGCCTGACTGTATGTCTGTGCACCATGAGTATGCAATGCCCACCGTGGCCAGAAGGGGTCAGATCTCCTGGGACTGGAGTCACAGGTTGTGAACCACCTTGTGGGCGCTGGGAACTGAACTGGAATCCTCTGCAAGAGCGGCCTGCACTCTCCACCACTGAGCCATCTCTCCAGCCCCTGCACTTTGCGTGTGCGTGTGCGTGTGCGTGTGTGTGTGCGCGCGCGCGTGTGCGTGTGTGAGATCAGTTTACCCAGCACTATTTGTTCAGTAGACTGTCTTTCCCTCATTGAGTGGTCCTGTATGAAGTAAATCACTTCTGTGCCCTGGAGGGGACACACTCTTTAAATGCCTAGTACAGTGGTTTACATTGTCAGTCACTAGACTGAAATCTCTTTTAGTCGAATGATCCAGCTAGCTTAGTTCCAGGTATTGTCATATATGTCCTGTGTGTGTGTGACCAGCAGCCCAGACACAGGCACGGGCAGGGCAAAAGAAAGATGAGCATTTACAGTTGCCATGGCAGCATGCAGGAATCACACCTGGGGGAGAGAGCCAGTGACAGAATAAGCTATGGAGAGAGAAAGAAGGGAAGAAGACTGGTAATGACCGAGAGGGAGAAGCAAAGGGTTCACCAGGATCGTGTCTCAGCTATGTGAGGACAAACAGGAAGTCAAGGAGGAGCAGGATTGGCAGGAGGGCTGCAGCACTGTGGGGGAGCTGTGACGTCTGGACTCACATTCGAGTCTAATGGCTCTGTGCAATCCCAGGTCTGCACTGTTCACAGCGGTGGACGTGAGCAAAGTCTGCTTCTTTGTAGTGTGATGTTAGGAATCTTGTTTGTTTGTTTGGTTGTTTGTTTGGTTGGTTGGTTTTTCTCAGAAAGGGTTTCTCTGTGTAGCTCTGGTTGTCCTGGAACTTACTCTGTAGACCAGGCTGGCCTCAAATTCAGAGACCCACCTGTCTCTGCCTCCCTGAGTGCTGTGATTAAAGGTGTGTGCCACCACGCCTGCTTTGTGATGTTAAGACTCTAACCCAGCACACTAGGCAAGAGCTCTACTTTGTTTCAGCTTCACTGAAACAAAATGGCTCATTTGTTATCTGAGACAGAGATAGCCCGGGCTAGCCTACAACCTGATAAGTACCTACATATGACTTTGAATTGGTCTTCCTTTCTTCATTTCCCAAGTGTTAGGATTACAGGTGGGTCTCATCACACCCAATCAAAGGTTTAATTCTGGATTATACAAAGCCTAACTCAGTTGTCCCTGGTTACACATATCTTGTGAGCGGCCCTCCTTGAAGCATGAATTAAGAAGCCGGGCATTTACATGGTGGCTCCTTGAAGTTCCTCCTCTGGATTATTTCTTTCAGTTCATGTCTAGTCCATTCACAGCGGATACTGTAATGAATAATGTGACAGGAAGTATGGAGGTCCATGGGAGAATGATAGATAGACTTCCTGCTCACATTGCAGTCATGAGAACCAGTCATGGCTCCACAAAAAAGGGTCTGGGAAATGTAGTCTTTGTTTATAGTTTTTTTTTTTTCCTCTCAGCAATGCCTCTATGCAATGGATGAAAGGGTTGTTCTCTGGCCTCCACACACATGTACTCATGTGCATGTGCATACCCATACAAATGTACAAACACACACACACATACACACGAGTAATTTAATCATGTATCAATGGGAAAGAGGTAGACCACAAGGTCTTCCATATTGGATGCTGAACAACCCCAGGGGAATGTGTGGTGGGATGGATTTGTTTGGTTATATAATTGAAAGACTGAGTTCTCACAGTGGTCCAGTATAATGAAGTTTTCCTGGTTGCCCTCTAGGTGGGTGGTATATCTCCAATAATTAATCTCTAAGGTGAAAAATTGTCACATAGAAAGGAGTCACTCTGGTTTTCTTTGGGCCTGAGATCTCAAGGGACTCTCAGGAAATCCATGCTGTCAACTTCTAGAAGGCTCTATATCCATGGGAAGGCTTCAAGACAAAAACAAACAAACAAACAAACAAACAAACACCCCACAGGGCGTAGGAAGAGTGATTGCAAAAGGCAGAGTAGGAGGATGGTCCAGGAGGCCGACATCAGCTGGTCTTGGAGGATGGAAGGGAATGAGGAGTCAGTAGGGTCAAATGATGCAAAGCCATGGAGAAAGATGAACCTAAAGAGCACCCATTTGGGGCTGGAGAGATGGCTCAGAGGTTAAAAACACTGGCCGTTCTTCCAGAGGTCCTGAGTTCAATTCCCAGCAACCACATGATGGCTCACAACCATCTGTAATGAGATCTGGCTCCCTCTTCTGGCCTGCAGGCATGCATGCAAACAGAACACTGTATACATAATAAATAAATAAATCTTAAAAAAAAAAGAGCACCCATTTGATTTAGCACCAATGTCTTAAAGCCAAAGGCGGACCTATAAATAATTAAACAGTGAACACAGTTCGGACAGAAGAGAAAATACTCACATATAATTGCATCATCCTGCTGTTACATTGTTTTGTTTTGTTTTTTTTTTGACCTTTCTTCTGCCTGTTTTATGGGACAACAGCCCCTTTTACAGAGATGGGTCTCAGTAGTCATTGACTTTAATACAGAGTTGACATAATCTTTTATTTATTATGGTTTGGTTTCACTTCCCTTAGATAATTTACATATAAATAAAAAAATCAGGAGAATATGTTTAATTGCATGTTAAGTTCTGTTTAAATTCAACGATGTCCTACCTGCTTCATAGTATAATTAAAGGTATAGTCGTTCCTGCCATGAATTTCCCACACTATGAAATTTGCTTCAACTATTTTAACAAAGCCGTTTTCATCATACCTGAAACAACAAACAAAAAAATAGCAGCTTAGTGTCCAATAGAGGGCCTGCCGCTCGAAAATCAGGCGGGCTTAGGTTTAAATCCTTTTCGTTTTTTGAGATAGGGTCTTATATAGCCCAGGTAGGCCTCAAGCTTACTATGTAGTGAAGGATGACCTTGAACTCCTGGTCCTCTGTCTCCACTTCCCAAGTGCTGGGATCACAAACATATGCCATTCAGAGTGGTCAAATCTTGTCTTCATCACTTACTAGCTTTGTGATCCTGGGGAAATTACTGGAACTCACCAACTCCTACAAGTGTTTATCTGTGCTATAATTGTATCTAATGGTTGTGTTGTTTTCCCCAACTGAGTGAAATAAGAGAGCTTTGTTTTGAGAAAGGATCTTGTGCAGCCCACACCCATCTTGAACTTTTGGGTTTACTGTGTAGCCAAGGATAGACTTGAACTCCTGCTCTTCGTGTTTCCACCTCTCAAGTGCTAAGATTACAGGTGGACACCACCATGTCCAGTCCCAGTCAGCAGATGTCATTCAAACTAAAAACCTAACAGTGGAAGAGGAAATTGGAACCATAACTTTTCCTCATTGCCATAGATTGATGAGATGGGCAGAGACGGGGTCCTGGTAACATGGAGAAAGACAGGAAAATGAGACGGGTGGAAGGACAAGACAAGGGTCTCTTGATATCGTGAGATCACATATCCTGTGGTGGAGTTCCCATAGTGAAGGCAGAACAGTGCAGACTTCCCAGGAGGGGCCAGCTGGAATGCGGGCAGAATCGGAAGAGCTGAGGTGGGGCTGGGAGACAGTCATCTCCACAGCAGCAGCAGCAGACATTGTCACAACTCCTACATGGACAGGTTACTCCCTTGTGATACTGGGACAGGACATACCAGCCCCACCAAGCTGAGGGTAGACCCTTAGACCCATGGAGTTTAAAAGGAGATCTGGTACTTTATATGAAGAAAAATAAACACTCAAGAGCAAAGATAAAGTTGTTATTAATAAATTTACACCTTTGCATTGTAGAACCCATGACCATACAAATGGTTACATAGCTTCCTTCTCCACCAATTATTGCTCCCCTCTCTCCACCTCCTTCTCCCCACTTCCTTCTGTCCCTCCCTCCCTCTCTCCCTATCTTTCTTTTTCTGAGAGAGTCTCATAGCTCAGACTGGCTGGCCTCTGACTCACTATGTAGCTGAGGATGGCCTTGATCTCCTGAGCCCCCTACCTCTAGTTCCCAACTGCTGTGATTACAGACTCCTGCCAACTTTCCTTGCTCCTTATTGCTCACGTTTCCGAATGAAATTGTCCCCATATACTCATTGGATGGAAATTTCCCTGGAGCCTCAGACTTTAGTATCGAGTTCTTGCTTCTAGGCTGCTGATTCTTGCACTGTAACCCTGCTTTTAAAATACAGTTTATCATTTGTTAGCTCTGTGTTGATTGACAAAAAATACTAGACCCTTGACAGTATCTCCTTGTTCCCTGCCCAGATCTCTGCTTCACTTCAAAGCGATTGAACCTGACTTTCGGGTTGGTTGAAGTTTGCTGCTCCCCAACACTGGCTCGCCTAATCTGTCACTGTCTCATTCTCACAAAGTGCAAGGTACGTTCTCACAAACTTCAGCGTTAGAAAGCAGTACTTGGGGAGCCATTTTTGCTTCTGTGTTTACTGGTTTTGAGAAACCATGAAGAGCTTCGAAGCTCAGTTCCGAAACAGGTGTGATGGAGAGCAGCTGCGTGGTATCTGGGCTAGAGAAAATCACAGAAAAATGAGAAGCTCACGTGAGTGCTCTGGCCCCTTGCCACAGAAGAATGTGAGGACACTCAGGAGGAGCCAAGCTCACACACTAGCAGTTTGGGTGGAAGCGGAAGTTGGACTATATCTTGTGTAAGCGGTAGAATTCTTGATTTACTAAGAATTAGGAGCTGATGAGATGAAATGGCTGATCAGGCAGAGCTCTGCATGTGCCACAGAGCCTGATGTCTTGAATTTGATCCCTGGAACTACTAAGTGGAAGGAGAGAACTGACTCTGATACCTGGTGCCCTCTCTCCCCAAATAAATGTTCTTTTCTTTTCTTTCTTTCTTTCTTTCTTTCTTTCTTTCTTTCTTTCTTTCTTTCTTTCTTTCTTTCTTTCTTTCTTTTTCTTTCTCTCTCTCTTTCTCTCTCTCCCTCCCTCCCTCCCTCCCTCCCTCCCTCCCTCCCTCCCTCCTTCCTTCCTTCCTTCTTTCCTTCCTTCCTTCCTTCCCTTGCTTGCTTGCCTTTTTTTAGAATTAGGTGCAAAGTTGTATTTTGCTCAAGGACAAAAAGATCTCAGTGGTGCCAGGACAGTTAGTGCAAAGAGCCACAGTGCCATCCTGTGTACCAAGTGTGTATTGCATGACCCATCATTTGGGGTTTTGCTTCATTGCGACTATGTGACAGAAAGCCTTGCTTACATAAGCTTGCTTGTTTTAATAAATTTTCATTAGTGTGGAATAGAATTCTAATTAAATCTGAGAATGCAGGGATGTCACTAATTGGCAGATAAATTCCCAACAGTTGGTAATCATTCTATGGAAATTCAGCTTTGGGAATTGGAGAGACCTCATTACTGATCTGCATATTCTGAACTTGGGAATGATGCATTCTATTGGCTAGGTCTTTTATTATCTGTGTTTAGGGGAGCATAAAAGCCGGACAGAGGGGCATTGGGAGAGAAGAAGGAAAGAGTCGGTGACCATGTGCACAGTGGCTGCAGTTCAATCAAGAGGGTTCTTTTTGTTGTACACATTTGCACGGTGATCTAGTAGAGAGGGTGTGACGGCTGATATTGGTTGTCGCCTTGCCAGGATCTAGAATCATCCATGAGGCAAGCCTCTGGGCACACCAGTGAGGGATGAATTTAGTTCAGGTTAATCTCCAAGCATGCCTGTGAAGGATTTTCTTGGTTACCAGCCAGAAGGTGGATAGTATCTTCCATCAGCTGCCCAGACGTAAGGAGGTCCAAGGGCGAGCTTTCACCTTTCATCTCTTTGCCCTTGTGTCTCGGTGCTGTGTTCACTGGCCTTGTTTGCCCTACTAGTGAGAGTCTTCCTTTGCTGACGTCAGGGCTCAGCCTCTTCAGCCTTCCAATGTGGACTGAAGTCAGTGGCTTTCTGGGAGTCCTCCAGGACTTCAGTGCTAGACCAGGACTGTGAGACATCCTGTCTCCTAGATTGTGTGGCTTCTGGGTTTTCAGTCTCTTCGGTGTGAAGACAGCCATTGCTGGACTACCCAGGCCTTATCTTGTAAGCCAGTCAAGTAAACTCCCTTTTAATATATTTTCATTCTATGTGCTCTGTTCCTTAGAGGACTCTGATAGAGAGGGGAGAGACGATCTGGGAGACAGGGGAGCATTCAGGAACAATGTTCTTAACTAGTAAAGGGCTGTCAACATGTTTCCTAAGGGGACAGACAGGTTTTAGGCAGTTCACCTATGCTGTGCTGGCTAGTTTTATGTTCAATTGACACCGACTAGGTTCATTTGGGGAAAGGAAGGCTCAGTTAGGGAAATGCAGCTACCAGATTGGTCTCTGTGCAAGCCTATGGTACATTTTCTTGATTGATGATTGATGTAGGATGGCCCAGCTCACTGTGGACAGTGCCACCTCTGTGCTAGTGGTCCTGAGTTGCTATAAAAGAAGCAGGCTGAGCAAGTCATAAGGAGCAAGCCAGTATGCATCACTCCTCCATGGCCTCTGTATCAGCTCCTGCCTCCAGGTTCGTACTCGGCTTGAGTTTCTGCTCTCACTTCTCTGGATGATGGACTACAAACTGTATGCTGAAACAAACCTTTTCTTCCCCAAGTTGCTTTTGGTCATGATGTTTCATCACAACACGAGAAGTCCTAACTTAGACATGTGGTGACTAAGAGGGCATGGTACAGACACTTAAAGATGTATAGACGACGTGTTGTCGACATTTGATTGATGTCCCCTTTGACTCATTCATTGTCATCCTTTCCCTTACCACTCACATATCAACCATCAATCAACTCTTTCTGGTTCCAATCACTAGTTTGCAGCACAGATGAACTTCTTGGTCCATGGTACCTTTTCCATCATTCCCCACCCTCCTAAGTATCATTTTACCAACAGGTCTCCCTACTCAGACTTCTCTCCCTAGAATCCAGAGAGACCCAGCTCAAGCAAACACTCACTTGTCGGACTGTTTTGGAAGAAGGGAAGGAAAGCCTTGCGTGGTCGAGACTCTCCGGAACAGCTTCCTGCCCCTTCTGCTGATGCTTCCACTTGACTTATGCCCCAGCGTTGTGTGTTTATACATTTTCTCCCTCCAAGTGCTCCTCTGGCTTGAAAGGCTTACCCAGTGGGATTCACGGCTACCCTTCCCCTTTCCACCTTTCCTTCGGGTCCAGCTAAATATTCATTATCCTTTGAGGATCCAGCGCATGTTTTCAGAACATCTCCCAGAGCCTATCGTTCCTCACAGCTGGGGTGGGTTCTTTCCCTTTGAGTTCCAACACCTGATACCCATTTCATTCCTGTCTACAACTCAACTTGGCATATCAGCTCTTGTGTCTCTGTGGTCCATCTTTTGAGGGTAGAGAGCCTGTCCTTGATCCTTGGATTCCTAGCGCTTGGCACAGTATTTGTAGAGTATTTGGTATGGGTTTTTTTTTTGTTTGTTTGTTGATTTTTGGTTTTTTTCGAGACAGGGTTTCTCTGTGTAGTTTTTTCGGTGCCTGTCCTGAATCTTGCTCTGTAGACCAGGCTGGCCTCGAACTCACAGAGATCTGCCTGGCTCTGCCTCCCGAGTGCTGGGATTAAAGGCGTGCGCCACCACCGCCTGGCCAGTATTTGGTGTGGTAGTTGGTGGAAAGTGGGCATTGAATGATGATGATCTCAATTGAAGAGCATGTTTTACTGGGAGAGAACATATGCTTTTTAATGTTTATTTTTTACTTATTTTTACTCCTGGAAAAATAAACATTATAAAACAAGGAAACAAACCCCAAACTAGGTCTCAGTAGGGGAAGGAGAGGCTCGGTGCCCAGGAAAACTAGAAGGTTAATACTAGCGAGGATTAGGGCCATGCATAGTGGTTTTTGATGAGTGATGGTAGCTTCATGATGTAGGTAGGAGAGGGCACAGGGTATAATCTTAGAAGTACTCTGGGTGGGGAAGCTAGCATGCTAACAGAAGCCTGCTGGCCCCAGCAGGAAATCTCAAGTGAGGTACCACCACTGCTGCCCTCTCCACCTGAGAGAAGCCAAGCCCTTCTCAGCCCAAGTCATCCCCTAAGTCTGAAGAGGCCAGAATAGGGCATCAAACCCCCTGGACCGGGAATTACAGGTGGTCATGAGTCACTGTGTGGGTGCTGGGAACTGAACTCAGGTCCTCTGTAAGAGCAGAATGCACTCTTAGCAGCTGAGCCGTTCCTCCAGCACACAAGTTAATTTCCTAAGTGGGTATAAACTTACAGCTCTATTATGGGGTGAAAGGGCTCATTGAATTCAAGTCTCCGAGGGCAGCCGTATTTTCCCACATCATACCTTATTTTCTAGAAAAAGAAAAATGCTTTAGTTTGTGTCCATTTATCCCAGTGACAAAAGATATGCTTTTCTTACCACATTTTCAGGTGGACTATCTCTCAGATATTCCCTGTGGAAAAAAGACACCTGTTATTATCTGCTTATTCTTCCTCCTTTCTGATTGAAAAACTACAAGCGTAGTTTATTTAGGCTGGTGTCACGAAAGCCAAGTAGAGAAACAGGATTCTAAACTAGCAAGTGCTTCCTACCAACTGGCACTTTCCATGTCCTCTGCCATCTCTGTAAATACAGTCTCACATCCACCAACAATCAACCAGGCACAGGCCACTGTCTTTCATTTGGAGACATGGAACCGTTTTTTCAGAAATCGTGTGAAACATGATTCAAGGTCGCAAACCCCTGCTGTGGGATGGTCTGTATGTCAAATGTGTTGCTGATTGGTCAATGAATAAATCACTGATTGGTCAGTGGCCAGGCAGGAAGTATAGGCGGGACAAGGAGGAAAAAAAACTGGGAAGTGGAAGACTGAGAGAGAGAGAGAAACACTGCCAGCCGCCATGATGACAAACAGCATGTAAAGATGCTGGTAAGCCACGAGCCATGTGGCAAGGTATAGATTAATGGAAATGGATTAATTTAAGCTGTAAGAACAGTTAGCAAGAAGCCTGCCACGGCCATACAGTTTGTAACTAATATAAGTCTCTGTGTTTACTTGTTTGGGTCTGAGTGACTGTGGGACTAGCGGGTGACAGAGATTTGTCCTGACTGTGGGCCAGGCAGGAAAACTCAAGCTACAAATGGCGCCCAACGTGGGGCAAGAGTTTCCACCTAAAAACTGAAAAAAAAAAGATTCTAAAACGGAGCTAAAAATAGTTCCTAATTGTCTCTCTCAAATGAGCGACAGCTGCCAGTTTGAGCTACTTATGGGTTGCATGCGCGCTCGACCTGCTGTATGGCGGAAGTGGGGCCTTTGCAAGTGGCACTTTGAGCTGCATGGTGGATTTAGCCTTTGCTGGTACAGAGCAAAAGGGGAGGTTTCTGGGCTGCATGCTGCTTGGATAAAGGCATGGACCCACGATGGCTCCCAGAGCTGGCGGTAAGCATACCTCCGCCATGTTGGGAAGCTAAGGTGGGCGGAGCCAGCAGCCACAGCTGCTGCAGCTTAAAGCAATAGATTCACAATAAGACAGATTCAGATGTAATAGTTTAAAATGTGTGTAAAATATACGTAGACTTGAAAGAGACAAAAAAAGGTGATATATACAGTATAGAAACAAATACAGGGGGCTGGAGAGATGGCTCAGAGGTTAAGGGCACTGCTTGTTCTTCCAAAAGTCCTGAGTTCAATTCCCAGCAACCACATGGTGGCTTACAACCATCTGTAATAAGATCTGGTGCCCTCTTCTGGCCTGCAGGGATATGTGCAGGCAGAACACTGTATCCATAATAAATAAATAAATCTAAAAAAAAAAAAAAAAGAAAGAAACAAATACATAGTTTTAAAAAATAAAGTCTTTAAAGAGACAGTAAAATTAATATAAAAAAATAAACCACGTAAAGATGAATATTACACAGAGAATCTGGATTGTGTTGTCTTTGGGATTTTTAACTGCAGAAAAACATTTGATTGTAAAAGCTGTTGAGTTATGCCAAAATGTATATTTTAAAGGTACCTTGACTTCAAAATTTGGATATAAGGATATGTTGCTTTGGAAAGGAGATTCTGCTTTTGTTCCCCCAAAAAGCCAGAGGCTATGGATTTGTTCCAGATTAAGATACATCAGGTTTGACCAGCCAAGACCCCCTAAAAGGTGACACCAAGGCCCAGATGATCCAACATCCAGAATGGTTTCAAGGCAACTGGCTCAGACGATACAGCCTCACGGACTACTCCATGATCCTAAAATTTTCTTTGTTTCCCCAGAAGATACAGCGCCCCCCTCCAGCAGGAAGTAGTAAGAGAAGCTACGCCCAAATTCCCAAATATACCAAGCTGACTTTAGAGATGTGTAAAGGTTAAAACCTTCCTTTTTAAGAAAAGAAAAGGGGAAGTGCTGTGGGATGGTCTGTATGTCAAATGTGTTGCTGATTGGTCAATAAATAAATCACTGATTGGTCAGTGGCCAGGCAGGAAGTGTAGGTGGGACAAGGAGGAGAATAAAGCTGGGAAGTGGAAGGCTGAGAGAGAGAAACACTGCCAGCTGCCATGATGACAAACAGCATGTAAAGATGCTGGTAAGCCACGAGCCATGTGGCAAGGTATAGATTAATGAAAATGGATTAATTTAAGCTGTAAGAACAGTTAGCAAGAAGCCTGCCACGGCCATACAGTTTGTAACCAATATAAGTCTCTGTGTTTACTTGGTCGGGTCTGAGTGACTGTGGGACTAGCGGGTGACAGAGATTTGTCCTGACTATGGGCCAGGCAGGAAAACTCAAGCTACAAACCCCATTTCGCTAGTGAGAAGGATCCATGTTTGGAAAATTCTGTATTCACTGTTCTCCTAAAACCGTGTCCCCAGAACATCACTGTCCTACTCACTTCCTATTTATGTGAAGAGACACCGTGGCCAAGACTTATTCTTTAAAAAGCATTTAAGTGGGGGCTTGCTGACAGTTTCAGCGGGTTAATTGTGATCATCACGGTGCAGAGCAGACAGGCAGGGTACTGGAGCCGTAGCTTAGAGTTTATAACCCAATCCACAGGCAGCAGGCAGAGAGAGAGAAAGAAAGAAAGAGAGAGAGAGAGAGAGAGAGAGAGAGAGAGAGAGAGAGAGAGAGAGAGAGACTGGGCCTTGTATGGGCTTTGGGAACCTCAGAGCCCACTCCCATTGACACACCTCCTCCAACAAGGCCACACCTCCTAACCCTCCCCAAACAGTTCCACTCACTGGTTACCGAGTATCGCATTATACGAGCCTATGGGGGCCATTCTCATTTAACTCACCACAATTACTAAATGAAGGAGTCAGAAACAACAGACTTTGTTTTTAAAGACAAGGTCTGGTGATGCCCAGGCTGTCTTCACACCCATTGAGCCTTTTGCCTTCACCTTGCAAATGCTGGGATTATGGATGTGTGCCCCCATGTCTTGTGTATGTGTGTGTGTGTGTGTGTGTGTGTGTGTGTGTGTGTGTGTGTGTGTTTTGTCATGCCTGGTCAGTACTCCACCACATGAACCACATGCCCACTTTTGGATGTGTATTTTAATTAATTAATTGACTTAGTTATTGTACATGTATGACGTGTGTGAATGTGTATGTATACATTTGTATGAATACAGAAACATATATACCATGGCATGCATACAGAGGTCAAAGGACACCCTCTGGTGTTGGCCCAGGTCATCCACATTGCCTGTGACAAGGTCTTTTCACTGTTTGCCACTGAGTATGCCAGTCTAGCTGGTCTGCAAGAATCTCTTGTTTTGGGTTTGGGGATTTAGCTCAGTGGTAGAGTGCTTGCCTAGCAAACACAAGGCTCTGGGTTCAGTCCTCAGCTCTGAAGGGAAAAAAAAAGGAATCTCTTGTTTCTTTTCCCGATCTCACTGTAGGTGCTCTGAGATTTAAGGTAAATATTACTATGCCTGGAACTCCAAGGCATACTATCTCCCTGAACTATCTCTCTAGGCCCTAGTAATGTAGTCTATTTTAAAACCCCCAGTAATTCCCTAATTTCAATTTATTCCTGTAATGGAATCCTTCTCCTCTGTGAACTCAAGAGATGTCTGTAAGTTCTAACTAGGTAATTATACAGTCATGTAGAAAAGGAAGGTGGGAAATAAATACTCTATTTGTCTTCCTTAAATGAGAAGGAACAATATGGGATTTGAGACTAAATGATACTTTCTTTGTTTATTGAATTGAACCAGAGAGGACAATGATAAGTGTGCTTGTTCGTGTTTCAGAGAAGGTTAAAGGTTGTATCTCCAGCTGTTTTTTTTTTTTTAATTTGGAAACTGCCAAGCCGAATACATGCATGCCAGTGGTATTTCCACCACAAAGTACTAGCCGATTATGAACTACTAGCTGTACATTAATATGTTTATGTTAAAAATATTTCTTACTTGTCAATCACATAAGAAAAATCACGGCGATGACACCCAGTTCTATTAAATCTACAAAAATAAAACATAATGTAGTTGTAAGGTCATTCCTCATAAATGTGTAAACAATTCATCATTGAACCCAGTGGTTCTGAAACTGGAGATTGTTACATAATTGATTTACTAAATTAAAGTCTCTGGGATCAGTTTGTGGCCTTAGCATTTCTATTTAAAAAAATCATTTTCACAAACTTTTCTGATTTACCTCATATTTTACACACTTATTAAAATTTTAGAAGAAATAAAGGAGAAGAGAATGTTCAAAAACTACAATGATCAGTTAGGTAGGATTAAGTATAAGAGGTCTATTATAGGGCTGGAGAAATGGCTCAGAGGTTAAGAGAACTGACTGCTCTTCCAGAGGTCCTGCATTCAATTCCCAGCAACCACATGGTGGCTCACAACCATCTGTGATGAAATCTGGTGCCCTCTTCTGACCTGCAGATAGACATGCAGGCAGAACACTGTATACATAATAAATAAACAAATCTTTAAAAAAAAAAGAGGTCTGTTATACCAACTTGTGACCACAGTTAACTATATATTGAGGTTTGTTTGTTTTTTTGTTTTGTTTTGTTTTTCGAGACAGGGTTTCTCTGTGTAGCTTTGCGCCTTTCCTGGAACTTGCTTTGGAGACCAGGCTGGCCTCGAACTCACGGAGATCTGCCTGGCTCTGCCTCCTGAGTGCTGGGATTAAAAGAGTGTGCCACCACCGCCTGGCATATTGAGGTTTTGAAGCCTGCTGTGATGGCAACACACAATGGTTGTCAACTTGACTACATCTGGAATTTACTACACCCCGCCCCCCCCCCCCCATGGAGGGGCACATCTTTGAGGGATTTTTTTGCTTAATTTGAAATGAGAAGATCCACTTCTACTCTGGATCTTTGAGGCAGGAAGACACACCTTTAATCCAGATCTTTTGAGGTGGTAAGGTCCACCTCCAATTTGCGCCATGCCTTCTGCTGGAAGCCTATATAAGGACATAGAAGAAGGAAGCTTTTTCTCTTTGCCCACTTGCTCTTGCCTCACTAACAAGACTGTTCCCTCACTGGCATTAGAGCCTACTTCTTCAGGATTCCAGCATATACTGAAGACCAGCTGAGACATCCAGCCTTGTGGACCGAACAACTACTGGATTCTTGGACCTTCCATTCATAGGCAGTCATTGTTGGATTAGCTGGACCACAGCTTGTAAGTCATTCTAATAAGTCCCCTTTCTCTCTCTGTATAGATTCATTCTATAAGTTCTGTCACTCTAGAGAACTCTGACTAATATAGCTGCTAAGACAACGGAAGTGTTCTCACTACAGAGTGATAACTATGGGAGACAATGCAAACATTAATTAGCTAGATTTAGTCATTCCACAATGACATCAAAATACCATGTTATACACAGCAAATACAATATTATCTAGTAACAAGTAAAACACAAAACAGAAAGCAACAAATCTTGGAGAGGGTATGGAGAAATTGGGGCCTCCATACATGGGTGGCAGTACTGTAACCATGGTATAGCCATTGTGGGCAATGGTTTGTCAGTTCCTCAATAAATTTAAGGTCAGACTGACATGTGATCCAGCATCTTCATTCTGTAGTGCAAACCTGAAGCAATCTAAAGTGTGTTTCAATAAAAATGTGTACACAAATATTCACAAAAGGCCAAAGGCAGAGTCTCATCAAAGCTATAACAGAACACCAGCTGCAGCCTCCCTCCCCACTGCCCACATCTCCTGTGGATCCCACAGACCATCCCCTTGTGGACTGAACCTCTCTCTCCTCTTTTTTCACTGCATCCCAGCCTCCAACACCAGCAGCCACTCCCTATGAACATACTAGCTGAATAGACCAGGAAAACAGGCAACACACAGCCATCATACTCTCCAAAATAGAATACAAAGGATCAATGAACCACAGTTGGTTCTTTGTGAAAATCAACAAGATAGACAAACCCTTATCCAAACCATGGATCTCCCTGGGAAGGAGAAATAGAATGGATTTTTATGGGTAGACTGGGGACAGGTAGGGACTGGAGTAGTAGGAGGAGATGGGATGGAGGGAGAGAGTACAGGGAGAGCTGGCTGGAATTGGGGACATTTGGGGTGTCGTGTGGAAACCTAGTGCAGTGGAAACTTGCTGGGATAACTGAAGGTGGTCCTTAATGAGGACTTCTAGTAATGGGGGACATGGAGTCTTAACTGGCCATCTCTTGTAGCCAGGCAAGGTTGCATTCAATTGAGTTGTTAGCCAAGTGAGTCCCATGGAAATCCCCAAACAACCCAGGCTGATATTAAGACAAAGGGTTGATCTCTGAAAACTGACAGTGGGGGCCCCATTGCTGAGGACAACATCTATACAATTCACTAAACGTGAAGAAGTTGAACTGGTGCCTACATGGAACCTTCACCCCTACATTCTAGTCTCTTTGGTGTGGAAAGATACTTCGCAGGCTACTGAAAGAGAAATATGGAAACCAACCCAGCCACAAAACCTTTGACCCACAAGCTGTCATGCCTGCAAAATATGCTAGGGCCATAGTGGTACAGAACTTGTTTAACTCTGTGAAGCCGTGTTACTTTGACTGTCTAAAACACCTGATTGGGCTAATAAAGAGCAGAGTGACCAACAGCTAAGCAGGAGAGAGAACAGGTGGGGCTGCCAGACAGAGAGAATAAATAGAAGACAAAAGAAGAGGGAAGAGTGAGAAAAGGGAGAAGGAGAGGAGGATGCCAAGGGCCAGCCACACAGCCACACAGCCAGCCACAGAGTAAGAAATTAAGATATAGAATAGAGAAATGTAAAAGCCCAGAGGCAAAAGGTAGATGGAATAGTTTAAGAAAAGCTGGCTAGAAACAAGCCCAGGCATTCAAAAGTAAGAATAAGTCTCCATGTACTTATTTGGGAGCTGGGAATAGATACTTGTTTTGGACTAGAGCAAGCCATTTCCTAAATACTAAGCTATAAATCCATGACCTCCAACCATTCACACTTCACACTCCTGCCCTCACAAAAGCAGTTGTTGTCTTCATTAAGCACTGGACCTCAGTCAAACATTCTTGTGTGTGTTGCCTCAGATTCTCTACCGTTCAGAAGACAGCTTTACAAACGGGCAGCACAGTGTGCCTCATTGTGAGGGTGAGGAAATTCAGACCTTGGGATGCTCTGAGGGAATCGTTGGTGGTTCTGTTAGGTTATAATAAAAAACACCTATCCAGGAAAGAGTGCAGGAAGTAGAGGCCTCTCTAGCACAGGTGTAGACAACTCTCGGACAAGGGGAAATCGTGAGTGGTTTAAGTAGGAAAGAAAGTAGGGAAGGGCTTCTCCCTCTTGTTTTCTGAGACGGTGCTGCAGACTGCCAGGTAACAGCAAACACGGAGACCGGCTTGTGAGGCGGGAAAGTGGCTGTCTTAGTCAGGCTTTCTATTGCTGTGAAGAGACACCATGACCACCACAACTCTTATAAAAGAAAACATTTCATGGGGTGGTTTATAGTTCAGTGATTAAGTCCATTATCATCATGGTGGGACATGGCAGCATGCAGGCAGACGTGGTGCTGGAGAAGGAGCTGAGAGTTCTACCTCTGGACCTACCAGGCAACCGGAAGGGGTCTGAGACACTGGATGTGGTTTGAGCGTATATGAGACCTCAAAGCCCACCCCCACAGCGACACACTTCCTCCAACAAGGCCACACCTCCTAATAGTGCCACTCCCTATGAGCTTATGGGGGGCCCGATTACATTCAAACTACCACAGTGGCACACAAATGTATATGTGACTTGGCAATCATTTCAAACCAGAATCTAGAGAACCGACTCAGGGGTTAAGAGCACCGGCTGCTCTTCCAGAGGACCTAGGTCTGATTTGCAGCGCCCCCTTGGTGGCTTACAACTGTCTGTATCTCTAGTTTTAGGGGACTCGATGCCCTCTTCTGGACTCTTAGAGCACCAGGCAAGCTTGTAGTGTACAAATATATACGAAGCCAAAATACTCACACACATCAAATAAAATATTCAAACTAACTGAAGCTGGACACCAGTTCCTGTTCAACCTTAGATTTCATCATGAACATGCCAGTTAGGGACTGGTGTTTTCAACCGATGATTACCACTCCATGCACCATTTGTTTTAAAGCTTAAGAGTAAGACTCAACGAATGGAAGTGATATACTTACCCTCTAACCTGAATGTGCTTATTTGCATCACATCCAACAGCAATTTCAAACACCTGAAAATGAAATAATTTTACAAAGTGAATTCAGCAACTTGGACTCGCACGACCTGAGCTGGCTCTAGAGCCAAGCACAGTTATTACATTTTAGATTAGAAACAAAGACTGAATATCCCTTATCTGAAACGCGTGGCACCAGAAGTATCCCAGATTTTAGAGTATTTGCATATACCTAATGAGATATCTTGGAGGTGAGCCCCATTGGACCTCATCTTCTCCCTCCGCCGCTGCAACCCTACCAACTCCATGCTTGCAGCTGGCGTTGTAGACTCTGCCAGCAGGCATCTATAATGTACTTCACTCACGCAGTAATTTGCCAGGGAACTGAGTAGCCTCGCATGCAGCAGCTTCTCTTGCTTTGCTACTTCCGGTTTACACAGCGCTATTCAAAGGAGTAACAGGTCAACTCTGATAGGCTACATACCAGGCCTATGGATATTTTGTTTTAAACACCCTAGCCTCACATGTGTGATATCCTTCTGTTTCCTTCCACGTGCTGTGATTACAGGTGCCGTGGTGTGTATACGAACTACCGCGGATACGGTTGCTTAGCAGCCAGCACAGCGTCTGCCAGACTGTGAGAGGCTTTATTAACACAGCTGGTGCTTACCGGGAGAAACTCTTGCATTCAGTGGGAAGGGCAGCAATGACATCATACAGACATTCCACACTGAAAAGGGCAACGTTAAAAGAACCAAATATAACTCCACTGCCAGAGAGACCCTACCTCAGAATATAAGGTGGACTGCACTGAGGTAACATCTGACATCAACCTTGGGCCTCCACAGTTGTGAACACACAAACGCATGTGCCTACATACATGTACACGTGCCTATACACCACAGATATATACATATATACAAAATCTATTGCAGTCTGATGTGATGTGTGTGTAAGATATACGTGTGTGTGTGTGTGTGTGTGTGTGTGTGTGTGTGTGTGTATATATATATATATATATATATATATATATCCCCATTTTTTGGATATAGGGTTTTGTTCCATTGTCCAGGCTCTCCCTGAACGCTTGAACTCAATTAATCCTCTTGTTTTTTGCCTGACCCTGATTTGAAAAATATATTGTTTTTGCCCCTGAATCCCTCCACTGTTGAAAAGGTCAAATGCTTTTCCAGGAAGGACATGGTAGAATGATGACTATTTAAAGAGAGAGAGAGAGAGACTTCTTATTTCTTTTGCTATTCATACCTGGTAGCCAGATGCATCATATTTAAAGTTCAAAGGTTAACGTCATTGAATCTCTACCATTAAGAACCCTTGGTCAGGGGTTTGGGATTTAGCTCAGTGGTAGAGTGCTTGCCTGGCTAGCGCAAGGCCCTGGGTTCGGTCCTCAGCTCCGGGGTGTGTGTGTGTGTGTGTGTGTGTGTGTGTGTGTGTGTGTGTGTGTGAATGCTTAGAAATATGTTGCTAAAAAATTACATACAGCTTATGTAGGACTAAAGTAAGGACCATATTTGCCTTAAAAGAAAGCTTAAGAAGACAGCCAGGGTTGAAAATATAGCAGATTAAAAAAAAGAAAGAAAGAAAAATAGCAGATAACCGCTTTCAACTTCGTAGAACTGCCCGTGTTTCTGTCAGAGCCAAGGGCCTGGTCTCTCTCCCCTGCCTTGAAAGCCATGGCCTTCTGGTCCTCTTGCCAGAGGCCTTTTCCTCAGGGGGAGTTCTTGGATCTCATTTGCTAACCATCTCACCCACAGGATACGATTTATTTTCCCAACAAAGCTGACTTGCGTCTCTTATTACCTATGTTCATTCAGTCTTTTCTTGACTGCAGAATTCACCCAGCAGCAGCACGGTCCTGCCCTTACATTTACTGAGCAGTCCGTATCCCATCAAAGGGTGGCTGTACTACTCAACTCTATTGTGGTCAGGACAAATGGTGTACATCACATGATGGTTTCATTTGTAATACCCCATTCTCATCCTGGCCTCAGTTGTCAAAAATCACAAGCCCCAGAACCAGTGACCATAGCTAGGATTAAAAATAGGAATTGTCTTACAGGTGTACCTGGAAAAGGAGCTGTGCAAAGAGGAAGCCTGTTTTCTAAGGAAACTACAGCACAGGTTAGGCACGTGGCCTTCTGGACATCTGCTCGGAGACAATCTGATCAAGAGCCTAAGAGAAACCATTTCTCTTTAGTTCAGAGACAGGACAGGACTGCTCTTGCCTCAGCTCAGGGTCGGGCCCAGCAAATTTCATTTTATGTATCTGTGTATTTGCCTGCTTGTTTGTGTGTTACATCGCATGTATTCAGGTGCTCACAGAGGCCAGAAGAGGACATGGGAGTCCCTGGAGCTGGAGCTGCCATCAGTTGTGAGCCAGCCCATGTGGGTGCTGGGGACTAAACCCTGGGAACTGAACTCTTAGTCACCGGGCATTCCCTCAGCAGCAGGCGCGGCTTATGGAACAATGGGTCCCACATGGGAATTCTAGTGGCCATTGTCACTGACATGCTGGTGTGCAACATATTAGAGCTGTCATCCCTTCATGGAGTAATTCTTCTCCCAAAGAATTAGCAGGGACACCTGGGGGCTGGCCTACATTTCTGCATGTTCAACTCTTGGTGCATGGTTGAAAGTTGACCTGGTGCCTTGTTGGAGATCACAGCTCTATTTGCTGCAGACAATGAGACCAAATGACAAAGGCAGCAGGCCCCACTCCAAATGGCTCGCTGTAGGTCATTTGGTCCGGCAGTTTTAACACGAGCCTGACATCACCGGATGGGGAAGAGGGTAGAGCTGTCTGTCTCTGGACTCCTTTCCCAGGAGGCCAATGACTTATTTAGTAATTCAGGAGCATGGCTCCAGAGCTCAAAGAAGGGACTGTGTGCTTGAGAACACACTCTCTGTTTGGTGGACAGGTTCTGACTTCCCTGTCTCTACCGCATGACACTTTCCTGTGGCTTAGGAGGGCTGCTGCACAATACCCCGTTGCATGTCTGAAGGTATCCACAGAGGTCAGGGCCAAACCTCTCAAGGCAGAAAGTCCAGACTTAGTCAGAGCTGCAGTTTTGTGCTCCCACTGCCCAGTGCAGGTGGGTAAGTGGCGCAGCTGGTGAATATGGGTGGTGTGGTGGGGGGTACTGCTAACACAGTGCTAGGCAGCAGGTACTCCTGGTACAAACAGGGGCTTGCCCGACATCCTAAAGAAGGGGCCCCAAAGCCCTATTCCGTTTTGTGTGCCTGTGTTCCTCATGGGCTCACTGTACACCGGCTGGCTGCTGGTTAGACTGAGGAGGACTGACAGATCGCAGACCCAAAGGAGGTAAGTACCGGCGGCTGCCAGAACATCCTGTGGCTGTTTCTCACCTTGGTGCTGTCTTCTGTGCCTCGTCGTGGAGTCCTGCCTCTGCCTGCTGTGTCAGCTTATTCTTCAATCATACGTTTCATCTATCTTGTTTTTCCCCCCACCTCTCCCTTCTCCATCAAAGTTGCTCTCTCTCCCCTCTGAGCTACTTGGTGACTGTGTGTTCCATGTTGTCTTACACCAGATGTATTTCCTTCTAGGGAGGACACTTTAAAATTCCCATTACCAAGTCCACAGACAGAAAACAAGAATATAAGGGGACAGAGTCAGCTCTTCTGGATGAGTGAAAACGCATGATCCATGTGGGGGTGTCTGGCAGACTCCTTTGACAAATCCTACCCTGTTGCATTTGTTCCCATTAATTTTGATTTTTCCTTTACACAATTTACCTTCAAACCTTCAAAAACTAACAGTGCTACCCTCTTGCGTACATTTATGCAATCCCACTTTAGGTGAGAGACTCATAGCAGAAGACAGAAATCGTATCTTCTGCTTCCAAAGCAAAGGATGCTTATCTTCCCCGTGAAACCCAGCAATAGGAGAAGTAGAGGGGTGAGGACTGTATGAACATAAAACGTATTATTTAGTTTATGAACCATGCCTTTTTTTAGTGTGTGTATGTGTGTGTGGTGTGCTTGTGTGTGTGCTCATATATGTGTAGGTACATATGTGTGTAGGTGAATATGCATGTGTGTAGGCCTTAGATTGGTATCAGGAGTCATCCTCCACCACTCTCTACCTTATTCTTTGAGGCAGAGTCTCTCTATTGAACTCAGAGCTCACAGACATGACTAGTCTATCCAGCCAGCTTGCTCTGGGGATCCCCTAACTCCACCATCCAAGTGCTGGAATTACAGGTGGGCTGCCATACCCACCCAGCATTTCTGTGAGTTCTGAAGATCCAAACTAGTCCTCAAGCTTTCGTGGCAAGTGCTTATCTAGTGATCCACCTCCCAGTCCCTGACTATATATTTTTGAAGGAAAATAGTTGATCTCTAAACCAGTCACCCACCTGTTTGGCCATCGGACATGTTTTTGAAAATTCACTAGGTCGGAATTGAACAAGCATGAGACCCGTGTTCTTGTCCCTAGGAAAAAACAATCCATACAGGTTATTGTAGAATCATGACAACAGGAGACAGATAGGAATGTGTCTTCATGGAGAGCAAATGTGAAGTCCTAGTACATGTGGGGATTGAACCCTGTGAGGAGCTGAGGAGGCCTGGAAGGTGGCTACTTCCGTGAAGGCAGCTCTTTATAATGTCCTGTGGCAGCTCCTGCACTCCACCTCCCTACCCCCCCCCACCCCCCCCACCCCCCCCCACCCCCGCCCAACCCTCTCTGCTCCTTTATATCCCATGCTTTGACCAGAGGTTGGCACAACAGGAAACAGGAATGAGCATCCACCAGCATTTTAGGTACTTCTCACTCCCTTCTCAGATGCCCTTGTGCCTGGATCCTGAGCTTCTTTATCTGATGCCTTGACCTGCTTTCTCCTGAAGCGCTCCCTTTCGCTCTACAGTGTTCCCATCCCACTGGCAATACCTTTGAAACAATGAAGAGCAACTCACCTCCTAACCTCATCGAGTTGCATAACTGATTTGATTTGAACTCAAAGAAAGGTCAGATATAACGCCTTTCTTAGTTACCATTTGTAACACAGATCGTTTTGTGTTTGGGCAAAACAGAGGTTTCAAAGACAACAGAAACAGAACATTTGAAAGTTGATTCAGACACTACTTCCTGATAAGATTTTGCTTTTTGGGTGGGGATCACGAGGGAACAGAAAATATCTTAGAGAATTTTATGTGTGGTCTACAATGTAATTCTCAGTCAATACCCATAAAAACAAAAATATCGAATTTTTTCTATATACCGTTGGCAGGTGTATTAGTCACTTTTCTATTTCTATGATAAAGTGCCCTGACAATGGCCACTTAAGGGAAGGAGAGCCTATGTGAGTTCACAGTTCATAGGGAGAGTTTATCTTGAGGAGGAAGTCAAGACAGCAAGGAGCTGGAACAGCAGACTGTCAGGGAACAGAGATGGAAAAATGCTGTGTCTGGTGCACCTCCCCCTTTTTACATTCCAGGTGTCTTAGTCAGGGTCACTATTGCTGTGATAAAACACCGTGACCAAAGCAATTTGGGGAGAAAAGGAGTTATTTGGCTTCCACTTTCATATCACAGTTCATCAACAAAGGAAGCCAGGACAAGAACTCAAACAGGGCAGGAACCTGGAGACACGAACTGATGCAAAGACCATGGAGGGGTGCTGTTTCCTGGATTGCTCCACATGGCTTGCTCAGCCTGCTTCCTTATAGAACCCAGGACCACCAGCCCAGGGATGGCACCACCCACAGTGGGCTGCCTTCCCCCCTCACTAATTAAGAACTTGCCCTATAGCTAGACCTTAGAGAGGCATTTCTCAGTTGAGGTTGCCTCCTTTCGTAGGACTCTAGTTTGTGTCAAGTTGACATAAAAGTAGCCAGCACACCAGGGAATGTTCCCATTCATGCACAGTGGTCCAGTCTTCCCACCTCAGTTAACTGAATCATGATCCCCCACAGGCATGTTCAGAGACCATCTCCTAGATAAACGTAGATCTCATCAATCGACAGTTGAGATTAGCCATCCCTTGAAGCCAGAGAGAAAAGCCAGAGGGTGAACAAGAAAGGGTGACTGAGCCTCTTCTGACTACTGTATACAAGAAACATTTTCTCTTACTGGTCACTGCTCCACCATCTTGTCTTTTCTTTCTTCTGTGGTGTGTGTGTGTATACACCTGCATGTACATGCACATGTGTGCTCAAGTATGTGCTAGTATGGGACAGAGGTTGACCTCAGATATCTTTTTCGATCACTGTCCACCTTGGTTTTTGAGACAAGCTCTCTTCCTGAACCAGGGCCTCACTGATTGGACTACACTGGCTGACCAGTGAGCTCCAGGGATCATCCTGGGTCTCCTTGCCCCCAGTGCTGGGGTTACAGACATGTGTAGCTTTTACATGGGTGCAGGTGATCCAAATTCAGGTCCTCATGCTTATGTGGCAGGCCCCTGACTGACTGAGCCGCCTCCTCAGCCCCTGATTTTATTAACGGCACTCATCATCAGCACTCGGGATTATTCAATTGACTCAGTTGCTTAGTGTTTGTCTTTGCCCACTGGAGATAGATTCTGCTGTGTGGGTACTCAGTCTTTCTATTCACAGTTAAAGACTTCCTCTGATATGGAGGTGTCTTCCTTTTGATTAAGGATATTATGTAGAGACTTTGAGTTAGGAATTAATGATAAAACATGCATGAAAATTATTGAATTAACAGGTAGCTGCTTTGGTTTGGATCAGAATGGCTTAAAGGCTCACATGTGGCATGGTTCCCAGGGTAGCACCACTGGGAGATGATCGACCTGAAGGGGGTGATGTCCTTCAAGGGGACTGTTGACCCTGGTTTCTTCCTCCTTGGCACCTGGCTCATGGGATCCATCACCTGCTCTTGCTCTGACCCTACTGCCTTGCCACAGTTCCAGAAGCAATGGGGCCTCGGGGGCATGAACTCAAAACTTCGAAATACCCCTTCCTCACTTGATCTTAGTTGCTTCAGATGTTTCATGACAGCTGCAAAGCTAAACTGAGGCTATCTTCTATTGTCCTCGGCAGTGTGAAGGAGAACCTTCAGGTCACTTGCCACTTGCATGGAGCATTTACATTTTAAAGACTGAATATTCATTTCACATATATCTAGACATGCAAAAGAATTTGAAATTTGGACATTTGAAAGGGTGTGAGTTCATTGAAATGAAAGAAAACATACACATGAGAAACTCAAGTAACATTTTTAAAAGTCATGCTTACTCTAGCTTGAAGTAATCTTTTACTGATTCGTAGTTTGTTGTCTGAGAAAACGTTGTATACTGAAAAAGAAAATTGAAAAGTTTCTGTAGAGCCGAAAAGGTGGAAATGGGGCCTCAAGTTAGCATCATCCAGGTTTGCCCAGCTAGCACACTACAATAGGCCACAGTGTCCACCACTGCAGACCAAGTTTCTCTACGACACGTTGTACACTTTCAGACATTTAAATATTTGAGTAAGAGAACTAATATACTTGAGATGGATTTACTCTGTGTATGTGTGTGTGTGTGTGTGTGTGTGTGTGTGTGTGTGACATGTGTAGGGGTATGCATGTGCTACAGCATACATGTAAAGGTCAGAAGGCAACTTGCAGGCGTTGGTTCTCTTCTGCCATGTGGATTCCTGGGGTCAAACTGAGATCATCTGACTTGGTGTTGTTTCTCAGGCACCATTTGTGTTCTTTAATTTTTTTTTTTTTTTTAGATTTTATGTGTATTTGCCTGCATATATGTGTGTATGTATGTGTACCCCATGCCTTACGGTGCCCTCAGAGCCAGAAGAGGGCATCAGTCCCCCTGGAAGTGGAGTTACAGATGATTTTGAGCTATCACATGGGTGGCAGGAACGGTACCCGGGTTCTCTTAACCACTGAGCCATCTCTCCAGATTGCCCCCTCCCTCCTGAGGCAGGGGCTCGCTGTCACTGATGTGGAGCTTATCAAGCAGGCCAGGCTGGCTGGTGGTGAGTCATAGGGATCTGTCTGTCTGTCTCTGAGAACATGATGCTGGGACTGAAAGTATGTGCTGCCAACGCTGAGTTTTTTTGTTTGTTGCTTTTGAAGTGTGGGTTCTGGGGATCGAACTCACGTCCTTGTGCCTGGATCATCTCCCTTGCCCGGGTTAATTATCTCACTGAACTTCTCTCTCCCCATCACCTGGCGTTTGCCACTGCAGTGCTCTCGTTTTTTAGTGGCTCCTGGTTTCCTGAGCTCGGAAGACCAGGAGGTAAGTTTGCTTTCTAGTGCTCTTCTCTGAACTGTCTCAGACGTCTTCTTTGCTTCCCTGCATTGCACAGAGAGCGTTTGCCAGAACCCTTTCTTCTGTTGCTTCTGAGTATTTTTAAAAATGTTCGCCCGCCTTGTGAATATGCCCTTCTGTAATTTCAATCTTCCACATTTTGTGTATTGTATATTGATAATTAATATATTTTAATGTATAACAATACATCATATATAATATAATAATAATGTAATACTATATGATGATATGCTGTGTATTAATAATACTGTATAATATTAAAATATAATATGCAATAATATATACCTTATATTTACATCTATTATAGTAGATGGTTTGGAAATATGCTTGCAATAATTCTGCACACTCTGTGTGCATAGTCCTCTGCAGTGTGATGTAACTTGTTTGTCTAAGAAGTAGTCTATTTCCTCGGGTATTAGATCCCTCCAGAGGAACAGAAATAACAGTTTATTAGATTGACTTACATGATGTGGGCTGGGTAGTCCAACAGTGGCTGTACTCAAGACTCTGGAGACCGTAACAGCCTGGCGGCTACTTTTAAAGTGGGATGTTTTTGATTGGTTTACATGATACGGTCTGGATAGTCCGACAGTGCCTGTCCTCATGTTGGAGAGGCTGAGAGGCCAACAGCGGCTTAGTCTAGGAGACCGGCAGTCTCCGCAGTCCCAAGCTGGTGCTGAAAGCCTGCAGGCTTCCTGGAGAGCTGCTGGTTTTCATTCCATGTGGGAAGGACAAAGAATTTGGGTTCTGATGTCACCAATAACAGTGGTAGCTGCGGTGACAGTGGCAGCAGCAGAAACCGGGTAGACAAACTCATCGGTGAGAGCAAAGGCAAGTAGGTAAAAGCAAGAGGTTCCCTTTCCGACTTGCTTCTATCTGGGTTGAAGCTCAGATGCCATGAAAAATTCAGGCTTCCTATTTCAATGAACCTATTCAAGAAAACCTCTCACAGGCGTGCCCAGGAACTAACCTAATCTAGGTAACTCCTCTTCAAGTGTGCAGAGACAGGTGGACCCCTTGGGCTCACTAGTCAACTAGCCTAGCCTACCTGTCTAGTGACATAGCCTGTCTCTCGAGAAAAAAAAAAGAAGCTAATGTTTTTATATTTATTCAACCCAAATAAATAAAAAATATTAACTTACCATAGATTTAGTACAGAGTCCCGAGGCAATCTCAAAGGAGAGGTCTTGTGTCCAGGTTAATATCTTTGGGCCATAGTGTTCTATAATAATAGAGAGACCCCGATTTTCTGGGTAGACTATTTGAGTCCAAATTGTCAGGGTTTCTCCTTTGTCAATAAAGTAAAAATCACTAAAAATATTGTGTTGAAATGCCAGATATGGGCATTGATCGTCGCTTTGGTAAACTGAACTTTCTATCTCCAGAAATAAGGGGTATTCCTGTCTCTGCACCAGGTAGTTTTCACTAAAATATACGAGATATACTTTGGAAGATTTGTTGAAGAAAAGTGCTGACTTTATTGTGCTGTTTGCCCATATATGTAACTTAATTATATTTGTAATGTCAGCCTTGGAAAAGAACATCACATTATTTTCCATTTTTATCAAAATACTCCCAAAACGATCTGGAAAAGAGAGAAAACGTTTATGTTATTTAAATTTTTAATGTTTGTGTGTGTGTGCACAGTGTGTGTACATGCATATGCTATAATGCACATTTGGAGATCAGAGGACAATCTGTGACATTTGGGTCTCTCTTTCTACCGTGTGGGTTCTGGGGATCAAACTCAGGGACTGTCAGGCTTGGCATGGAGCACATTTACCTGATGAGCCGTCTCACTGGCCCAAGTTCAGGTTATTTTAAGTAATCATAAATCCTGTTTTCGTTGAAGTACACTTTTAATAAAAATAATTTCTTGTATAATGACTATTTATCTTGAAAAAGATTAGAATGAACAAGCATGAATTCCTACCTTTGAACTCATATGAGGACTTCTTAATTCCTGAGTCCATTTCTCTTCATATTCACTATGCCTCTTTTATATATCGTATCATATATATATTATATTATATGTATATATATATATATAAAATGTTTTCAGTAAAGAATATGAATATGGCAAGGACAGGACTATTAGGGAGGATAATGTTACAGTCAGATCTGTGTTTTCTTCAAATTCATACCCTGGAGCCTTCATCCCCACTTCCTGGAGCCTTCATCCCCACTTCCTGGAGCCTTCATCCCCACTTCCTGGAGCCTTCATCCCCACTTCCTGGAGCCTTCATCCCCACTTCCTGGAGCTTTCATCCCCACTTCCTGGAGCCTTCATCCCCACTTCCTGGAGCCTGCATCCCCACTTCCTGGAGCCTTCACCCCCACCATAAATACATTGGGGATAAACAGAGCCTTTAAGGAAGTACTTCTAGTTAAATGAAGCCACAAGCAGAAGACACTATCCTAGGGGGACTGGCATCCTTGAAAGAAGAATACACCCTTCTGGGAGCTCTCTCTCTCTACACACACACACACACACAAGTTCCTGTGAGGACATTGAGGAGGAGACTGTCTGTTGGCTCACTGGAATTCATTCCTGATGGTGCCTTGATCCTGGACTGGCAGAGATATGAGGAAATTTATGTATCTTGTTTCAAGCACTCAGCCTGTGGCATTGTGTGGGTCATCCTAGCAGAATAAGGCATTCCGTATTGGATGGAGAAATCACCAGCTTTCTCACCTTAGCAGAGTACTTTGCCCAACATAGGATAGGTCTTAGGCAACACTCAGAGATGACTGGTGAGAAGCAGGGAGGCGGATTCATGGAGCTGGGTTCACGATACTCAGTGTATCTTACATTTGCATGCAGAGTAATTAGTAAATCACTAATTCATAAATTACCATAAATAATATACTAATTGAATTTGCATAATCAGAAATGCATGCAGTAGATCAAAGAGTGGAAGGGAGGAAATGTGTGTAGGGATGACATAATAGATCTTTTTGGTGAATGATTAAGCAATTATAGGATACATATAGTATGAATCTGCACACAATTAAAAACCTCTCCAAACCAGACAGTAGATGGGCGGGAGAGATGGCTTAGTGGGTAAAGGTTCCTACCACCAAACCTGATGATCTGAGTTTGGTCCTGAGATCCACATGATAGAAGGAGAGAACCAACTTCCGCAAGTTGTCCTCTGACCTCCACATGCACATACTCACCCCCGCCATGAATAAAAAAAAAACAACCAGAAAAATAGGCTGTTTTAGGACAACCTTAGGTGTCAGTGCTCACCTTCCACTTCACTTGAGATATTTTGACTTTTTTTTTTTTTTTTTTTTGAGCTGAGGATCGAACCCAGGGCCTTGCGCTTGCTAGGCAAGCGCTCTACCACTGAGCTAAATCCCCAACCCGAGATCTTTTGACTTTTATTGCTCACTACTGTGTATACCAGGTTAACTGGCTCACGAGTTTCTGGAAATACTCCTGTCTCTACCTCCTATCCTGCCATAGCAATACTGGAATTACAGACATGCACTACTGTTTCTGGCTTGGCGTGGGTTCTGGGGTTCTGAACTCAGATCCTAATAAAGTGTTTTATTCTTCCTCGTTTATAGCTTTTAGTGAAGACAAAGATGGGAAAGAATGAATTAGCTACTCATGTCACTTGAGAAGCAGAGAAAGGCCACTGAAGTCACAGAGAAGGAAGGAAGGGAAGGATTGCTCATGAAGAAAGGTCGAAAGGAGGGAACTAAATGAAAGGAGAAAGTTTGGTAGATAAAATTGAATTCTTTTCAAAAGGGGGAAAAAAGCAAAACAGAAAAACAAAAATCCTAACAATGTTTTGCAACAAGGGAGAGGAAGAGTCTCAAAAGTAAAGATTACAAGTAACCTAGAATTACAGGCACAGAAGAAATGTGAGTGTGGGAGAGAGAGCTGGCTGAGTCTGGATGATGAGGTTTCCAAAGTGTGGCACAAGCCTCTGAAAGTGACTTGAGCAGGGTAGAGTGGTGATCAACAGGGGTGGAGGGGAGAGTGGGATGGGACACATTTGGCAATGGTGCTAAATGACAGTGAGATAGGCCAGAGATAGATGACCATCTCATGCTGTTAAGATAAACCTCATTGACATATTCCTCATATAGAACATCTAATAGGATGTACACAGAACGGCCAATAAGCACAGACTAGGTTTAGTTCTTGTATGTAAGAACTCTACATAATAAGATGAGATTCACACACATCCCTTCTGTCAATGATACCCATCAGATACTGTAGGAAGGCAGAGGTCCTTCCATGGTCCTCCCATACTTTGGAGGGTGTCGCTCCCTTTGTGACTACCTGTGTTCCTCTGCTCTTTCTCCGGAGCAGTCTCTCTGCTCCCTCACTCTTTCCACTCACCGCATCGTGTGGAGGCAGCTCCTGACCCCCCTTCTGTTCCAGAGCAGCTCCTGACCTACCCTTCTGTCCCAGAGCAGCTCCTGACCCATCCTTCTGTTCCAGAGCAACTCCTGACCCACCCTTCTGTTCCAGAGCAGCTCCTGACCCATCCTTCTGTTCCAGAGCAGCTCCTGACCCACCCTTCTGTTCCAGAGCAACTCCTGACCCCCCTTCTGTTCCAGAGCAGCTCCTGACCCACCCTTCTGTTCCAGAGCAGCTCCTGACCCACCCTTCTGTTCCAGAGCAGCTCCTGACCTACCCTTCTGTTCCAGAGCAGCTCCTGACCCACCCTTCTGTTCCAGAGCAGCTCCTGACCTACCCTTCTGTTCCAGAGCAGCTCCTGACCTACCCTTCTGTTCCAGAGCAGCTCCTGACCCACCCTTCTGTTCCAGAGCAGCTCCTGACCCACCCTTCTGTTCCAGAGCAGCTCCTGACCCCCCTTCTGTTCCAGAGCAGCTCCTCACCCACCCTTCTGTTCCAGAGCAGCTCCTGACCCCCCTTCTGTTCCAGAGCAGCTCCTGACCCCCCTTCTGTTCCAGAGCAGCTCCTCACCCACCCTTCTGTTCCAGAGCAGCTCCTGACCCCCCTTCTGTTCCAGAGCAGCTCCTGACCCCCCTTCTGTTCCAGAGCAGCTCCTGACCCACCCTTCTGTTCCAGAGCAGCTCCTGACCTACCCTTCTGTTCCAGAGCAACTCCTGACCCCCCTTCTGTTCCAGAGCAGCTCCTGACCCACCCTTCTGTTCCAGAGCAACTCCTGACCCCCCTTCTGTTCCAGAGCAGCTCCTGACCCCCCTTCTGTTCCAGAGCAGCTCCTGACCCCCCTTCTGTTCCAGAGCAGCTCCTGACCCACCCCTCTGTTCCAGAGCAGCTCCTGACCCACCCCTCTGTCCCAGAGCAGCTCCTGACCTACCCTTCTGTTCCAGAGCAGCTCCTGACCTACCCTTCTGTTCCAGAGCAGCTCCTGACCCACCCTTCTGTTCCGGAGTTCTTGCAAGTTACAGTAATACATGCTCATTTTGTTTTTAACTTTCGTCATCTGAATGCACTATGTCTTTGATTTTTACATTCAGTCTTTGACTTTTTTTTTTCCTGCTTGGTCCCATCTATTGGTGATGCTTTCCCTTGTGTTTTCATCTCCTACACTTCTGTTTGTTTTGTTTTCCCAAAATCTCACTTTCCTTGCTGGATTTCCATGTTGGTTTCCTTGTCTTATATCCACTTCCTTATTTCATTCACTTGCTTGTTTGAATTCCCTTTAAGGTTACTGATTTAAAAAACAAAACCAACCAAAAACAAAACAAAACAAAACTAGATTCTTGAGTCCTTACCAGCATTTCAACTACTTCAGCACCCTCAATTCAGTTATGGAGGCGTTTAGAGAGACTGCCTAATACTGGCATGTTTTCCCCTTTTATTTCATCTGGGCCTCCAATCTATGGGATGGCGCTGCCCCACTCAGAGTACGCATTTCCCCCTTAATCCTACCTGGAAATACTTAGGGGCTTTCTTTACTAGTCTCCATGCTTTACTAGTCATCTCTTTCTTAGTCAACTTGACAACCATGATTAACCATCAAAGTCCACTGCTTGTCAATTTGACATTCAACCTTCAATCAAAATAATCCACTGTTGGATCCCCCCCAGACACCATAATGACTGGGTCCCTTTATCTTTCAATCAAAACACACTGAGATTCATCCCAGTCTTCAAAGTCCAAACAGCGTTCAAACTCCCAAGTTTAAAGCTTCTTCTGAGATTCAAGGCCAACTCTTAGCCATAAACATGAACAAATTATATACTTTTGAGGCACATTAGCACAGAATAAACACTCCTGTTCCAAGAGAGAAAGATGAGGAAAGAAAAATGGGAAAGTTGTCAAGACGAATGTTGACTCCTACAGCAATATTCCCAGTATTCAAGGCACATTGTGGTGGTAGGATGCGGGCCCCAAAAGTCTAGGGCAACTGCACTGGGGTGGCCTTGTAGTCTTCAGCCTGAATGGCCTCTCTCTTGAGCTGGCTCCATAGCCATTCTTGGCAGATATTCTACATTCCTGGAAGCTGCGATACCCTGGCTTCTCCGAGGAAGGTCAGGCTTCCCCCTCATAGCTCTGCTCATCACTTTTTCAGGGACTGCCTGTCGGGACAACAAGGATGTCACACTGCCTGGCCTCACAGGCTTTCTTTGGGAATTTTGATAGACGCCTCCATGACCCCATTAGCTCTTGCAGTCTGCATGTCTACAAAACTGGCATCAAGCGGATGAAGCCAAGGTCTGTTGCCAATTTCAGGGTTGGCCAGGCTCCCTTGGACCACAGCCACACTGGCCTCTCAGTACCTATGTGACTGAGCATAGTGAAACGAACCTTGAGGAACAACTTCTGAGGTCTTCTGTACCAGCAGGGTACCCTGCAGGCTCTCTTTTCACAAGGGAAAACCTCTCAAATGATTTTATTCTTTGATACCTTTGAGTGTGCACTGAGTGAGGCCTACCCAGTTCCCAAGGTAACTTTTCCTGTTGTGCCAAAGACAAAACACATGACTTCTAGTTAATGGTGGCAATTTCTTCAGAAAGCAGGCCTTCCTCACTCTTACGTTCCCATGGACCTTTCTGTGCAGACAGCAAAGGCGTCTATTATTTTTGCTCCTTGTTCTCAAGGTGAACCTTATTAAAGCAGACAGCAAAGCCTGTAATATAGGCTGCCTTGACATTCCCTTCACATGATCAATTTGCTTTTTTTCTTTAAAATTCAGCCTCTGGATATGGGCAGTCTCTGGACACGAGCAGAATGTCGCCAAGTTCTTTGCCAGGCTGTAACGTGGATGTCTTATCGGATTCCCAAGGGGCCCTTATCCCAATCTCTTTGCCCGTATTTCTTTTCTTTTCTTTTGATTTTTCAAGACAGGGTTTCTCTGTGTAGCTTTGAAGCCCGTCCCGGAACTCACTTTGTAGACCAGGCTGGCCTCGAACTCACAGAGATTTGCCTGGCTCTGTCTCTCGAGTGCTGGGATTAAAGGCGTGCGCCACCACCGCCCGGCTTCTTGCCCACATTTCTGATGACAGTCTGGTCTTCTGAGCTCTCACCAGAACTGGCCCATTGAGCTTGGTGTACAGAGCTGGAGAGGTAGATGGCTCAGCAGTTGAGAGCGTTGCGGCATGGGCAGCTCTAAACTGCCTGTAATTCCGGCTCCAGGCGACCCTTCTCTGGCATCCCAGGCACCTGTACTCGTGTGCTCATGCCCCACCACACACACTCACATATGTACATAACTAAAACAAAATAAAAATAAGTCTTAAGCCTTGTATGCAACATTCCAGGGCTTCTCCAGCCTGTACCTCCAAACTCTTCCAAATTATTCCTACAAATTAGTCTCGGAGGCTTAAGAACTACAGTCAAGTCTGGCTACGTCAATGACTGTATCTGTCTAGTACCATTTTTGTTTGGTTTGGTTTTGTTAGTCATGTTCTCATTATTGAAAGAAACAGTTTAGGAGGAGGAATGATTTGTTTTGACTTAAGGGTTGAGGGCTGAGTCTCTAGTGAGCTGACTCTCTGACTTTGGGCCTGAGTAGATAGATTCTCAACATCATGCCAGCAAGAGCGTGTGGAAGGGGAGGCTGCTCGTTTTGTGGTAGGCAGGAAGCAGAGGAGTGCCTGCAGTGGCTGGCTTTCTCCTCTTACCTCTTCGACTTCATTCAGGACTCCAGCCTATGGGACTGTGTGATGATATTCAGGGCAGGGTCCCCCACCTCCTTTAGCCAGCCCTCTCTGGAAATGCTGTCACAGACGTACCAAGAGGTGCATTTTACCAATCTCCTTAGGCACCTTTCAATACAAATATCATGGCTGTGTGAGATTTGGAATGCCTGCTGCTCATCCACGTAAATGTGTTAGGAAGGCGGGCCGGAAACAGGAGCAGTGAGATCAGGCTGGGGCTCCTGGCTGCAGGGCAAACTACAAGGATCAACAGAGCCCAGAAGTCAATAAAACATGCTCTGGGATGCTTGGCTATTCAGAAGTTATGATGTTGAGGATAAAAAATAAAATAAAAATAAATAAAAAAGGCTGAGGGGCAGAAGCTGGTGACGCAGGAAGGAGGAGGGGTGGGGGTGGGAGAAGAGGGTCCCTAGAAGCCAAGTGAAAAGGCATTTTAAGGAAAGGGGGTCTGAACTTGGGGCATCAGGCTGGTGCAGCAAGTGCTTTTCCACATGGACTCATTTCCTTGGCCTGGTTCTGGCTTTTCAAAAGGTGAAAACATGAAAACAGAGGCATGCGTGGAGAACACAGTATGGTGACAGGAGGAGGGACTGGACAGATGTGTCCCTGAGACAAGTAAAGGCAAAAAAAAAAAAAAAAAAAAAAAAAAAACAAACCAGGAACCAAGAGAAAATACCCCACCCCCAACCCCCTAATTCCAGGTCGCAGAGGAACATGTCCTGCTGGCACTTTGATTTCTGGCTCCTAACTAGCTTGTAGGACTGTGGCATGGAGCTACAGCTCAAGACACTTATTGTGTGAACCTTAGGGACATTAAACAGTATAATGCTTCCAGAGGCAGGCGGATCTCTCAGAGTTCAAGGCCAGCCTGGTCTACAAAGTGAGTTCTAGGACAGCCAGGGACTATTACACAGAGAAACCCTGTCTCAAACAAAACAAAACAAGAACAGTACGACACCTCTTACTCTGACAAATACACAAACTGCTTCCTTAGCATCTGCCAAGCACGTGACATGAAACTTTTGAGTTTGTCATTCTGCCACATGGGATCATGGTCTAACGCTGGTCAAATTTAAAATCTATTAAGCTTTAGGTGCTAAATACATGCCAGTAACCATCAAAAGAACCACATACTGGAACATCTACAACCTCTATATCATCAATATAACGAAACCCAGAATACTTTTAACAGGGTTGAGAATTCCTCACCTACGATGACGTTGTGGATTTTGCTGCCATCCGATAACTTTGACAGATTCTCTTCTCCTTCTTTTATTCTCATAGTCCCACTAACAGTGAAGTTTTTGTAATAATAGTAAACCCTGTGTGCATCCCACAGGATTAAATCTGGCAGTGCCGAGTAGAGAAAATGCGCGACTAAGTTGCTGCTCATGGGCAAATCTAATTGGAAGTCCTGAATCGTCCACTCTGTCGAATCCTCGTTATACAGCAGCATGCGAGTGTGTTTGGTGTTAGTGCAGGAGGAGCAGTAGTACAGTATCAGGGCGAGCTCCAGAGGGTGCCACGTGTACTCGACACTCTGTATTACTACGGTGTCGGCTGGGTTAAGCTTTAGAGCAGCTTTCAGTCTTGAACTATCCATTATTTTCATAAATCTAAATTCAGAATATCCAAGGTAAAATTCACTTTTTGTCCATATTGCCAACAGGCTCTTTTTTTTTGCATTCTAGAAAAGAAAAAAAAAATCGAAAAATCTTCAGTGACAGAGAGTGGCCTAGCAATTTCGGTCTTCTATTCAAGAGTAGAGATTGGGAGAGTAGCTCCATGGCAGCACAGATGCTTGGGTTCCCAAGACCCTGGCTTCCATCCCCAACACCAAAAGTAATAAAATAAAAAAGGAGTAATTACCATGTTTTCTTTTAGCAATATTTCAGAATAATACTTTGGCACTAAAGTCCATTAAATAAAAAAACATGTCATATTACATATCATGAAAAGAGATAATTCCATTAATTTTTCTTATGTTTCTAGCAGTAGAAAGAATAGATAATATTTTCCTTCAAACTTTCAAATACATGAGCCTTTCCTTGCTTACTTATCACTTTTGCTAAGCATGGTGGTGTATACCTGTAATCCCAGAAGTTAGGAGATTAAGGGAGGAAGATTCTGAGTTTGAGGCCAGCCTGGGCTACACAGTGAGAACTTGCCTCAATAACAAACACACAAACAAACCCAAATATCCCATGACCATGAAAACAACAGTAAAAATCTTTAATTTTTATCATTTTATACCAGTTATCTATGTGTTTCTATGACACTAGGCTACTTAAAGTACAATACTGACAATGTGTTATAAGATTTATTGCATATTTAGAAGTAAAATATGAGACCATACAAAGGACTGGGGTATAAATACAAAGACACAGTCATAAGGTCCTACAGTGTTGTGACATAGAACGCTATTTAAAATTAAACCCTGATAATTTAAAGATGATTATTATAAATCTCAGCATAGCAACTAAAAATAGTTTCTATTTTTAAAAAAGTCTATATGAGACAACATAAAAATACTAAAAAAAAATTTACAATCTATTTAGAACGAGGCAAGAGTGGAGAAACAAAGGACCAAAGAACTGGAGGGAAAGACAGACAGTGCTGCTGTTGGGAGGTGGCTCAGTGGTAGAATGACTGATTGACAAGGATGCACAAGGGCCTAGATCAATCCCTGGGAGAGGGGAAAAGAAGTCAAAATAGTGGTCTTTTATTCCCCCCAGATGTTTAGTGTGTGTGTGTGTGTGTGTGTGTGTGTGTGTGTGTGTGTCTGTGTGTGTCTGTGTGGTGACAACATGCTCACAGGTGTCCAGGTGCCCAGGGAGACCAAACAAATACATTGGATCTCTCGGTACTGAGCTGTAGGCCTTTGAGAGCTGCCCATTGTAGGTGCTGGGATTCAAACTCCAATCCTCATGTTTGAGCAGCAAACACTCTTAACCACCGAACAATCTCTCCAGCCTCCCAAATAGTAGTCTTAATCCAGCCATTAATAATAGTTCACACTACATCTAAATAGATTCTACTCAAAGGCACCATTATTTAAAACAACAACAACAACAACAACACAAAAATTTGTAAGTCTATAAGAAGCTCTCCTTAAATACAAAGACACAGAAAGGGTGATGGTTATAGAGAAGGAAGACATGAGCAAGAAATATTTAAGAGCCAGGGGCTGGATGTGAGGTTCTGGGTACTAATCCCAGCCCTGTGAAAGAAAAAAACAGGATGTCTATAAAGAAGATTAAAGTGAAATGCCATTTCACATCCACTAAGAGTTGAAATGTTGAGAGATCGGATATGCCAAAGTTTGGTTAAGGCAGAACCACTATGAAAACAAATCTGCTATAGGTATTTTGTAATTACTACAGCTTTTAAAATCAATATTGGCATTGATATGTAATAGAAGAAAGACCCTACTATGTGGTGATATTTTATTTGTGCTGAAATGTGGTGATATTTTATTTGTATGTTAATAAAGTTTGCCTGGAGATCAGAGGTCATAGCCAGCTATAAACAGAAGTCAGGTGGTGGTGGCACACGCCCTTAATCCAATCACAGGGCAGGCAGAGTCTCCTGTGTTCAAGGACACAGCCAAGCTGGTGACACACGCCTGTAATCCCAGTACCAACCACAGGGACCTGGAGGTCTGTGTAGACAAGCAGTGATGAGGAAGTGAGGCGGCTGGGCTAAGAGCCAACGAGAAGACAGAACAGCAAGGCAATAAAGGCGCAGGTTAGACAGGAAGAGGTTCTCTTGGGAAGCTACGGCGATGTGGTAAGCTAAGGTTAGTTGGTGGCTATCACTCTGATTTCTATGGCTTTCACCCCTGTATTTGGCTCTGTGTTTCTTATTTAATAAGACTGTTTAGAAATTTGTCTACACTACTATGGCATCCCTTCCTATCCTTCAGCTACTTCTTTAATGTGGAAACAGAGATTTGAGACATTTCTTCTTTTCTAATACAGAGATTTGTCTTCCCAATTTCTATGAACAAAAACTCTAACCAAGCTGGGCGGTGGTGGCGCATGCCTTTAATCCCAGCACTCGGGGGGCAGAGGCAGGCAGATCGCTGTGAGTTCGAGGCCAACCTGGTCTACAAAGCGAGTTCCAGGACAGGCTCCAAAGCTACACAGAGAAAGGGAAGTCAAGGCAGGAGCCTAAAGCAGTGTTACATCCACAGTCCAGAGCAGCGGCAGCCAGAATGAGTGCATGCAGACTTGTGCTTAGCACTCTCTCCACACATAACACTGTTCAGGACTTAAACCTAGGAAATGGTCCTGCCTACTTTTAGGCTTGGCCTTCATCAATTAACAATAAAGATGGTCCCCAGAGGCCAACTTGATAAAGATAATTACTCAATAGACTTTCCTTTTCAGGTCTTACACGTAAGTAACCCACATAGATATTGTGAATTCAAACTCCTAAGTGACTGTGAGTTGGCTGCCATTTAGGAAATCCAGAGGGAAACACTTAAAAAATATTTCTTTTATTTTTGAGATTATAATATACACCATTTCCCCCTTTTCTTCTTCCAAATCCTCCCATATCCCCTTCTTGCTCTCTTTCAAATTCATGATCTCTTTTCCATTAATTGTTGTTACATGCATATATTCTTAAATATAACTGTCATTTAAAAACGTATCCTAGGGTTTAGAACATTTAATTTTTAGATTTATTTATTTTATTATTTCATGTGTATGAATGTTTTACATAGATACATGTCTGTGCACTCATACGCATGCCTGATGCATAAGGAGGTCAAAAGAGGGCACTGGATCCCTTGGGACTTGGAGTTACAGATGGTTCTGATCTACCATGTGGGTGCTGGGAATCAAACTCAGGTCCTCTGGGAGAGCAGCCAGGGCTCTTTACTGCTTAGCCAACTCTCCAGCCCCTTCTCTTTCTGTAACAAAAGCTGACATAGGTTTGGATGTGTTAGGATCTCTTTGAAGGTCATTATTTTATGCAAAAAAAAAAAATTGTTCCAGATTCCCCCCTTTGCTCTGTCCTAAGGCTTTACCTTCCGTTATCTGAACTCTGACTGTCAGAGGTCAGCCCCAAGGACAGCTAACATGTTGGAATTTGCATCTTACTCTGGGCCAGTCTGTTGGGACAGGTTTTTTTCTCCCAGAATTTCTCTTCCTGTGAGGACATGTGAGGAGGTGGGAGTGGTGGTGTATCCCTTGATTCTTGTCTTCCTAACGGAATGAATTCAGTCAAGGCACAGGCTAGGCAGAGGCTTATCTCCTAAAGCATCAGCGTAGTTGGTAAAGCTAAGCAGAGCACCCCAAAGAGAGAACGGAGTGGGCTGCCCCAAGAGAGGGAGCAGCGTGGTGGCTTCTGTGTTGTGGATTTATAAATTTTGTGTGAGTGTTTCAGAGGTGAGTGTTAGTGCATCCAGGCTCTTTAGGACCTAAATAGAGAATGTTGTAAGAAAAGCCCCGCCCCATCTTTGCTACCAGGAACAGCCCACCCCCTGTCCAGGATTCAAGGCAACTGGAACTGTAGTCACACGTCATTTAGACCTATCCTTCCTGGTCAGCTTGGCTGTTTCATACATTTTAATGTTCAACTCATATATTTGTTCTTTACTATAGCATATTTCTTTAGGAGCCCAACAATGTAGTTAAAAGAACACTTACATTTTTTTGTGCGATATTTATGTTTTATAGTGAGAATGCTTTGGTATCTATTGTCTATAATATTGTGGTAATTTGATTAACTTTTGAAGGCACGCAGGGTCTTAGGGGAACATGAATGGGGGTGCTTTTGTCCCCACAGTATGACTGCATTGGTCTGCATGACAGCATACAAGATTTTTTTTTTCTTTGCCACCGGGGATGCATCTTTACTGCTAAGAGACCTCAGAAATCTGAGAGATACAGCTGTCTACATCTTTAAATAAAGTAACTGTGTCTAGAGCCCCATATGAGCTTGAACATGCTGGATCACGTATGGCCTTAGGAGCTATGTGGGGTTGATACTTGGCTGGGAGAGACAATAACCATGCAACAGCTGCTCAGTTGAGCCCCTGATATATTACTGGATATTATCGTAATATGTCTAAATATATGTTGATAACACACATACTCATATATCAGCTTTCACTAACCTTAAATAAATATCTGACCGGACACCATCTTCTTCTTTGAATGCCAATAATTTCGGTTTCAGGAACGCCTTGACTTGAGTCCAGTTTTTCAAATGTTCTTCTAGTTTTTAGATAGATAGCACCATTTATTAGAAACATAATTCCATTGTTGAATAGAGCCACATCGCTCACATTGCGCCTTTGAGCATCACTCAGGATACCTGGGGGGACTCTTATTCTGGTCCAGGTACGGAAGGAATTATTTGTTTGGAAGGTTTCCCTGTCAGTGAGCAGGACAGCAAATGTAGGGATGCAGGAACTCCAGGTAGACATCAGTGGACTCCCACGTGGCAGCGTGAGTGGTAAATCTCCAGGGGTCTCTGCTATGGTCATCACAGGAAATGTCAGCAGGAAGGCGAGATTTGAGATGAAGCAGTCTTGGAAAGCCACCTTGTTTCCCCGGATCTCCTTCATTAAGTCGTCTGAGGACATTGGCAGGCTGACGACCCAGGTTCTAAGAGAGAAAAAAAATGAAAAAGAAGAAAAAAAATAAGAAAAATGATCTCTCCTCTCTCTGATGCATCTCCCATAGTTTATGCATTTAAAAAATTCTAAGCTTTTATCAACATAGGCTGCCACGGCTCCAGTTTTTTTTATTCTTCACTCTAAAAGAGGAAAATAATCTTGACTTTTGATGTTCTTTCTTCTGCAGTGTGTCTCCCTAACTCCACATAATCAGTCCCATCGCCCTCTTTCTTTTTTTATTAATTTAAATTTATTTTATGTGCGTTGGTGTGAAGGTGTCAGATCCCCTGGAACTGGAGTTGCAGACAGTTGTGAGCTGCCATGTGGGTGCTGGGAATTGAACCTGGGTCCTCTGGAAGAGCAGCCAGTGAGTGCTCTTAACCACTGAGCCATCTCTCCAGCCCCATCCCCTTCTTTCTTAACATACAGTTTTACATATCACCTATTGTTTTCTGGTGTGGCAGCTTCCTTAGCTGTGCCTTTCCTTCTTATCTCTGGAGTTAACTATCTCATACTTATTAATTTCATCAGTGAGTCCTTCTAGGATATTAATATATAAAGCAGACAATAATAGGTATTATGCAATGGGTGCAGAGAAATAGGACACTTTATATGTTGCTGAGGGAGATATGAACAGGGCAGTGACTTTGGGACTATGTAGTTTAGCCTTTCCTCAAAAACCCAATGTGGAAGATACCATGTGACTTAGAAGTCTCACGCCTTTATATGTAACGAGGAGAAACAAAACACATTGTCAACTGAAAATCTGCATACAAATGCTCCCAGCAGCATTATACATAGCATAGCTGAAGAAGAAATTAACCAAGATGCTTACTTATCAACTTCAGACTGAGTAAACCATGTGTCATGTTGGTGTAATAGTGGCACTGGGTGGGGAAGTGTAAATGTACCGAACACTCTGAATTAGTGTGAACCATAGTTTAAAACGGTGTATTATATGGCATGTTATCATTCAACAAAGCTTGTTAAAAATAGGAAAGGGCTGGGCGGTGGTGGTGCACGCCTTTAATCCCAGCACTCGAGGCAGAGGCAGGCAGATCTCTGAGTTACAGGACACTGCCTAGTCTACATAGTGAGTTCTAGGACAGCCAATGCTACACAAAGAAACCCTGTCTCAAAAAACAAAACAAAAACAGGAAAGGAACATGTTATCATAACCTTCCCACCCTACTGCTCCATCAGAGATGGCCTTCAGTTTGGTTTTATAGGGATGGCTTCCCCTACCTTCCCACTTCCCAAGTGTTATAAAAGCAGGAAGAATTTGAGTTCCAGCTTATTCCTTTGAAGATCCTCTGAGTAGCACTTATTATTCTGCCTATTCATTGCAGGTTTCTGCATCTCTTGGAATTTGTCTGTTCTCTCAAATCCCAGTTTGAAGGCTCCTGTATACATCACCCCTCCACCCACACTTAGAAGACTCCCTGATTTGGTTGCTTAACTTTCAGGAAAGCACCTCTACTCCCTCTCCTGCGGGCCTGAGTAAGCATTGTGTTACAGAGTAGCTGGGGTTCACCTCTATAAGAACATCTCTGTTCCCTTGTTGAAGACAGTAACTGTATTCCTTAGTTACAAGCAGACTGTCTGTGTCTAGGTGCTCAGGAGGTTAAGAAAGCCTATCTGTATCCTGCAGTGATCTACTACCTTCCATAGTTAACAGATGTTGCCTTTCTGGTTAGGATTTGTGGGCTGGTGTGTTAGATGATGGGTAAGTTAATGTGTATTGGTGGAGGCATTGACTGTTGCATCCATCAGACTGCTGGAGCCCACTTTCATGGCCGAGCAGGGAACATTTAGGTACTTGATCACCCCTAATGAAGTTTTTAGATTGAAGGTTAGGTTTTTGAACAAATAGTGACTCATCCAAGATTCTGACTGGTATTTTCTTAGTTGCTCTTCAGTTGGAATTATCACAATTTTTTTTCCTGTATCATAAAGGAATTCCTTCCTTGGAAATCACATGTCAGATACATTTTATAAAAGTCCACTAATGTTTTCAAATCTCTTTTAAAGCTTCTGATTATTAAATTAAAGATGAATTAAAAAATTAAATACCCATCTGCAGTTAGGGCATCTGGGACGTAGACTTTCTTCTTCACTAGTGTGTGAATGTAAGGGTGCTGTCCCAGGGTGTTCAACAACTTCGTTAGTACTCTGGAATGCTGAAAAAAAAAACCATAAAGTTTCTTTTATTATTTTCATAGTCAAAGGTATTTGGAAGTACTTTCCTGTATCTAATGATATATTATATTTGTTCTTTTAGTTAAGATATTATTTATGGCCGAGTGGTGGTGGCTCATGCATTTAATCCCAGCACTCGGGAGGCAGAGCCAGGCAGATCTCTGCTGCAAGTTGCAGGAAAATGTATGGAATCCAGCTACTATCACAAAAAAAGGACTTTTCAGAAGGTCAAGCCATAGCTTAAGAACTCTTGGTGATATTTTAGCTTTTGTATATATATTAGCCAATTCCTGCAATGATTTCCTTGTATGCTATGTATGCTTCCAAGAACTCCTAACAGTGTATTTTATCTGAAATACCTATCAAGCATACAAGGCCAAATGATCTCGTGAATTAAGGTAAATTAAGCTCAGACCCTCCTTTCTTATATAGCCTTAGTGGCATTTATTATTTATTTATTTTATCATACAGATTTTTTTAAACATAAAAACAAGTTTTAATTAAAAAAAACCCAGGGTTACTTGAAACTAGAAAATAAAAAAAACCCAGGGTTACTTGAAACTAGAAAATATTTTCTCTGTAGAAAATAGTGAAAATGATAACATTTCCCCATAAGCCCTTTTAAGCCAAATAATAGCTTAATTATACATACAACTATTGATTAGATTCTGGAATACAGAAGCAACCTATCTTCATCTGTTCAGAGAGCTATATTTTACTTAGGCTGTATAAATGAGATTCCTATTCATCTTCCCCTTCACTGATTTACAGCAGACATTTTTTCTATAGGCTAATCCATAATCTAAAAAGATTTTAGCCTCCCCTCCTGGAAGTTCAGCTAGCATATTCTTTCATCAGCTTGATACAGTACACATTCTTATCTTAATAGTGAAATGTTTCACTAAAGCTTGCCCAGTGATTGGGCAAAACCAAAACTTATTATAAGCCACAGTCATCCTAGGGTCCTCCTTGCTAGGTAGTCTCCCTGGATCTGTGGGTTGCAGTCTGATTGTCCTTTGCTTTATATCTAGTATCCACCTATGAGTGAGTACATACCATGTTTGTTCTTCTGAATCTGGGTTACCTCACTCAGGATGATATTTTCTGGTTCCATCCATTTGCCTGCAAATTTCATGCTGTCATTGTCTTTTTCTGCTGAGTAGTATTCTATTGTGTATGTGTACCACATTTTCTTAATCCATTCTTCAGTTGACGGGCATCTAGGTTGTTTCCAGGTTCTGGCTATTACAAATAGTGCTGCTATGAACATAGTTGAGCATGTATCTTTGTGGTATGATTGAGCATTCCTTGGGTATGTCTTGAGGTAGATCATTTCTCAATTTTCTGAGAAACTGATTTCCACAGTGGATGTACAAGTTTGCACTCTGATCAACAGTAGAGGAGTGTTCCCCTTGCTCTACATCCTTTCTAACATAGACTGTCATTAGTGTTTTTGATCATAGCCATTCTGACAGATGTAAGGTGGTATCTCAGAGTCATTTTGATTTGCATTTCTCTGATGATTAAGGATGTTGAGCATTTCCTTAAATGTCTTTCAGCCATTAGAGATTCTTCTTTTATAAATTCTGTTTCGCTCTTCAGCCCATTTTTTAAAATTGGATTGTTCAGTATTTTGATGTCTAGTTTCTTGAGTTCTTTATGTATACTTTGGACATCAGCCCTCTGTCAGATGTAGGGTTGGTGAAGATGTTTTCACATTCTGTAGGCTGTCTTTTTGTCTTATTGACCGTGTCTTTTGCCCTACAAAAGCTTCTCAGTTTCAAGAGGTCCCATTTATTGATGGTTGCTCTCAGTGTCTGTGCTACTGGTGTTATATTTAGGAAGTGATCTCCTGTGCCAATGTGTTCAAGAGTACTTCCTACTTTCTCTTCTATCAGGTTTAGTGTAACTGGATATATGTTGAGGTCTTTGATCCACTTGGACTTGAGTTTTGTGCATAGTGACAGATATGGATCTATTTGTAATCTTTTACATGTTGACATCCAGTTATGCCAGCACCATTTGTTGAAGATACTTTCTTTTTTCCATTGTATAGTTGTGGCTTCTTTGTCAAAAATCAGGTGTTCACATGTGTGTGGATTAATGTCAGGGTCTTCAATTCAATTCCATTGGTCTGTATGTCGGTTTTTATGCCAGTACCAAGCTGTTTTTATTACTATAGCTCTATAGTAGAGCTTGAGGTCAGGTATGGTGATGCCTCCAGAGGTTGCTTTATTATACAGGATTGTTCTAGCCATCCTGGGTCTTTTGTTTTTCCATATGAAGTTGAGTATTGTTCTTTCCAAGTCTGTGAAGAATTGTGTTGGGATTTTGATAGGGATTGCATTGAATCTGTAGATTGCTTTTGGTAAGATTGCCATTTTTACTATGTTAATCCTACCTATTCATGAACATGGGAGATCCTTCCATTGTCTGATATCTTCTTCAATTTCTTTAGAGACTTAAAGTTCTTATCAAACAGGTCCTTCACTTTTTAGTTAGTGTTATCCCAAGGTATTTTATATTGTTTGTGGCTGTTGTAAAGGGTGATGTTTCTCTGATTTCTTTCTCATCCCTTTTATCATTTGTATATAGGAGGGCTACTGATTTTTTTGAGTTGCTCTTGTATCCTGCCACTTTACTGAAGGTGTTTATCAGCTATAGGAGTTCCCTGGTAGAATTTTTGGGGTCACTTATGTATACTATCATATCATCTGCAAATAGTGAAAGTTTGGCTTCTTCCTTTCCAATTTGTATCTCCTTGATCTCCTTTTGTTGTCTTATTGCTCTAGCAAGAACTTCAAGAACTATATTGAATAAATATTGGAAGAGTGGACAGCCTTGTCTTGTTCCTGATTTTAGTGGAATTGCTTTGAGTTTCTCTCCATTTAATTTGATGGTGGCTGTTGGCTTGCTGTAAATTGCCTTTATTATGTTTAGGTATGTTCTCTGTATTCCTGATTTCTCCAAGACCTTTATAATGAAGGAGTGTTGGATTTTGTCAAAGGACTTTTCAGCATCTAATGAAATGATCATGTGTTTTTTTTCTTTTAGTTTGTTTATGTGGTGTCCATTTCTTTCAGATTTTCCTGTTTTGTAGAATACAGGTTTTTGAAGTATGACCTGATGATTCTCTGGATTTCCTCATTGTCTGTTGTTATGTCTCCTTTTTCATTTCTGATTTTGTTAATTTGGATGCTGTCTTTTTTTTTTTTATTGTTTGAGACAGGGTTTCTCTGTGTAGTTTTGCGCCTTTCCTGGGACTCACTTTGTAGCTCAGGCTGGCCTCGAACTCACAGAGATTCACCTGCCTCTGCCTCCTGATTGTTGGGATTAAAGGCATGCGCCACCACTGCCTGGCTCTCTCTCTGTCTTTTGGTTAATTTGGATAGGGGTTTGTCTATCTTGGTGATTTTTTCAAAGAACCAACTCTTTTTTTTGTTTGTTTGTTTGTTTTTGTTTTTGTTTTTCGGGACAGGGTTTCTCTGTGCAGCTTTGTGCCTTTCCTGGATCTCGCTCTGTAGACCAGGCTGGCCTCGAACTCACAAAGATCCGCCTGCCTCTGCCTCATGAGTGCTGGGATTAAAGGTGTGTGCCACCACCGCCCGGCTAGAACCAACTCTTTCTTTAATTGATTCTTTGTATTGTTCTCTTGGTTTCTATTTCATTGATTTCAGCCCTCAATTTGATTATTTCCTGGCATCTATTCAACTTCTTTATGTGTGCATTTAGTGTTATAAATTTTCCTCTTAGCGCTGCTTTCACAGTGTCCCATAAGTTTGGGTATGTTGTACTTTCATTTTCATTGAATTCTAGGAAATCTTTAATTTCTTTTTTCTTCCTTGACCCACTGGTGCTTCAGGTGGGCATTATTCAGTTTCCACGAGATTATAGGCTTTCTATAGTTTTTGTTGTTGAAATTTAACTTTAAGGCATGGTGGTCTGATAAAATACAGGAGGTTATTCCAATGTTTTTGTATCTGTTAAGATTTGCTTTGTGGGGCTGGAGAGATGGCTCAGAGGTTAAGAGCACTGACTGCTCTTCCAGAGGTCCTGAGTTCAATTCCCGGCAACCACATGGTGACTCACAACCATCTGTAATGAGATCTGGTGCCCTCTTCTGGCGTGCAGGCATACATGCTGTATACATAATAAATAAATCTTAAAAAAAAAAAAAAGATTTGCTTTGTGACCAAGCATGTGGTCAATTTTTGAGAAGGTTCCATGGGGTGCTGAGAAGAAGGTATATTCTTTTGTGTTAGGGTGGAATGTTCTGTAGATATCTATTAAGTCCATTTGAGTCATAACATCTGTCAGGTCCTTTATTTCTTGCTTAAGTTTCAGTCTGGTAGATCTGTCTTTTGGTGAGAGTGGTGTGTTGAAATCTCCCACTACTAGTGTGTGTGGTTCTATGTGCAATTTAAGCTTTAGTAATGTTTTTTTGTTTTTTTTTTTTTTTTTTTTTACAAATGTGGGCCTTTGTATTTGGGGCATGAATGTTCAGAATTGAGACTTCATCTTGGTGGATTTTCCCTGTGATAAATATGTAATGTCTTTCCCGATCTCTTTCGATTCATTTTAATTTGAAGTCTATTTTATTAGATATTAGGATAGCTTCTTAAGTCCATTTGATTGGAAAGCCTTTCCCAGCCTTTTACTCTGAGGTAGTGTCTGTCTTTGAAGTTTAGGTGTGTTTCTTGTAGCAGCAAATGGATGGATCCTGTTTTCGTATCCATTCTGTTAGCCTGGGTCTTTTTATAGGTGAGTTGAGACCATCGATATTGATGGATATTAATGACCAGTGATTGTTAATTACTGTTGTTTTTTGGTGGTAGTGTTGTGTTTCCCTTCTTTGGTATTTGTTGGTGTGGGATTATCTATTGCCTGAGTTTTCATGGGTGTGTTTAATTTTCTTAGGTTGGATTTTTCCTTTTAGTGCTTTCTGTAGGGCTGGATTTGTGGATGGGTATTGTTTGAATCTGGTTTTATCATGGAATATTTTGTTTACTCTGTCTATGGTGCTTGAGAGTTTTGCTGGGTATGATAGTCTGGGTTGGCATCCGTGGCCTCTTAGTGTCTGCATAACATTTGTCCAGGACCTTCTAGCTTTCAGTCTCTACTGGGAAGTCTGGTGTTATTCTGATGGGTCTGCCTTTGTATGTTACTTGGGCCCTTTTCCTTTGCAGCTCTTAATATTTTTTTTTGTTCTGTATGTTTAATGTTTTGATTATTATGTGGCAAGGGGACATTTTTTTTTTTTTTTAGATCCAGCCTATTTGGTGTTCTGTAAGCTTCTTGTATTTTCATAGGTAGAGTTTTCTTCTATGATTTTGTTGAATATATTTTCTGCACCTTTAAGTTGGTATTTTTCTCCTTCTTCTATCCCTGTTATTCTTAGGTTTGGTCTTTTTGTTTTGTTTTTTGTTTTTTCGAGACAGGGTTTCTCTGTATACTTTTGGAGCCTGTCCTGGATCTTGCTCTGTAGACCAGGCTGGCCTTGAACTCACAGAGATCAGTCTGCCTCTGCCTCCCAAGTGCTGGGATTAAAGGCGTGTGCCACCACCACCCGGCAGTTTGGGTCTTTTTATGGTGTCCCAAATTTCCTGGATGTTTTGTGTTACTTTTTTGGCTTTAGTGTTTTCTTTGACTGATGAATCTATTTTCTCTATTGTGTCTTCAACGTCAGAGATTCTCTGTTCCATCTCTTGCATTCTGTTGGTTATGCTTGCATCTGTAGTTCCTGTTCGTTTAGTCAGATCTTCTATTTCCAGCATTCCCTCAGTTTGTGTCTTCTTAATGTCTCAATTTCAATTTTCAAATCTTGAACTGTTTCCTTCATCTGTTTAATTGCTTTTTCTTGGCTTTCTTTGATTCCTTCTTCCATTTCTTTAAGGGAATTTTTCATTTCCTCTTTAAAGGAGTTTTTCATTTCTCTCTAAGGGCCTCTATCATTTTCCTAAAGTCATTTTTAGGATTGATTTCTTCTGCTTCTTCTGCGTTTGTATGCTCAGGTCTTGCAGGTGTAGAATCACTAGGTTCTGATGGTGTCATATAGGTCTTTATGTTGTTGCCTGTATTTTTTCCACTGGGGTCTACTCATCTCTTCCTCTACTCAGTGCAGACGGTGTCTGTGTCTGAAGGTGCCTCTCTTGTTCCAATTGATAGTCTTGGTCCACTGGGAGTTCTTTGTCTAATCAGTGCTGTTGGGCTCTGTTTCTCCGGGAGCAGCTTAGTCAAACACTAGTTGACACCTGCTGTATCTCCCATGGCTCTTGGCATTCCCCCCATTTTTCCCTCCCTACCCCTGCTCCCACCCCCCAATTCCCTCCTCTTCTATCTCCATCCAGGAAAGGGCAGGTCTCCCTTGAGTACCAATAAAACATGGCATGTCAAGCTGCAGTAAGACTAAGCACCTCCCCATGTATTAAGGCCAGGCAAAGCAACCCTGTAGGAGGAGTAAGGTCCAAAATGCCAGCAAAAGAGTCAGAGACAGCCCCTGTTCCTGTTGTTAGGAGTCCCACAAGAGGACCAATCTACACAACTGTAACATATATGCAGCGTGTCTAGGTCAATCCAATGCAGGCTCCCTGGTTGTCTGTTCAGTCTCTGCGAGCCCCTGTAAGTCCAGATTAGTTGATTGAGTGAGTCTTCCTGTGGTGTCCTTGACCCCTCTGGCTCCTACACTCCTTTCTCCTCAAAAGAAAGCATTTAGCTGGGGCTTGCTTACAGTTTCAGAGGCTTAGTCCATTATCGTCACAGCAGGAGCATAGCAGGATGCAGGCAAACATGATGCTGGAGAAGTAGCTGAGAGTTCTATGTCCAGATTCATAGGCAGCAGGAAGAGAGAGCCCTGGGCCTAGCTTGGGCTTTTGAAACCTCAAAGCCCACCTCCATTGACACACTTCCTCTAACAGGGCCACACCCACTCCAACAAGGCCACACCTCCTAATCTTTCTCATGTAGTGCCACTCCCTGATAACTAAGCATTCAAATATATGAACCTACGAGGATCATTCTTATTCAAACCACCACAACCACCAAATTATCAGTGCACGCTCTTACAAGCAGATCCTGATTCCTAATACAGTCTACAAGATGGTCTCGGAACACCTTAGAATGCCAGAACGTAGAAAAAAGAAGGGTTAAAATCAGACCAAATGGAACCAATGGTAGGAATATGTCAAAAAGGATACATAAGTCTAATGAATGGGTCCCAGTAAATAGGCAGTGTTGTGTTATAACCCAAGGCCATGGGTTGTAACATGGAATAAGTACATAAGTCTGTACTGATATAAAAAAAAAAAACACTGAGCAAATGAATGAGTAACACATAAGTCTTCCACACAGAAAAAAATTATAAAAAATTATGTAAACTTCTGCTTTAAGAAAGTGGAGTGTGAACCCAAGAAATGGCTCAGAGGATAAAGGCGTGTGCCACCAGACCTGATGACCCAAGTTCAATCCCTGGGATACACATGGTAGGAGAACTGCCTTCTGGTCTCCACATGTGTGCTCTTGCCACACACCTTGCCAGGGTACACTGTTAGTCTAGACCCTTAGCACAGCCTGAGGGCAAAAGCTCCGGACCTTGGTGGCATTTCTCCTTGAGCGGTCTAACTCCAGCCTCACTATGAGCAAAAGCTCAGATAAAAAGCAGCTTATTGACATGCTGCACAATACCTGACTCGGAATCTTCAAAATTGTCAAGGTCACAAAAAGCATCTAGGTATTATTACAACAAAGGAACACCTCAGAGGAACCTGGGCAACCAAATGTAAAGGGTTACCCTGATGGAATTTGGAAACAGAAAAAGGGAGTGTTGGGGAAAGACCAAAAGGGACTTCAGTCAATAACATTGTAGCAATATTTCATAAATTGTGATCAATATACAAGTATCAGAATAATAGGAGGAACTATCTTTGCAATAATTGTATAAATATAAAACCATTTTAAAATAAAAACTTTATTTAACAAATGAATAGAAGGTAAGAATATGTGAGCCTTGTATTAAAAACTCTCTCAAAAAGCTTCATATGAAGTGCTTATATTTCAAAGGCAGATACACAGCTGGGTATTTTAATATTTCTATTTTGTTAAAAACAAAAGGAAACAAGAATATTTATTCCACACTAGTTTTCTATTTTAATATGGATACTGTGCTCAATTAGAACACAAATATGAACACATTTTTAAATAGTAGGAAGCTGTAAACGTGAAATAGGAGGTTTGTTAAACAACCAAATGAAATGTCTACCACTGATGTGAATAGGCCAATGAATGGGTTTAGACAGAATTAGAAAGAGTTAATGACCAATGACCTGGTGCCAGTCAAAAACCACCTCTGAGGGCTGCTGACAGGGCCCAGTCGGTTGTGATATAAGCCTGGCAACCTGAGTTCAACCCTTGGAATCCAAATAACGGTGGAAGGACTGGTTCCACAAAGCTGTCTTGTGGCCTCTACACACATGCCCTGGCATGTCCCCAGTCCCCAAACATCTTATGCAAGCATACACATCCCCCCCACACCACACACACAGTTCCTTACCCATTGAGATAGTGACAGGCTCATGAGAGAGTAATAGCCTATACTGATTTTCCTCAGTATGTTTAGTTGTAACAGAATACAAAATTTAAGTCTCCAGGGGGCTGGAGAGATGGCTCAGCCGTTTCTTAACTAGCTGCTCTTCCAGAGGTCCTGAGTTCAATTCCCAGCAACCACATGGTGGCTCACAACCATCCGTAATGAGATCTGACGCCCTCTTCTGGCCTGCAGACGTACATGCAGACAGAACACTGTATACGTAATAAATAAATAAGTCTTGAAAAAAAATTTAAGTCTCCAAAGCAGTAAATTTGTAACAAACAGAAGGAAGGGCTGACACATTTGCTGTGTTACACCTTAGCTGTGTTCTTAAGGCATGGCTACAATAGAGATATTCACAGGACATCCTTAAGGCACAGGAATGACCCATCGCTTTCTCCCATGAGAAGAACGCTGGACGGAGAGGTTTACAATCATAGATCAAGTACCAGTTCAAGACACTTATAAGGACTAAGCTGAACAAGGCACCGTAACAGTGTTTTAAACTGACTTCAGGAAGCTTAGACTCCTATCTATTGATTATAGCTTACACCTGATCCTCAAAAGAGACAGGCAGCCTGTGTGACCTGACCTAAGATGGTATTGTACTTACTTGTGAAGGTCTTGTTGCGGTCCACTGCAACTCTTCTTTGCTGGAACTTTCTGGATCGTATACCCATATAGTGACAGTCTATAAAAGAAAACATGAGAGGCATAAATCTGGCTCAGTAGGTTATTTAAAAAAAAAAAAAAAAAGGACACCACATTGTCACTTTCCAGCTGCTACACAGCAGTTTCAGTGGTAGACCTTCCACAGCACTAAGGGAGCGCTCCTTCCTTCTCCCTCCTTTGACCGCACCGCTCAGATAGATGAAGAATTGCATTTTGATGTAGTTTGTGTTTGTCTTGTGAGAAAATGTGGGAGTCTCTCCCTGTGTTCAAGGTCCATGTTCAATTTCCCTTGCCCATTTTTCCTCTAGGTTGCTGTTAAGATGGGGATAGTTGTCTCTGTCCTTCTATATCTGCCTGGAAGTTGTCATTATTTAGCTCAAAAATACTTTGTAATTTTTTTCAGGCTGGAGAGGTGGCTTAGGGGTTAAGAGTGCTGACAGCGCGTTCAAAGGACCCGGGTTCAGTTCCCAGCACACACACGTGGTGGCTCACAACCATCTGTAACTCCAGTCCTAGAGGATCCAACACCTTCCTCTGTGGGCACTGCATGTACCTGGTGCCCAGGCCCCCCAACCCCCCAAAAAAATCAATACACAAATAAACATTAAAAACACTTTGTAATTTTCATTTTGGTTTCTTTTATAGCCCAGAAACACATGGGTTTAAAATCTCCATCACATGGGGACTGGAGAGACTGCTCAGTGTTTAAGGGCGCTGGCTGCTCTTCCAGAGGGGCCGGTTAGATTCCCACACATGGTGGCACACAACCATCTGTGACTCCAGTTCCAGGGAATCAGGGGCCCTGTTCTGGCCTCCAAAGGCACTCCATGTGCGCGGTGCACAGACATACATGCTGGCAAAACACTCACACATAATTCTAGCAATTTAGAAGTCAGGAGGATTGCAAGTTCAAAGCCAGCTTGGATTGCCTAGTGAGAGAGGAAAACAAAACAAAAAAATTGGAACCTGGAGTTTGTTTGTTTTTGTTTTTTTTTAGTAATTCTATCATTAATTCCTAAGTTAATTGCCTAGTAGTTACAGAACACATGGTCCATTGTCTCAGTCCTTCAGCCTTTGTTGAGGTATACGGCCTGCTGAATGCTCCGTATGTTTGAGATGGTATACAGTATGAGATATTAACTACAGTATTATCAATGATTATTATATTAAGTTTATTCATGGCATTTAAATATTTGCGGACTCCTGGTGATGGTTTTAGCTGCATCTGAGCTAGCCATTGAAATGGTCTGGCCTTTGAGAGCTTCTCCTAGCTTCTCTGTTTTGTTGTGAAGAGCTGGGTGGCAGACTTCTCTTACTTCCTTTTGTAGTGGTCCTTAGGTCTCTTCAATATGGGGATGGAGTCTTTCTTTTTGGAAAATCTTAGTGATAAGTTCCTAAGTCCTGTGATGATGTTTTATATCCTTTATTTTGATGCTATTCTAGGTGATGCTGACAGATTCCTGGGATGTATAATACCATTATATAACAGTATAGGATTGTTTTATGTCTTCCAGACATTTAAATTTTTATTTATTAGTGTGCATGTACGTGTGTTATGTGGTTGGTGGCTGTGTCATGGTGCATTGGTGGAGGTCGGAGGACAATTTCTGGAGTTGCTTCTCTCCTTCCACGTTTAAGTGGGTTCCGGGAATGGAACTCGGGTCTCGGTGCTTGCACAGCAAGGACCGCTCCCTGCTGTTCATACTTCTTTTCGCTATTTTATTCCAACTTTTTGCAGGTTAAAAAAAAGATGTCAATAATTTTTGGAACTGTGTCAGACTTTAGATTTTAGAGTTACGCTGGGTTTATAAACTGGATAAACAGCTTTGTATAATGTTTTTAGACAAGCAGTAACGGCACAATAGTGAGGGTGGGGACTTGTCCTGCCTGCTACTGTGTGCCCAGGACATAGACTAAGAGGTGCTAGAAATGAGACAGTCATAATCTGCTGGGACATCATTAGCATCATTTGCTCTCTAAAGGCTAGCAAGGACTCAGAGGAGTCGGCCATCTGTTGCTGGCACCTTTGAAAATACTTGTCAATTTTCTTCCCACTCTCTTTAATAGAATTTGGCCCTGCCCAATGCTCTACTTTTGTGTGGTCAACTCAGTTACTACATATTGCTAGAAAAATCTAGACTTAAAAATCTTCATCAGAGTGTTTCATACATTATATATTGTGCCTAACTGTAATGATGTCTGCTTTGTTTTTGGTTGTTGGTGTTTTTGTTTTTTGTTTTTTGTTTTTTTTGGTACAGTGTTTTAGACAGGGTCTTGCCAGGCAGCCCAAAACCGATTCTTCTATATCCTTGATAACATTTGAGATAATCAGCTGATTGAACCCACTGTATAGATGAGGCTAACCTTGAACTCTGGACCTTTGTCTCTGGAGTGCTGACCTTACAGGCATGGACCAGCAACCACATCCAGCTTATGTGGTGCTGGGAAATGAACCAAGGGCTTTGCACAGCCAGCAAAGTACTCTACCAAATAAGCTACATCTCCAGCCTTTAAAATTTTAATTTCATGGCATTTTTTTTGAGACAAGATCTTGCTTTGCACCTCAGGCTGGCCTCAAATTCCTGATGCTCCTGCACCATCCTCCTGATTGCTCAGACTACAAACCATGTCTGGATCCTGTAAGGCTTTTGTATTATGTGGGTTAGACTTATCAAGTGAACCATGTAATAAAACTGAGAACATTCAGTGATACTAATTTATAAAACCATGATACGTGCTACATTATAGTCATAAAATATGTTAACATGTATTTTATGAAAAATCATTATTTTACCAAATAAGAAAAAACCAAGAAAATGTCTGCTAATAGTTTCAAAATTTCTTTAGTGTTTCAACAGAAGACACTTGAATAATCCGCTCTGTTTCTGCTATTTAATGGAAGAATATTGGGGAAAAGATCCACCTTATGTAAATATATGGTTGAACTTCCCTGACTAGGCCTCCTGACAAACCAAGGGGTCTTCAAAACATACTTTGAGCACTGATGCTCCATGGGAAATTTATGGCAAAAGTACCTTGGGAAATTCCTCATCTGGAAACATAAATGATAAGATAATGACATGTGGTGGATATGCAAAATTGACAAAAGTTACCTGGGTTAAATTTTCATAAACGTCTCTGTTGGGAGAAAAAAGAAATACATTTTAATAAACATCATGAAAGCATTAGTTAGAATGCTATATTTTCAATACACGTCTGTTTTTACACATACATTTTTATTTATTTACTTTTCATTAGCTTAGATCTTTGAGCGGTACACCACCATATGGATTCTGTGTCCAATGGCCTTTGCAGGAAGGTTGCTTAAGAATTTGGCACAAACCATGCCACTGTTTCTATACCTGAGTGTCCTTTCCCCAGATCACAAGTAACAGCACAATGTTTCTTGTGTGTGTGTGTGTGTGTGTGTGTGTGTGTGTGTGTGTGTGTGTGTATGTGTGTGTGTGTGTGTAGATAGATAGATAGATAGATAGATAGATAGATAGATAGATAGATAGATAAATATGCATCTCTTTCCTAAGTAGAATTCAGTTTCATCTCGGCCATAAACACCTTCAATTTTAAGAAGAGCTGTGTGCTCTCTTTGGTTTCAGAGACCTCACTATAGCCAGCAAAAAAGCCTTGCACCACAGCCTTCCAGACAGATTTGCTGTTTAGAAGTCTTTTTCCCAGCAGGCTTCCACAGGTGTCAAGATGGTGGAAAGAACAATATACATGTCTCTAAACCTTTGGATATTCTTTTTACATTTTGTTACATTAAATATAAAGAATTCGATGTTAAATATAAAACAAAATGAAATAAACACTAGATATATCTGCTTATTTACCAAGGGATCTCTTACCCATTTGTCATCACAGAAGGCTGAGATACTTGGGTCTTAAATGTGTATTATTGAATTAAAAAGAAAAGCTAGTCTGAAAGACTACATACTATATAATTCCAACTATATGTCATTCTAGAAAATGAAAAACTATAGGAAGAGGTAATAAAAAAAAAAGAAGTATGATTGCTAGGGGCCAGGTAGGAGAGAAGTGTAGCTAGAGTTTTCCTGCCTGGCCCACAGTCAGGACAAATCTTTGTCACCCGCCAGTCCCACAGCCGCTCAGATCCAACCAAGTAAACATAGAGACTTATATTGGTTACAAACTGTATGGCCATGGCAGGCTTCTTGCTAACTGTTCTTATAGCTTAATTAATCCATTTCCATAAATCTATACCTTGCCACGTGGCTCGTGGCTTACCGGCATCTTCACATGCTGTTTGTCATTGTGGCGGCTGGCAGTGTCTCTGACTCAGCCTTCCACTTCCCAGCTTTATTCTCCTCCTTGTCCCGCCTATACTTCCTCCTGCCTAGCCACTGGCCAATCAGTGATTTATTTATTGACCAATCAGCAACACACTTGACATACAGACCATCCCACAGCAGAGAAGAATGGACATGTAGAACACAGGTATTTTAGGATAGTGAAAATACTATGTATGATCAAAAAAGAGGAGGCATTTGTTATGCCTTTGTGCATTTGTCTATGCTCAGAAAACCCATACCAGCAGTGACTGACTGGTAAAGGAAGCTTGTGACTTCTGGTGCTAAAGCACTGATGTAGGTTTATCAGTTAAAATAAATATGCCAAGGCTGGGCGGTGGTGGCACATCCTTTAATCCGAGCACTTGGGAGGCAGAGGAAGACGGATCTCTGTGAGTTCGAGGCCCGTCTGGTCTACAGACTGAGTTCCAGGAAAGCTGGGCAGAGAAACCCTGTCTTGAAAAACCAAAACAATAAAAATGAAATAAGTATTCCGCTCTGGGGAGCCCTATTGATAACGCAGTAGGCAGGCATAACAGCAGAAGGCAGATAACTCAATAGGAACGTCTTTCTATGTTCCTCTCAGTTTTACTATGAATTTCAAACTGCTCTAAAAAAATTTACTCTTAAAAAAATCTGAAATTGAATTCAAAACAACTGCAAGATCGACTAAGAAAATGTAATTTAAGAGCTGGACATGGTAGCACATACCTTTAATTCCAGCACTTGGGAGGCAGAGGCAGGTGGATCTCGCTGAGTTTGAAGCCAGTTTGGTCTACATAGAGAATTCCAGGACAGCCAGAGCTACATAGTGAGAACTCATCTCGAAAAATAAAAAGTAATTTTAATTTTTGACTATTTACAATATGAACAAAATGCAAAGTAAGTAGGAAAAATTAATAAAATAGTCACACACCTTTGTGAAAAATTAACAAAATTTTGACATATAAAAATACCAAAATGATGGGGTTGGGGATTTAGCTCAGTGGTAGAGCACTTGCCTAGCAAGAACAAGGCCCTGGGTTCAGACCTCAGCTCCAAAAAAAAAAAAAAATGACCAAAATGAATGGAATGTTGTATATTATTTTTGAGTGGAAATATTCCTGAATAAATTAAAATATTAAAATATGATAAATTATGTTGTGGGATAATCTTTTTGTACACTGTGAAGAGGTCTTTTTTCCAAGGCACCTTCTGATTGGTTTGATAAAGAGCCGAATGTCCAGTACCTAGGCAGGAAGAGGTTAGGTGGGACTTCTGGGCAGAGAGAGAAGGAGAGGAGATAAATCGAGGCATGGGAGAGATGCCAAAGGATACGGAAAGGAAACAGGAGGTGCAAGATGAAAGAAAGGTAAAAAGCCATGAGGCATGGAGATTAATATAAATGAGTTAATTTAAGTTATAAGAGCTAGTGGGACAAGCCTAAGCTATAGGCCATGCTTTCATAATTAATAATAAGTTTCCATGTCATTTTTTTGTTTTGTTTTGTTTTTTGTTTTTTTGAGACAGGGTTTCTCTGTGTAGTTTTGGTGCCTGTCCTGGATCTCGCTCTGTAGACCAGGCTGGCCTTGAACTCAGAGATCTGCCTGGCTGTGCCTCCCGAGTGCTGGGATTAAAGGTGCCACCACCACCCGGCTTCCATGAAAATCCATCTACAAAACTACAATACAAACCCTGGGTCAAGATGTAGTTGAGTGGTATAGCATTTGTCTACCAAGTATAAATCCCTGGCTCAATCCCCAGAGTCACAGAAATTAAATAAAATAAATAAAAATAAAATCTCAACAAGGGATTTTGTAGAATTTTACATGTTATTCCAAAATTTTATAGGGAGGAAAACAAGGTTGAATGTAGCGAGAGCCAGGTATAGTAACACCGGTCTATAATTCTGCCATCCAGGAGGCAAAGCAGGAGTGTAGTTGGTTTTTTTTCTCCCCTCTTTGGGGGCCCTCCACCCAGCTACCAAATAAATATTCGGAGACTTATTCTTACTTACGAATGCCTGGCCTTAGCTTGGTCTGTTTCTAGCCAGCTTTTCTAACTTAAATTCTCCCATCTCTCTTTAACTACGTTTTTCCTCTGGGCTTTTTACCTTTCTTTATTCTATATGTCTGTCTTTCCTTCTTACTCCATGGCTGGCTGTGTGGACGGGTGGCTGGCCCTTACAGTCCCCCTCTCCTCCTTTTCTCACTCCTCTCTCTTTCCCCAAGCCTAGACTTCTCCTACTAGTTATTCTCTATGCATGATAGCCCTCCCTATCCTTTGTCCTGCCTAGCTACTGGTTGTTCAGCTCTTTATTAGACCAATTATGTGTTTTAGACAGGCAAAGTAACACAGCTTTACAGAGTTAGACAAATACAATATAAAAGAATGCCACACATCTCTGCTTCATTAAATAAGTATTCCACAGCATAAACAAATGTAACACATCTTAAACTAATAGTCTACAACACAGGAGAATCATGTGTTCAAAGCCACCCTGTACTACATACCAAGACCTTGTCTCTAAAAACCCATGGCTGCGGCTCTCTAGGCCTGGGGGCACAGCCTGTGCCCCTCCCCCCACCACAGCCCCAGTAACCAGGCAGCAGTACCCCCCCCCCCCCGCCCCACAACCCCTACCAACCATCCCCTACAGCATCAGGGACCACTGGGTGCCACAGGTCCCACCTGTACCCATTGGAACAAGAGCCCCAGCAACCAGGCAGCAGCATCCTCCTCCCCTACCAACCATCCCCTGTGGAATCAGTGACCACTGGAGCCACAGGCCCCACCTGCACTGATTGGAGGAATAGATGGGTAAACAGCAGTGTAAGAATACATTCAATAACATAAAGAGCAATATGGCACCACTAGAAACTAGTGGTTCTACAACAGCAAGACCTGAACATCCCAAAGCAGAGGAAGCAGAAGAAAATGACCTTAAAAATAACTTTGTGAAGATGATAGAGGCCCTTAAAGAAGAAACAAAAAATTCCCTTAAAGAAATGGAGGAAAAGACAAAATAATGGAAGAAATCAATAAATCCCTTAAAGAAAGCCAAGAAAAAACAATTGAACAGGTGATGGAAACAGTTCAAGACTTGAAAATTGAACTAGAGGTAATAAAGAAAATGCAAAATGAGGGAATAGGAACTACAGATGCAAGCATAACCAACAGAATACAGGAGATGGAAGAGAGAATCTCAGGAATTGAAGATACAATAGAGGAAATAGATTCATTAGTCAAAGAAAATGTCAAATCCAACAAATTCTTAACAAAAAAATCCAGGAAATCTGGGACACCATGAAAAGACCAAACCAAACCTAAGATAGGGATTAAAGAAAGAGAAGAATTCCAGCTCAAAGGCACAGAAAATATGTTCAACAAAATCATCGAAGAAAACTTTCCCAACCTAAAAAAAGACATGACCATGAAGGTACAAGAAGCTTACAGAACACCAAATAGATTTGACCAAAAAAAAGAAAAGTCCCCTTACCACATAATAATCAAAACACTAAACATACAGAATAGAGAAAGAAGGAGCTGCAAAGGAAAAAGACCAAGTAACATATAAAGGCAGACCTATCAAAATTACACCTGACTTATCAATGGAGACTCTGAAAGCCAAAAGGTCCTGGACAGACATTCACAGACAGTAAGAGACTATGGATGCCAACCCAGACTACTATACCCAGCAAAGCTTTCAATCACCATAGACAGAGAAAACAAGATATTCCATGATAAAACCAGATTTATCCACAAGTCCAGTCCTACAGAAAGTACAAGAAGGAAAACTCCAACCCAAGGAAATTAGCTGCACCCATGAAAACACAGGCAATAGATAACCTCATATCAGCTAATCCCAAAGAAGAAGAAGAACACACACACACACACACACACACACACACACACACACACACACACACGCACACATACACACTACCACCACCACCACCACCACCAAAACAAAAAATAACAAGAATTAACAATCACTGGTCATTAATATCTCTTAATATCAGTGGACTCAATTTACCTATAAAAGACACAGGCAAATAGAGTGGGTATGAAAACAGGATCCATCATTCTGCTACATACAAGAAACACACCTCAACCTCAAAGACAGACATTTCCTCAGAGTAAAGGGTTGGGAAAAGATTTTCTAATCAAATGGACCTAAGAAACAAGCTGGGGTAGCTATCCTATTATCTAACAAAATAGACTTCAAACTAAAATTAATCAAAAGAGATAGAAAAGGACATTTCATATTCATCACAGGAAAAATACATTAAGATGAAGTCTCAATTCTGAATACCTATGCCCCAAATACAAGGGCACCCACATTTGTAAAAGAAACATTACTAAAGCTGAAATCACGTATCAAACCTCACACAATAATAGTGGGAGACTTCAGCCCCCACTCTCACCAATGGACAGGGCTGCCAGACAGAAACTTAATGGAGAAGTAAGGGAACTAACAGATGTTATGATTCAAATGGACTTAACAGAACTCTATAAAACATTTCATCCAAACACAAAATAATATACCTTCTTCTCAGCATCTCATGGAACCTTCTCTAAAATTGACAATATACTTGGTCACAAAGCAAATCTCAACAGATACAAAAAAATTGGACTAACCTCCTATATCTTATCAGAACACCATGGCTTAAAGTTAGAATACAACAATAACACAAATTACAGAAAGTCTACAATCTCATGGAAACTGAACAATGCTCAGATGAATCACCACTGGGTCAAGGAAGAAATGAATAAAGAAATTAAAGATTTCCTACAATTCAATGAAAATGAAGTCACAACATACCCAAACTTATGGGACACTATGAAAGCAGTGCTAAGAGGAAAGTTCATAGCACTAAGTGCCTACATAAAGAATCTGGAGAAATTTTACACTAGTGACTTAACAGCACACCTGAAAGCTCAAAAACAAAAAGAAGCAAACTCACCCAGGAGGAGTAGATGACAGGAAACAATCAAATTGAGGGCTGAAATCAATAAAATAGAAACAAAGAGAACAATACAAAGAATCAATGAAACAAAGAGTTGGTTCTCAAGAAAATCAACAAGATAGACAAACCCTTATCCAAACTAACCAAAAGACACAGAGAGAGAGCATCCAAATTAACAAAACTAGAAATAAAAAGGGGGACATAACAACAGACAATGAGGAAATCCAGAGAATCATTAGGTCATACTTCAAAAACCTGTAATCCACAAAATTGAAAAATCTAAAAGAAATGGACAATTTTCTTGATAGGTACCACTTATCAAAATTAAGTCAAGACCAGATAAACAACTTAGACCTATGGACCCCCAAGGAAATAGAAGCAGTCATTAAAAGTCTCCCAACCAAAAAGAGCCCAGGGACAGATGGTTTCAGGACAGAATTCTATCAGAATTTCAAAGAAGAGCTAATACCAATACTCCTCAAATTGTTCCACACAATAGAAACAGAAGGAACATTTCCCAACTCTTTTTATGAGGCCACAGTTACCCTGATACCCAAACCACACAAAGATGCAACAAAGAAAGAGAATTACAGACCAATCTCCCTCATGAACATCAACGCAAAAATACTCAATAAAATACCGGCAAACCAAATCTAAGAACACATAAAAAAAATCATCCACCATGAGTAGGCTTCATTCCAGAGATGCAGGGATGGTTCACCATATGAAAATCTGTCAATGAGATCCACCATATAAACAAACTGAAAAAAAAAAAAACCCACAAGATCATTTCATTGAAAAAGCATCCAACACCCCTTCATGATAAAGGTCTTGGAGAGATCAGGGATATAAGAACATACCGAAACATAATAAAGGCAATATACAGCAAGCAGACAGCCAATATCAAACTAAATGGAGAGAAACTCAAAGCAATTCCACTAAAATCAGGAATAAGACAAGGCTTTCAAGGCTGTCCACTCTCTCCATATCTATCCAATACAGTACTTGAAGTTGTAGTTAGAACAATAAGACAATAAAAGGAGATCAAGGGGATACAAATTGGAAAGGAAAAAGTCAAACTTTCGCTATTTGCAGATGATATGATAGTATACATAAGTGACTCCAAATATTCTAACAAGGAATTCCTACAGCTGATAAACACTTTCAGTAATATGGCAGGATACAAGATTAACTAAAAAAAAATCAGTGGTCCTCCTATAAACAAATGATAAACAGGCTGAGAAAGAAATCAGAAAAACATCACCCTTTACAAAAGCAAAAAATAACATAAAATATCTTGGGGTAATTCTAACCAAACAAATGAAAGACCTACATGACAAGAACTTTAAGTCTTTGAATAAAGAAATTGAAGAAGATATCAGAAAATGGAAAGATCCCCCGTGCTCTTGGATAGGTAGGATCAACATAGTAAAAATGGCAATCTTACCAAAAGCAATCTACAGATTCAATGCAATCTCCAACAAAATCCCAACACAATTTTTCACAGACCTTAGAAGGACAATACTCAACTTCATATGGAAAAACAAAAGACCCAGGATAGCTAAAACAATCCTGTATGATAAAGGAACTTCTGGAGGCATAACCATCCCTGACTTCAAGCTCTACTGTAGAGCTACAGTAATAAAAACAGCTTGGTACTGGCATAAAAACAGACATGTAGATCAATGGAATCAAATTTCAAGACCCTGACATTAATTCACACAACTCTGATCACCTGATTTTTGACAAAGAAGCCAAAAATGTACAATGGAAAAAAGAAAGCATCTTCAACAAATGGTTCTGGTATAACTGGATATCTACATGTAGAAGACTGCAAATAGATCTATAACTATCACCATGCACAAAACTTAAGTCTAAGTGGATCAAAGACATCAACACAAATCCAGTTACACTGAATCTGATAGAAGAGAAAGTGGTAAGTAGCTTTGAATGTATTGGCACAGGAGACTACTTCTTAAATATAACACCAGTAGCACAGACACTGAGAGCAACAATTAATAAATGGGACCTCCTGAAACTGAGAAGTTTCTGTAAGGCAAAGGACATGGTCAATAAGACAATATGGCAGCCTACAGAATGGTAAAAGATCTTCACCAACCCCACATCTGACAGAGTGCTGATCTCCAAAATATATAAAGAACTCAAGAAATCAAAATATCAAATAATCCAATTAAAAAATGGGATACAGATCTAAACTGAGAATTCTCAACAGAAGAATCTCAATGGCTAAAAGATATTTAAGGAATTGCTCAACATCCTTAGCCATCAGGGAAATGCAAATCAAAATGACTCTGAAATGCCATCTTACAACTGTCAGAATGGCTAAGATCAAAAACACTGATGACAGCTATTGTTGGAGAGGATGTGGAGTAAGGGGAACACTCCTCCACTGTTGGTGGGAGTGCAAACGTGTTCAGCCACTCTGGAAACCAGTATGGTGGTTTCTCAGAAAATTAGGAATCAGCCTACTCCAAGACCTAGCAATACTGCTCTTGGGCATATACCCCAAAAATGCTCAATCATAACACAAGGACACCTGTTTAACTATGTTCATAGCAGCATTATTTGTAATAGCTGGAACCTGGAAACAAGTTAGATACCCCTCAACTGAAGAATGGATAAAGAAAATGTGGTAAATGGAATATTACTCAGCAGCAAAAAACAATGACAGCATGAAATTTGCAGGCAAATGGATGGAACTAGAAAAAAATCATCCTGAGTGAGATAACACAGACCCAGAATGACAAACATGGTATGTACTCACTCATGAGTGGATACTAGATGTAAAGCAAAGAATAACCAGGCTACAATTCATAGCCCCAGAGAAGTTAGGTAACAAGGAGGACCCTAAGAGGTACACATGGATCACCCTATAGATAAGATCTCCTGGTTAAACTGGGAGCAGGGGGAAAAGGGGAAAAGATGGAGGATGAGAACATGAGGGAGTGGGATGGATGGTGGAGTTAGGGGAAAGACAGAGAAGGAGAGCAATGAAAGAGATATCTTGACAGAGGGACTCAATATGGGGTGAGGGAGAAACCTGGTTCTAGGGAAATTCCCAAAATCCACAAGGATGATCCCAGCTAAGACTCCTAGCAATAGTGGAGAGGGTGCCTGAACAGGTCTTCTCCTGTAGTCAGATTGGTGAATACCCTCATTAACATCATAGAACCCACATTCAGTAACTGATGGAAGCAGATGCAGAGATCCACAGCCAAGCACTGGGCTGAGCTCCTGGAGTCCAGTCGAAGAGAAGGAGAGGGATTATATGAGCAAGGAGGGGCTCAAGATCATGATGGGGAAACCCACAGAGACAGCTGACCCGAGCTAGTGGGAGCTCATGGACTTGGGATTGATAGCTGGGGAATCTGCATGGGACCAAACTAGGCCCCCTGAATGTGGGTGACAGTTGTGTGGCTTGGTCTGTTTGTGGATCCCCTAGCAGTGGGACCAGGATTTATTCCTGGTACATGAACTGGCTTTTTGGAGCCCGTTCCCTATGGAGGAACACCTTGCTCAGCCTTGATGCAGGGAGAAGGGGCTTGGTTCTGCCTCAACTTGGTATGCCATATTTTGTTGACTCCCCAAGGGAGGCCTTACCCACTCTGAGGAGTGGATGAGGTTGGGGTGAGGGGAGGTGAGAGAGAACAGGAGGGAGGGGGAACTGTGGGTGGTATGTAAAATGAAAAAAAATTAAATAAAAAAACAAAACAAAACAAAAAACCAAGACTGGAGGGTATAGTAAAAGAAAAGCCTTAGGTTTGGTCCCTAGCACTGAAAAAACAAAGAAACAAACAAAATACAATAAAAATAGGAGTTTCCCCCCAAAAGGATGACAGGGCCAAAGAAGAATGGGCACTTACACTCACACTTACCAGCTTTTCAAAACAAAGATGTGAACACAGAAAGACAAATGCTTCCTATTGTCCCTTATATGCAGATCTTAGCTTGTGGTGTGTGTGTGTGTGTGTGTGTGTGTGTGTGTGTGTGTGTGTGTGTGTAAAACCTAAAAATGTAGAAAGAAGACCATGAGAGGGTTTAAAAAATGTTCAAAGCAGGAAGGGGCAGCAAAAAGAAACATGTGATGTGAAAGTGAAACAGAGCTTTGTGGAGGCCACATGGGAAGGAAAAGGAGGGAACAGGAGAGCAGGAGAGGAGAGTCTATTAATACCCACTTTAAAAATGTCATGAAGAGGGCTGGAGAGGTGGCTCAGTGGTTAAGAGGCACTGGCTGCTCTTCCAGAGGACCCAGGTTCAGTTCTCAGCATCTACAAGTTGGCTCACAACTGTTTGTAACTCCAGTCTCAGGGGATCCAATGCTCTCTTCTGGCCTCCTCAGATACTGCGCATGTCTGGTACACAGACATACACGCACATAAAACACTCATACACATAAAATTAAAAAAAATGTCATAATGATACCTAATACCTTGTAAACTAATTTTAAAAAATAAATAAATAAAGGCATGGTGATAAAGAAAACATAGCAGGCAAATAGATCAGCTAAACAGAATAGCCAGTCCAGGAGGCCAGACATATATGGAAAACTGAACAAGCAGACACTGTATATACATTATTCAGTAAATGGTATGAAAATTAATTATTCATGTTGAAAAAATAGAACTGAATCTCTACCTTGAAGCTTGTACAAAAACTAATTCCAGGTGGATTAAGAACTTTATAGGAAAAAAGTATATAAAATTTAATGTGGAAGACTATGATCTTACAGGTAAGGAAAAATTTCTTAAATGGATTTTAGTAGGCAAAAACTTATAAAGGAAGAATTAAAAAATTGATTTGCTGTGGAACCTCTCAGAAGAGGGGAGGAAGGACTGTTGGAGCCAGAGGAGTTGGGGACACAGAGAAAATAATTTTACGGTTGAGGGTCACCACAAGATGAGGAACTGGATTAAAGGGTCACAGTGTCAGGAAGGTTGAGAACCACTACCCTGAGTGTTTCTGGCCTCATCTGTAGTTGCTGTTGGGTCCTGGAGTTGCATAAATAATGGGGACCAGACCGCCAAAATCTATGAACCAGAAGCAAGCTTTATTCCAAACACTGTGGGGTACCAAAAACTTCTAGCTAGCTAGGGCTGCAGGCAGAATTCGGGCTTCTGATACAGTGATGGGGAGGGGAGGCTACAAGCCTCTTCTTATAGTAAAAACCATATGGCAGATGGTGAGTCAAAGGAATTTTTACAATCTTGAGATTAGGCCTTGGGGAGAGTTAGAGGGATCTTTACAATCCTGAGGTTAGGCCCTGAGCCACATTACATTCCAAGATGTACAACTTTTGATTACAGGATCTTAGTTGGAGACATTTTTGAAAGCCTTTGGCAGTCTTGACACACCTGCTTTCCTCCCATAGATGAAAGAAAATGTAGGGCAGAAGGTCACATAGAGGCAACTGTTAAGGGTTAATCCTGTCCACAGCAGCTGTCAACTCCAGTTCTCCTAGGACATGTGTATAGGCTATAAGCATACAATTTTCCATATTCCTGGGCTCTTCAGTTGCAAACAAATGCCTTGCAGCAGTGCAGTGAGGAACCAAAGATTCTTGTTTAAATACAGATGGATTTTTTAAAAGTTAGAGAAGGAGGTAATTCACAGAAAAGCAAACATAGTAATTCTGTTTTTGTAAAAATGAAAAACTAAAAAGAAATTGTTACAATCATATAGTTGGTGTCTTAGTTAGAATTCCTACTGCTGTGATGAAACACCATGACCAAAAGCAACTCAGAGAGGAAAGGGTTTATTTCACTCAGTTCCACATAACAGTTCATCATTGATGGAAGTCAGGACAGGAACTCAAACAGGGCAGAGACCTGGAGACAGAAGCTGAGGCAGAGGCCATCGAGGAGTGCTGCTTACTGGCTTGCTCCTTATGGCTTGCTCCACCTGCTTTCTTACAGAACCCAGGACCACCAGCCCAGGGATGGTATTACATCCACAAACACCTTCCCCCATCAATCACTAATTAAGAAAATGCCCTATAGTTTATGGAGGCATTTTCTCAATTGAGGTTCCCTCCTTTCAGATGACTCTAGCTTGTGTCAAGTTGACATAAAACTAGCCAGCACAGTGGGTAAACTAAAAGAAAAGCAAGGACTCATCCATTATTAAATATTCCACACACCTCCTCGGGGAGTTCCAGCTAGCTACTTCCCTGGATAGCACTTTTGTTTTGGCTTTGTGGAAGAGGTAAAGCTGGCTCAGGGCTGCCTGTAGGCTCATTTTGGGTTAGTCTCAACTCTTGGGGTTCAGTGTGTGTAGTAGGACAGGCACACGGGGTCAAGGAAATTGGCTCAAACCAGTTGCTAAGGCATGCACATAATGTACTTCCTTATGAGCCAACCTGGAGTCTGCCTGAGGGCCTAGCAACAGGTGCTGTCAGAGTTCCTGATCGTGCCCAGCCAATGAGGGATGACCACATAATGCCACCAGATTGGGACATAGTTTGGGTGCTGGAGGGTATATAAGGCCTTCTCTGTTATTGAGTAAACAAGTCTGCTATTTGCCTTCAACTGACTCCTGGTGTCTGTGTGGTTGAAGCCATGTCTTCTCACCCCCTCCTCTGAGGGAGCCATTAGGATCAAGCAACAAGTGTGCATAAGTGAGAATGGTAATCCATTAAGTGATTCTCAGGGTTTCTTGGCAGATATCTTAGGTTGTTTTTGTTTTTGTTTTGCTATAACAAAACCGCCAAGTGGGCAGCTTTAACATTAATTTCTCACTGCTCCATTGGCTGGGAAGTGCACCATCAGTGTGCTGCCGGCTTCACTGCTCAGAGTAGGCCACTTCCTAGTTCATAGACGATAGTGTTTCACTATGAATAGGGTAGGGATTTTCTGTCATAAGGGCACTAATCCCATCCATGAGGGTTCCATGCTTATTATCTAATCACTCCCCAAAGCCCCACACCAACTACTAAAATACAAACTTGGGAGGGGGGATACAAGCATTCAGTCCATTGAGATAGGTTTTCCTCTCTGGTAGCTCCCAAGTTCTCTCCTTTAAGAGAAGCAGAAAGTAGCCCATTTGGTCACTGTGGAAGGTCTTATTTCCCAATCCAGCTCTAACCAGGAGTTTTTGCTTCCAAATTTGCCCTTGTCAATTGCTCAGTAGTTTCAGAACCCATGGAGGAGAGGCTAGTGATTGAGAACAAGGACAGAAGCCTGGCATTTTCATCAGTATCAGAGACTCAAATCATGCTTTTCAGTGAGACTGGGGAGGTTGGCGTTAAGGGACCGTTGGAAGAAGAGAATAAAGGTAGTGTCAATAGGTATGATTTACTGCAGATGTGAGTGTTCTGATTGCTTCTGCCCAGGGCACATGCCAGTCCTTAATGCAGTTGATGAAAAGTGGGTTGTGGCATTATCACCATGTAAGTCACATGAATTTAATATTATTATGGAAGAGGAAGGAAGCTTTCCTTGAAGAAAACAGATGTAAAGTAGATAAAAAAAAGAGAGGTACATTCCATCTATCCATAAAATGTACACTGCCTTCACCACAGTCCTAAAGCATTCCTTATCTGTTAAATAAAGATAATTATTCTTGGCCGGGCGGTGGTGGCGCACGCCTTTAATCTCAGCACTCGGGAGGCAGAGGCAGGTGGATCTCTGTGAGTTCGAGACCAGCCTGGGCTACAGAGTGAGTTCCAGGAAAGGCGCAAAGCTACACAGAGAAACCCTGTCTCGAAGGAAAAAAAAAAAGATAATTGAGAAAAAGAATGTAAAAATGAAAAAAGAATTATAAAAATGAAGCTGAGTGTTATAGTACACTGTGTGGTCACAGCCCTCCAGTGAGGCAAGATTGTCACAGAATGGAGGCCATCCTGGTCTATAAGCTAAGTTCAGACCAGTCAGAGGTATAGAGAGAGACCCTGTATAAAAAAACAGACAGACAGATATGTAGATGTAGTAAGTGTTCAAATTGTGTTGATATTTTTTTTTTTTGAGCTGAGGATCGAACCCAGGGCCTTACGCTTGCTAGGTAAGCGCTCTACCACTGAGCTAAATCCCCAACCCAGATATTTTTATAACTACTAATTCAATACTACTTTGGCAATACATTTGAGGACATCTTGGTTGGTGAATAAAGGTTTGTATGCTAATCATGATGTGGATAATGAATCTGTGATTGATTTTTCAAGTGGGAGCTAAACAAAAGCCTTAATTACCTTTGTATTATGCATTACTTACACAACTGTATAATACCACATGAAGCAAATATGAGAATTATCCACATTCAGATTGCGGGACTCTTCCCTCTAAAAAGAAATGCAAAAGAAAAAAATATATGCTAAATTTGAAATAGATACAAATATGAATATAAGCCTGAACATCACAGAGGAACCTGAGAGTAGAGGAAAATAGATTTCAGACTAGAATTAATAACATACATACAGAAGGTGTTCAATGCCTCAGTTTCTCTGTATTTACTAGAATGAATGGCAAATTTTGGAGATGTCTGGCAACTTGCCATCCTTATTGTGTCTATCCTATTTTTCTCCCTTGTGGACGCACACGTCTGTTCATCTTTTGCATCAGCGATTCTCAACCACCCAGAAGACAGGGTATGTTTGGCAATGTGTGGAAATGCTTTTGGGTGTTACAACTATCTGTTGTGGAATGTGTGGAAGTGCTTTTGGGTGTTACAATTATCTGTTTGTTTTGCAAATGAGCAGATTGTTACTCTCACTCATTTGCATTCAAATGGTTTTCTTGAATTGAAGAAAAGGAAGGAGAATGAAAGATAAATCTTCAGTTTGCATTTGGTCCTGGATATTGCCATTGGAATGTGTGATATGAGACCTATTCATCTGAAGCATAAACCTAATTAGTCTTATCTATAAAAACCAGGAACCAGATATCAGGGCAAAAACCTGGAAGATCAGAAAAGCAAGGGAGCAGCCACAGTCACTTCCTACCTCTCTGGATCCTCTGACCAAAAGAGGCCAAGATCCTGTCTCTACTCTGCCTTATCACTTCCTGTCTCTGCCTCCTGAGTGCTGGGATTAAAGGCATGAGCCACCACCACTGCCTGGCCTCTATAGTTAACTAGAGGCTAGATCCACCCTCTGATCTCCAGGCAAGCTTTATTTGTCAGAATACAAACAAAATATTACACATTTCCCCCTTTTTGTCTAAATAAAAAGTGAAGGTTTTTAACTGACATAGAAAAACTATGTACAATAGCTATATACAAATACATATAGGCAATAATTACATTAACAATGTCTAGTCCACTAGCGTTTGACAAATTGAGAAAATATTCCATTATCTATCCTATCTTGGTGAGTCCAAAGTGTTGCACCTAAATCACTTCCTAACCTAACTTGCATTACCAACCCAAAACTATCTTTTTATGTCTTTCAACCTTAAACACTTTACACCTCTTTTATGAGTGTCTTTTCTGAATTTGTTAAAAAGGAAAAGTATAACTATCTAGTCTTCAACTCCACTAATCTTCAACTCCATCAGAGACCTGAGAAGGATATAAAATTACTTGAATAAACAACTTCAAAAATTAAAAAATGCAGAAACAGCTGTCTGCCTGGACAGTCACGCAAGGTTCCTCTGTAATGCCAGGGCACCCATCTTCAACCTGCAGGCCTAGAATATCTGACAGACTTTTCTGTGAAGCAGGATTTTTGAAGGACTGTCCCACCTTGTCTTGGCAAAGTTTGGCAGTCACATTCTTTTCTGTCCTGCTTGGCCACTCGGACAGTCGATGCAAGGGCACTTTCTTGCCCAGTGGCTAACTCTTGCCACAATGAAAGTAAACTCCATATGGAATTTCTTCAAAGCCCATCTGCAACTGAATGTCGCGACACAGGTGTGTGGGTTCACACAGGTCCATGGAATGAAGACTCAGAGGCATCTCAAGAATGAATCTAGCCTTTCCTGGCTGCAGGGGGTCCAGCCTTGAAGGACTGAAGCACCTTCCCTTGGCCTTGGGCATTTTTATTTCTCTCCATTATAGTTTAGCCAGTTAATTTCTATATGCTCAAAACAACCTGAAAGGGGATCCCAACAATACAATGCCAAGTGCAAATTCCTTGATTTGTCAGGTATCACAGTTTTCTGGGTTTCCTGAATCAAGTTTTGCATAGGCCTTTGTATCCTTGGGAAACTCCAAGACAAGATTCACATAGATGGCAACAAGGGAAACAAAAGGTGTCTGCTAAACAAAAGATGAATTAGGGCTAGGTGCTGCTCTCTGGAGCCAGGCCAGGTACAGCTCAGCAGGAATGTCACCACACCCATCATCTTCTCTGGAGTAGATTGATGCTGCCAGGAGATGACATGTCTCATTGTCATTAAAAAAAACCCAAAACTTTATGTTATTAAATCATCTTAAATTCCATATTCTGTAGGTCTCTGAAGTGTTTGAAGACCACTTGCCTATCTAAAGTATATCTCTGGTTGACCTTGAAAACATACCTAACATGACTAAAAGTTTGATTGTAATAGGTGACTAACTACTGACCTGCATTTCTTTATTATCCTAAATAGTTTGTAATAATAACTTTCAAGGACTAGAAATTTACAATACATTGTTAGATGAACTGTATAGGTACAATATCTTGAACAAGAGAAGAAACGTATGTACAGTATGTTCTAACAAAAATAAGCTTAAATTTGTATCAATATATAAAATCCATATCAATGTAAAATATTTAAAACTAGTAGTTACTTTTTTGGTTTAAAATTAGATTCAATAATCTAAATTTTTATCCTATCATTTTTATAACATATATATAGTATAACAAAAATAACCTCAAATTTGTATCAATAAACAAAAATCCAAGCCAATGTGAAATATTTAAAACTAGTAGTTGCTTTTTTGGTTTAAAAGTAGATTCAATAATCTACCCTTTAATTGTATTTCTATATCCCTCTTTTTCATTTTTAGAACAAGATCCCTGAATCTAATCTCTTTTCTTCAACTTTTTTCTGACCATCACCAATAACAACTTATAGCCAACCCCCCTAAATGATAAGAAATATCCATAACCCATTGAATGACCAAAAACCACCCACTCCACCTCTTGGAAATACGGGTACCATGTGTGGTAGAATCCAGTTAGTTCTCTTCATAAATTGAATTATTTTGCTTTTGGGATATTTGTTGTTAATATCTCCCCAAAAATACTGCAAGCTCTTTGCCAATGTTCATTTTCTGCCCATAAAGAGGAAATTTCAGCATTAGTAAAAAGGTACTATAGTTTCTGCTGGGTCTATTCCTGCTAATTGATGAAGTCTCAAATTTCCTTTTAGAATCAACTGATAAACCTTTTCTACACAGGTCTTTCATTTCTTACTATGTTTGTGTGATAAAAATTTCCATTCTAAGATATTATATTCTCTCTGCATTAAAATTCCTGTAGGAGAATGTGTAGAAGGTTAAATACCCAGAACGCAATCAAGCTCTGGATCCAAATGATCCGCATATGCATCCTGTAATTTCTTTTCTACTAAAGCCAATTCTCTCTCAGCTTCAGCTGATAATTTTCTTGGACTATTTAAGTCCTTGTCACCTTGTAAGGTTTGAAACAAATTACTCAGTTCTTGAGTTGTTAATCCACTTGTGAGAGAACCTTCCATTGATATCTCTTAACAGGCTGGTAATTATTGTAACTTGGCACCATGAAGGCAAATTTTTTTCTATCTTTTTCTTGTAAAAGTATAGTGAAGAAACAGTCTTTTAAAATCAATAACTATTATAGACCACCCTTTAGGAATGGCAGGGGAATTCCACGCTATAAAGAGCCTGGAATCACCTTATCAATAGCTGTTAGATCTGTTACAGTCTCCATTTCCCAGATTTATTTATTTATTTGTTTGTTTGTTTTTATTTTTGTTTTTCAAGACAAGGATTTCTCTGTGTAGCTTTGGATCCTATCCTGGAACTCACTTTGTAGACCAGGCTGGCCTTGAACCCACAGAGATCTGCCTACCTCTGCCTCCTGAGTTCTGGGATTCAGGTGCAATAATGTTATGTTTGCCTCTGTGTCTACAAGACATTTAATTACAATGTCATTTATTCATATTTCAGCTTTGGTCTTTGATCATTTATGGAGGTCTACGAAAATATTTGCTTTATGGTTTCTCCTGAAATTTTTGTGTTATCTTCTAAGCTGTTCTATCATCCAGGGCAGTATGGTTTGTTTGTTTTTTTGTTTTTTTACAATAGGTATTAGGTCCTTTAATTGCTCTGGGGAGGAGTTTCCCCCATTGTGACAGGGAATGACTGAACCAAGTTTGACATGGGGGCCTGTGAGAGGCCCCCTAAGGCATTTCCCAATGGCAAAGGGTTACCCTGTCTGTCCCTTGTTGATCTGCATCCTTTGGTCCAATGTCTGCCTTTGCCACACCTTCTGCATACTCCAGAAGGGAGGGGCTTTCTGTTTGGATTATTCCTAGAAAAAATGATCTGCATCCATTGGTCCAATGTTTGCCTTTGCCACATCTTTTATCTACTTCCGAAGGGAGGGGCTTTCTGTTTGGATTATTCCTAGAAAAAACATTGTTTTTAGGATCGCCCTGTTTATTATCCCTTTTTAGGTGACCTTTTTTGCCACAATTAAAACACCTGACATTTTGATTTTTCTTCTAGCCTCTAGAAATCACCTCTCCTATCCAAGCATCATCATGGTTATGAGATTTAATATTGACTGTATCTAAGATCCATTCCTCTATGGGTGCTGATCTTGCCTTTAAAAGCCTAATTACCCTTTTGCATTATGAATTAGCTTTTTCTTTTTCTTTTTTTAAATTTAGTTACTTATTATGTATACAATGTTCTGCCTGCATGAATGCCTGCATGCCAGAAGCTTGCACCAGATCTCATTACAGATGGTTGTGAGCCACCATGTGGTTGCTGGGAATTGAACTCAGGACCTCTAGAAGAGCAGCCAGTGCTCTTAACCTCCGAGCCATCTCTCCAGCCCCGTGATTAGCATTTTCAAAAGCCAGAGATTCAATTATTATTTGTCTAGCTTCTGACTTTGGTATCCTTCTATTTACAGCCGAAGTCAATCTTTGTAAAAATTCAGTGAAGGTTTCTTTTGAGCCCTAGTATAACTTTATTAAATTACTCAGTTCTCCTTTTGACTTCTTCAGTTCTGTCCCAAACATTCAAAGCTGCTGCAAGGCATAGAACCAGGATATGGTCATCATATAGAGACTGTCTTTGTATATCTGCATAATCATTGTCTCCAAGAAGTTGGTCGTGGGAGATTTCAATACCCCTAACTTTACTTCATTGTTAATGGTCCTAGCCTCATCTTTCTACCAGGTCCTCTACTGTAATTGAGGACCAGGCTCCAAGACTGCTGTAACTAAGTCTTTCCAGTCTTGTGGGACAACTCTGTTACTAGTTGATCATGAATTTAACATCGGCTTCACAAAAGATAAATGCACGCCATATGAGACTATCACTTCCTTAAATCTCCTCAGATCTAACATTTTCACAGGATTCCAGTCTGCTCTTACATAGCCTTGGGGATATCTGTCAATTGGCAATTGTTCCCATAAGGAGACTGGATAAATTAAGGTTGGTTGTTTGATAACCTTTGAGCTTTTCCTCTCTAATTTTATAATGTAATGGTGAGGTTGGTTCTTCTTTAAATTCCTCTGTTTCTGAATATCTCTATTATCTGTTTTAATAAGTTTTTCTAAGGCTTGTAACTTTTGAATAGTAAGTTTTTCTAAGGTTTGCATATTATCAGTCACCTTTTTGTTCTCTTCAGCAGTGAATATTTCTAAAGCTTTTATCTTGTCAGTCAAAATTGTATTATTCTCCTTCTTAATTATTAGTAAGGCATGCATATTACCAATAGTAGCCTTTTCTAAGGCCTGTATCTTGGCACTCATATCAACCAACTTTTTTTAGGAATAAAACAAGAATTATCAAACTGATAATGATTATAATTAACATTATGTAAATCATAGCTAAGTTAATTATCCCCTCCTTTAATTGTTTCATTTTAAAACCATCCAGTGTGTAATCATACAGAGACCTAACTCCCTCCATCATAGTATCATTTCCCATTATTTATGTGGGAAAAACTCTTTTCTTTAAATCTAATTCACTTTAAGAATTTCCAGTTGTCTCACCCAATCTGCTGCTGCTGCTGGTGCAGTGTGAGGCTGACTGCTGTTGTGTAGCATGTCTGAGTGGAGAACACAAGTGGTGCACAGCTTGGCTGAGGACAGTTGCAGCTGCTAGCATGCAGCTGTGAGCAGAGGAACGGGTTCAGGAAAAGCCCACAACCCACAGGAAAAAAGAGCCAAAGAACCAGCTGTCTGCTTGGGGGATTGCATGAAAGAGGCTAACTCCAGTAGCATTTGGAGCCCAAGTGCCTGTGGTGATTGCTGTAGAGAGGCTGCAACAGAAAAATCCCAGACTCGCTAAGAGGGCTTGGGGGAAAACCTAGCCAGTAGGGTGGTGACTCTGGTGGAAAGCCCTGCATGCTGCTCTGGTATGTGCCAGTGGCTGCAAAGCCATGGGCTAGTGGCTTTTTTGTGAATTTGTGCCCCAAAAGGTGGATGCCAGATGAAGCATTAATCTAATTAATCTTATCAGTAAAAACCAGTAGTCAAGCTGGGCGGCGGTGGCGCACACCTTTAATCCCAGCACTCAGGAGGCACAGCCAGGAAGATCTCTGTGAGTTCAAGGCCAGCCTGATCTACAGAGCGAGATCCAGGACAGGAACCAAAACGACACAGAGAAAACCCATCTCGAAAAAACAAAAACAAACAAACAAACAAAACAAAACAAACAAAAAAAACAGTAGTCAGATATCGGGGTAATAAACTGAAAGACCAGAGAAGCAGAGGAGCAGCCACCAGTGACTTCCTACCTCTCCAGATCCTCTGACCACAAGGGCTGAGATCCTGTCTCCACTTCACCTTATCACTTCCTGTCTCTGCATCCCAAGTGCTGGGATTAAAGGTATGAGTCACCACTGCTGGGCCTCTATGGTTAACTAGTGGCTAGCTCTGTCCTCTGGTCTCCAGGCAAGCTTTGTCAAAACACAAACAAAATATCACACAATGTTCATCTGAGAGTACCATTAACATTCAGGATGCTAGCATACTTAACTGATGACAAGGCTAAATAGTAGGGTTGAGTTATTAGTTGAATGGTACAGTATTTGCCAAGCATGTACAAGGCCCTGGGTTCAATCCCCAGCATCATGAATGGATTAATGAACAAATAAAAAAGGAAACTGAGCCGGGCGGTGGTGGCGCACGCCTTTAATCCCAGCACTCGGGAGGCAGAGCCAGGCAGATCTCTGTGAGTTCGAGGCCAGCCTGGGCTACCAAGTGAGTCCCAGGAAAGGCGCAAAGCTACACAGAGAAACCCTGTCTCGAAAAACCAAAAAAAAAAAAAAAAAAAGGAAACTGAAGTAAAAATCAGATATCATTTCACAATTTATACTGAGATGGAAAATAATGACAGAGTGACTGTAATTTTAAAATAGCTCTTATTTGTAGTTATGACTAAGACTATTTAAGACAATTTGTGTTAGAAAGGCCAAATGAGAATGTAACAGTGATTATTTTTCAAGAGTCAATAAAACGTCACTAAAACCAACTTACTTGGCCTCTGGCTTCAGGTTTTAAAGTATGAATGCCAGGAGCAGCACAAAGTATTTTTGTCCTAGGTGACCTAGTGTTCAAAAAGAACAAAGAAGAAGTCATTAAAATGTATTTGAGGCTGATTAAAACTCCACCCACAACTTTTAAGCTTAAACAATTTAATTGTATGCTAGAATAAGAAAAAAAACTCTAAAATAACGACTGTCTTAGTCACTGTTCTAATGTTATGAAGAAACACCATGACCAAGCAACCCTTGTACAAGAAAGCATTTGATTGGGGGTTTGCTTACAGTTTCAAAGGGTTAGTCTATTATCATCATGGTGGGGAGCAGACAGGCATGGCAGTGGAGCAGCAGCTGAGAGCTTTATATAGCGACCCACAGGCAGCAGGAAGAGAGAGACACTGGGCCAGGCATGGGCTTTTGAAACTTTCAGGTCCGCCTCAAGTGACACACCTCCTAATCATTCCAAACAGTTCAACTGGGGACTAAGCATGCAGGTATATGAGCTTATTGGAGGGAAGGGGACATTCTCATTCAAACCACCACAGCACATTTTACTTCCATTTTCAAAGTAAGGTAGCCTTTCTTTTCACATGTGCTTAGTGGAAGGAAATTTACATGAAGTCAGAGCTTTGAGTCTGAACATTTGCATTATGTGAATGAATGTCATTTTTTACATCGTAGGGAAGAAATGGATACACACACACACACAGACACATGTGTGTATACATATGTGCATATATATATATATATGGCAAAAAATCTTACTTTAAGTTTTGAATTTTACAAGTTCTTGATATTCTCCACATTGTAAAAGATGGCCCTTCATACTCTATCTCAATCTAGAAAGGAGATAAAAGTTCATGTTAACAAAACAAAACAAACACTGTTCATCTTGGTGTTCAGTTGTGGGTTCAATTATCTGGTTTGTATTGCTTTAAAAAACAACTAAGATTCAGTTCCTTTGATATTATGCAAAGCACAATGTCAAAAAACAAGGACTGCTTGTCACACATCAGCAGTCAATATACTTGAGACTGGAGAGACTGCTTTTCATGCAGAGAACTGGGGTTTAGTTCCCACCATCCCTATCAGGCTCATAAGTCACTGTAACTCCAGTTAATAGGATCCTACTTCCTCTTCTGCCCTCCAGATATGCCAACACACACACACACACACACACACACACACACACACACACACACCCCACACCACACACACACCACACCACACACACACCACACCACACACACACACCACACACACACAGACCACACACACATACACACACACCACACCCCACACACACCATACCACACACACACCATACCACACACACATACACCACACACACACACCATACCACACACACACCACACCACACACACACCACACCACACACACAGACCACACACACACAGACCACACACACATACACACACACCACACCACACACACACCATACCACACACACATACACCACACACACACACCACACCACACACACACCACACCACACACACACCACACATACCACACTCACATACCACACACACCACACACACACACACACACACACACACACACCACACCACACACACACCCCACACACACACATGTGCACATATCACACACACATACATACACACACACCACACATACCACACCATACACACACACACACACATACCACACCACACAAACATACCACACACACATACCACACACATACATACACACACACCACACCACACACCACACAACACACACAACACACACCACAACACACACACACACACCACACACCACACACCACACACACACACACACACACACACACACACACACACACACACACACACAATTGTCCTTTGGCTTTCACAGGAATGCCATGGCATGTGCCCCTCCCCAAGCACATAATAACACATCCAATTACAAATAAAATAAAATCCCTTTGGAGAGAAAAATTAACAGGAAGAGGATCACAGTCAAATCACACAGTTGTCAGAAAAAGAGGCGATGAGAAATATGGTATCTATGAAAGAGCACAGATTTACCCAACCACTGAAGTTAATGCAGTTAATGCAGAGAATCACAAGTAGTCAAAGTCCTGAGAAGGGATTGCTGAGTGTTCAGCCCTACATGGGACACCTCAAACCCCCACAAGCTCTGGGAACATTGAGGAAGTGGAGATGGGAAGACATGGAGAGCTGGAAGATGGAGAGGAGTCCTGTGAAGTGCTGTCTTCTGGACATGACTGTTGTAGTTATGGCCACCCTGCACAAGATCAAGCCAGCATAATCAGTAGACATCCAACCAGGTGGCACTAAGTGGACTCAGAGGGGTTTAAGAAAAATCAACAACAATGAAGGTGGTAAGGGAACATGTTGGGGGAGTAACAACAGGAAGTGACAGGAGGGTTTGGGATAGACTTGTCATAGAATAAGTAAAAGATAAAAGGAAATGAGTCTAAAATGGGACAGAGATGCAGCTTGATGCTATATTGCTTGAGGCCCTTGGTTCAAAGCAGAAGAGGGATGGACTACTGAATGAGCAACTTGGATGGACCTGATGGGAATGATGGTAGTTAAAAAGCCCACCACAGAAGGGCGTTACGATGTTTTCTGTAACTGTAAACATTTTTACACACATAACAAAATACAGAAAAGGAGAACTAGCTGTGGGGACAGGATTGGAGAGCAGGTATCAAGTGTATCTTGTATGAGAACAGCAGAAAGGAGCTTTAAAGTGTCAGAACAGTTTCTGCACCAAGCTGTATGTTCAAATGTGTGCATGAGGAAATGAATCTGAATACATTCAATATTGTGCCAATGTTAGTTTCCTGGTTTGAGTATTTTATGATAATTATACAAGATGTTACTATTGAGAGAAGCTAAGTGAAGGGTACTTCTCATATTTCTTTGCAGCTTCTCCTGGTGCTGTGGAATAATCCTTCTGTAAGTGATGAATATGTATTGCTCTCATTGGTTAATAAACAAGCTGACAAGCCAAGAGCTGAACACAAAAAAGTTAGGCAGGAGAGCCAAACTGAGAATGCTGGGAGGAAGAGGGGTGGAGTCAAGAGGGTCACTAGCCAGATGCAGAGGGAGCAGGAGATGAATATGCCATGCTAATAAAGGACTGCCACATAGCAGAGCATAAATAAGCAACATGGGTTAACTTAAAATATAAGAGCTAGTTAGTAACAAGCCTGAGCTATTGGCTGAATATTTATAATTAATATAAACCTCTGTGTGTTAATTTGGGAAGCAGCTGCTGAGTATTTGGGAACAGGCAGTTGGGACAGGAAACATCTGTTTACATCCTGGACCTACAGTTATTAAACAAACAAACAGACAAAGATTTCCCTACAGGGCTTGAGAGATAGCATAGTTGGCTGGTAAAGTGCTTACCATGCAAGCATGAAGACCTAAATTCAATCCCCAACACTCACATAAAAAGCTGGGTAGGGGAGTAATATCTGTAATCCCAGCATTGTGGTAGCAGAGACCAAAGAATCCCTGATAACTGGTGCCTAGCTAGTCTAGTCAATCAGAGAAGTCAAGTTTCAGTGAGAGACTGTGTCTCAAAAAAAATAAGTGGGCTGGAGAGACAGTTCAGGGTTCAGAACAGTTGTTGCTCTTGCAGAGGACTTGGTAGTGTTTCTCAACCATCCGTGACTTCAATTCTAGGGGACCCAACATCCTCTTCTGACCTCTACAGGCATGAGGCATGTACATGGTAAACATATACACATGCAAGCAAAACATTCATACAAACAAAAACAAACAAATCATTTTTAAAAAGGTGTAGAATGATTGAAGAAGACATCCAATGTTGACCTCTGGCCTCTACATGAACATGTATGTACATATACACCTGAACAAATGTGTGTACACACATGAACATGTACACATGTAAATTGAATAAACAAACAAATGAATAGATTTTTTTTTCCAATAAAGAAACAGAATCTGTAGATGTATCCAACCTTCTTATTAAATAAGAAACACAGAACCAATGCAAAGAAGAAAGCCAAGAGGTCAGAGCTAAGAGCTAAAACCTTACCCTTCCTCCTGCGGTGGTCCTACCTCTCCGAACCAGAGCTACCCCTGTGTTAAAGTCTTTATATAGAGTTCCTGTCCTGCCTTCTCATTGGTTGTAAACCCAACCACATGACCGCCTCCTCACGGCCTGTCTGTATAGGCCTCCAGGTTTTCCATGATTGGTATTAAGATTAAAGGCATGTGTATCCAATAATGGCTGTATCCCTGAACACACAGAGACTTACCCAGCTCTGCCTACCAAGTGCTGGAATTACAAGCATACGCCACCACTGCCCTGCTTTCCTATGGCTTGCTAATAGCTCTGACCCCCGGGCAACTTTATTTATTAACATACAAATAACATTTTAATACAAATAAAATATCACCATAAGAATCTATATCCTAAAAATAGAATGGCAGATTTTCCTGTGAATTTGACTAATTATAGCAAGTTGTAGATATGATTTACATCTGTAATCAATTTTAAATATGAGAAAATACTCTTCATAACCTTAAGAGCAACATCAGGTTCGTGGAGCTGAATGCTGTCTCAAGAGGACAGCATTCACACTTGTTTGCATTTCTAGCTGGCTGGGCTGGCTGAAAACTTTCAACCTCACCAGACTCCTGAAGAGAAACACAAAGGCTACACAGAGGAAACAACTTTATAACAATGAAAAATGTACACATACACACACACACACACACATCATAAATAAACAAATAAGCAACGTTTGAATTCATAAATTATCAGTGTCAGGAGACACATTAAGAGAAATGAGCTATGGGGCTAGAGAGAGAGCTCAGCCATTAAGAGCCCTTGTAGCAAGAGAGAGAGAGAGAGAGAGAGAGAGAGAGAGAGAGAGAGAGAGCCTTTGTAGCTCTTGTAGAGGACCCAAGTTTGGTTCCCAGCATCCAAATGACAGCTCACAACTAACTGCCTATAACTGCAGCTTCCAGGGGTTCCAAAGCCTCCAAGGCTACTGCAGACAGGTGGTGTACATACATCTATGCAGGCAAACTACTCACATACATAAAATATTTAAAAAGAGAGAAATGAACTAGATATGGTGTTAAATTGTTTAAAAAGTAATACAGAGGCTGAGGTCTATAACTGAGAGGGCCCTATATTTATAGCTCTGGTTTATATCTGCTGTAAATTTACATCTGTTGAATAATAGTTATTTTTCTCTTTCTCAATAGGCAATGTAGTATGTATAACATATATGTATATATCATAACTTTTGTGACTATTAAATCACAAAACACATAAAATAACACTGCCTATTTTTAAAATTTATTTAATTTTTATTTATTTATTTTTTGTTTTTGCTTTTCAAGACAGGGTTTCTCTGTCCTGGAACTCACTCTGTAGACCAGGCTGCCCTTGAACTCACAGAGATCCACCTGCCTCTGCCTCCTGAGTGCTGGGATTAAAGGCATGCACCACCACCACTGGGCTTCTTATTTATTTATTTATTTTTTGCTACATTATAAGGAGCTGAGGAAGCCTTGAATGAATGAAATCCTAAGTGAATGTGTATTGTAGACATGGGCACAGCCGTGACAAGGACCAGGGCTTCTGGAGCACAGGAAACTGGCAAAGCCTTTCCCCATATGGGTCAGGCTCAAAGCTGGCAAAGCCATCTCCCTCTGGTCCATGGATGGGTGTTCACAGACAATTGTTCAGTGTGTGCGAACACTAGCAACTGCAGCCTCCCCCTCTCATGTTTACAGCCTGAGACTGCTCACCTATGGGGACTTCCAACACAGACCGGCAAACCCTTCCCCTTCGTTGTGCATGAGAAACAGGCTGGCCTGGTGGTGGTGGCACATGCCTTTAATCCCAGCACTTGGGAGGCAGAGGCAGGCAGATCTCTGTGAGCTCGAGACCAGCCTGGGCTACAGAGTTCCAGGAAAGGCTCCAAAGCTACACAGAGAATCCCTGTCTCAAAAAAAAAAAAAAAACAAAACCAGGGGGGTGGGAGGAGGGAGGACAGGGGAATCCGTGGCTGATATGTAAAATTAAATTATAAAATAAAAATATTTTTAAAAAGACCGTGTCTCAAATAAATAAAAAAAAAAATGTAATAAAAAGTAATCTTAATGTAATAAAAATCTAGGCTGCAAAAAAAACCCAAAACAAAACAAAACAAACAAACAAACAAAAACACCCCCCCTCAAAGAAAGGGGGGCGGGAGAAGGGAGGACAGGGGAATCCGTGGTTGATATGTAAAAGGAATAGAAAAATCTCTTAATAAAAAAAAAAGAAAGAAAGAAAGAAGCTGAGGCTCCAGGTTGTTGCATTAGTAGGTGCAACTCCTTTAGAGTCACGGCCTACCTGGACACATCTTTACCATGCATGTCTGTCCTCCCTTGAGTCAGGGTTCCAGGTCCAAGCCATGTGAGACATGGCACTGTGCATACATTTAAGGGCATGTATCAGAGAGGGTACCAACAGTAAGGTGATAATGATGAGAAGAAAAAGATACAGATGAAAGAGCTATAAAACAGAGTATGACTAACTCTTTGAAGGTTCAAAAGTACCCATGTTCTTTAAAAATGTTCAATACTTACAGAACTCCTGGTACTAAAAATGCTATAGTCCCAGCTATTGATGTAATATCTGTGGAGGGAAAGATGAGATGTGAATATTAACAGTAATTTCTCCTCTACATATTAGGGATTCTATACATGGTTAGGTGTAGCTAGAGTTTTCCTGGTCCTGCCTGGCCCACGGTCAGGACAAATCTCTCTCACTTGCCAGTCCCGCAACTGCTCAGACCCAACCAAGTAAACACACAGAGACTTATATTACTTATAAACTGTATGGACATGGCAGGCTTCTTGCTAACTGTTCTTATATCTTAAATCAACCCATTTCTATTAATCTATAAGTTGCCACATGGCTTGTGGCTAAACGGTATCTTTACATGTTGCTTGTCATGGCGGCAGCTGGCAGCGTCTCTCTCTCTCTCTTGCAAGAGTAGACAGAGACAGCTGGCAGCCTGGATAGTCACCTAATGTTTCTTTGTAAAGTTGGGGCATCTGTCTTCAGCCCATAGGCCTAGAGTCTCTCAGTCATTTCTCTCTGTGTCCTGTAGAATGTCTGGCAGTTTCCTCTGCAAAGCAGGAACCTGAAGGACCATTTCGCCAAGCAAAGTTCAGTGGTCACCTTCCTATGGGTCCTGCATGTCCAGTTGATCAAGCAGTCCAGGCAAGAACAGTTTCTTGCCCAAATGGCTATTTTTGCCAAGGCGAAGATAAACTCCATATAGTGTCTTCAATGCCCATCCTCTTCTCTGAAGTAAATTGGTGATGCCAGGAGCAGACATGTCTCATTGTCCAGAAAGTCTAAATTTTTAAAATATTTTAAATGCCATATTCTGTAGGTCTTTGAAGTATTTGAAGATTACCTACCTGATTGAATTATATCTATGTATACTTAGAAAACTTAACATGACTATAATTTGACTATCATAGGAGATTATTTGTTAATCTGTATTTCTTAATTATCCATCACAATCTAAAGAGTTACATAAACATAATACCTCAAACGAGAGTAGAAATATATATACAGTAAAACAAAATCAACTCTAAATTTGTATCAATAAACTAAAAATCTATAGCAATGTAAAACATTTCTAAACAAGTTGTTGTTCTCTAAAAGTAAATTCATTAATCTACCCTTTCATCCTATCATTTCTATACCAGTCAGGGGATACCTGGGCTTCCAAGAGCTCTACCTTCCCTGGAAAGTGAACCTAGAGCTAAAAATAATGTTAACAATGGCCGCTACCCATCAGTCTGGCTGGTTAGGGCTTGCTCAGTTCACGAGGCAAAAATGACATGAGAATTAAGTCCTCCCCTTATTCACTCTGGATTTTGAAATAGGATCTTGCTACACAGCCCGGAGTAGTCTGGAAATCACTATGTAGCCCAGGCTAGCTTCAAACTCATGATGAACCAGCTGCCTCACTCCTCTAGGTGCTGGGATTTTAGGCACTTACCACCATGGCTGGCTGAAAGTAAATACTTGTTACATATATTTTGTAGAACAAATACTACTGAATTTGTTAGGTTTGGCTCCTTCACTTATGAAATTAGTTAAAATTCAGAAAACCAAAGACTGAAATTTCAAAACCCAATAGTTTTCATTTTTGAATACTAGAAATAAAACTTCTAAGCCCTTGTTCATGACCATTTTTGTACTATTCATTATCCAGGGTACCTTAAATCCTATATAACTCATTCATCTCAGGTGGCATTAATGCAGTGGAAATATAATATAAGGCACTGTGTACATGTCATTAATTAACCTTTGTCTAGTAGTTACAAAGTACAAGAACAGACAAAATTCACTTTCATAATATATTCAATCCAAAATGTAATCACTGTAAAGTAATGATTTGTAAGGAAATTTACATTGTTTTTATTAATTCTTTGAAAATCTGATGTGTGCATTACATTTAAAGTCCATTTCAATTTGAAGTGTATTTCAAGAGCTCACAAGTCACATGTGGCCAGGGATGTTCATAAAACATCTTAAAATCCCTCTGGTTCCCCTGTGATAACCCACTGCATGTCTACCCTGCATATTTAATTGCTATTGGAATGAGTCCACCCCTAAAATTTTCTTTCCTGTATGTAAGGGGAGGTTGCTGGGATGCCATTATGTAGTTTCTTTATCAGAATTACACAGGCCTCAATAGTGCTATGACTTCTCATTTCAACAGATATCCACCAGTATAATGTTGCACCTTTTATATGGACATGTACAGATCAAATAAGAAAACACAAGCTTTTATATAGCCCTGTTAATTAAAATGAAACAGATTTTCATCATAGGTTCCTCCCTCTCCCAGCACTTCCTATGGATTTAATGTAAGATCCTTTTCATTGTATTTGGAAGTGTTAGGAGAGAGGAAAAATATAAGTGGCAGTTTTGGCATTTTTTTTTTTTGTTTTTTTTTTTTTTGTTTTTCGAGACAGGGTTTCTCTGTGTAGCTTTGCGCCTTTTCCTGGAACTCACTTGGTAGCCCAGGCTGGCCTCGAACTCACAGAGATCCACCTGGCTCTGCCTCCCGAGTGCTGGGATTAAAGGCGTGCGCCACCACCGCCCGGCAGTTTTGGCATTTTAACTGACGAAGTTAAAGTATGCAATTTAGTTTGTGAATGCACTGGAGGCTAAATAATGTTGTTCTCTTTCCTGGAATTCGGTTAGTAATGCGGACCATGGGAGACCAGCTCCCACAATCAGCTCAGGGTAATAAAAGGAATGCTTCAGAGTAGCGAGGGAGAGGAAATTTTTTTATCTGAGGGTAATTAGAAATAAATTCTTTATTTTTATTTTCAATTTTGTTTTCTGTGCAATGGGGTAAAGGTTTCAGATCCCCTGGAAGTGGAGTCACAGACAGTTGTGGGCTGCCATGTGGGTGCTGGGAATTGAACCCATGTCCTCTGGAAGAGCAGCCAGTGCTCTTAGCCATTGAGCCATCTCTCCAGCCCCAGGAATAAGTTTTAATCTACCTATAACTGGTGAAATAAGGAAACATACATGCTTTCTGATGTTAACTTTCTCTTTTATTTCATCTTAAGAATGATCTCTGACTCTTTCTGTCTCCACACAGCAACATATATCCACACTGTTGCACATAGCTGCATATCTTTATATACATATATCTTTTCACATGGCTACATGCTGTGAGATGTCTTTCCGTATGCTGTAAATATGTGTGGCTTCTATTGGATAATAAATAAAGCTGTTTTGGCCTATGGCAAGAAAGCTTACAGCCAGGTGGGAAATCTAATCAGAGACACAGAGGGAAGAAAAGTAGAAGTGGGAGATGCTGGCTGCCACCAAAGGAGCAACAAGATGCCAGCAGACTGGTAATGCTACAGTAGCGTGGCAACATATAGATGCATAGGAATGAGTTAATTTAAGATGAAAGAGCTAGATAGCAAGAAGCTGAAACCATAGGCCATACAGTTTATAATTAATATAAGCCTCTGTGTGTTTACTTGGGTCTGAGCAGCTGCGGAACCAGGCGGGACACAGGAAAGCTTCAAATTACAAATGGTGCCCAAACGTGATGGCAAGGGTTTCCATCTAAAACCTGAGAGAACTTACTAAAACAGAGCTAATGGCAGCTTCTGAGTTCATATTTCTCATGGGGGCTGTGGTACAGAGATGCTGCTTTACAGAGACACTCTGGCATTCAAGCTTGAACACAGCATGGTGGATTCCTGCCACAGTACAGAGAGGTGTCTCCAAGCTGCTCAGTGCACTGTGTGGTGAATTTAGCTTTTGCTAATACAAAAAAAAGGGTGTGTGTGTTTCTGGGCTAAACATTGCTTGATGGAGACACAGACCCACTGCTTCCCAGAGTTGGTGATGAGCATGGCTCCCAGAGCTGGTGGTAAGCATACCTCCACCATGTTAAAAAGCTGAGAGAAGCAGAATCAGCAGCCAAGGCTGTTGCATTGGTCCTAGCCGCATAGCTTAGCAGTTTAAAATCTCTCCTGGTCAGAGAAGGATTATAGATTCACAATAAGAAAGACTCAGATGGAATAAAACTCTAAACAGTTTACATTGTGTGTAAAAAGGCACATAGGCTTGAGAGAGAGAGAGAGAGAGAGAGAGAGAGAGAGAGAGAGAGAGAGAGAGAGAGAAGAGAAAGGATATAGATAGTCATAAAAATAAAATAAGGTCTTAAAAAATAAACAATATATAAAAAATATAATAAGCCACATAAAGATGGAAATTACACAGCAAGTCTGGATTGTGTTGTCTTTGGGATTTTTAACTGCAAAGAGACATTTGTAAGGGCTACTAAGTTAAACCAGCATGTATATTTTAAAGGTATCTTGACTTCAAAATTTGGATCTAAGGATATGTTGCTTTGGAAGGAAGCTCTGCTTTTGTTTCCACAGGAAGCAAGAGGCTGTGGATATGTTCCACGTTAAGATGGATCAGATTTGATCAAGCAAGACCTCCTGAACCTTGACAGATGGTATCTATCAACAAAGGCTATAACCAGTCTTCTCAGGACTTGACCATTACCTTGAATTTTCTCAGGATCCCCATAAGACTACCAGCACCCCTAATCAGTAGGAAGTAGCCTAGAATACTACGTTCATATTCCCAAAAAAATGGATTATGAATGTTTGTCTTTGTTTAGGGGTTTGATTACAAATTGTTATTGATCATAGTCAATCTCTTTCTAAAAGAAGGAAGGGGGAATATGATATAAAAATGTAGGAAATAGATAGGATAGGATGAAAGGGTAGATTATTGAATCTACTTTTAAAGAACAACAACTTCTTTGAAATGTTTCACATTACTATGGATTTTAGTTTATTGATACAAATTTAAAGTTAATTTTGTTATACTGTATGTATATTTCTCCTCTTGTTTAAGGTATTATGTTTATGCCACTCATTTAAAATTATAATGTATAATTAAGAAATATAGATTAATAATTAGTCATTTATGATACTCAAACTTATAATCATATTAGTTAAGTTTTCTAGGTATACATAAATATATTTCAGTTAGGTAGGTAATCATCAAACACTTCAAAGACCTACAGAATATGGCATTTGAAATGTTTTAAGAACTTTGACTTTTCTGGACATTGAGACATGTCTGCTCCTGGCAGCACCATTGTACTTCAGAGAAGATGATGAGCATTGAAGAAACTCTATATGGAGTTTGCTTTCTTTAGCCATTTGGGCAAGAAACTGCTCTTGCCTGGACTGCTTGACAATATGTTGTATAAACTGGGCATGCAGGACCCATGGGAAAATGACCACTGAACTTTGCCAAAACAGGGCAAGATGGTCCTAAAGGTTCCTGCTTCACAGAAGAGAATGCCAGATATTCTGTAGGACATAGGGAGAAGTGACTGATGAACTCTGCCAATAGGCAAGACAATACTTTGAATTTCCTACTTCACTGAAAAGTCTGCCAGAGATTCTAGACCTTTAAGGTTGAAGATGGATGCCCCAACATTACAGAGGAACTTTGGATGACTGTCCAGGCAGCCAGATGTCTCTGTAATTTCTAGAATTATGGAAGTAATTCCATATGGAAGTATGGAGTAAACAGTAAGGCACTTCCTGTTTACTCAGGTAATATTATATCCTTTGGAGGTCTTTGATGGAGTTGAAGACTAGATAGTTATAATTATAGTTCTTCTTAGTCATGATAAAAGGTAAATTAGATATGAAACTTTAGACTCACAAAAATAGGATAGAATATTTTCTTTAATTTTGCCAAATACAAATAGACTAGATATTGTAACTGTAATTCTTGCTTGATAACTGTTTTGTTATAGTTTTACTATGTTAAAGCTAAAACCTTCCTTTCTGATTAGACAGGAAAGGGGAAGTTCTGTGGGATGTCTTTCTGTATGTAGTGAATATGTGTGGATAATAAATAAAGCTGTTTTGGCTTATGGCAAGAAAACTTACAGCCAGGCAGGAAATCCAAGCAGAGATACGGAAGGAAGAGGATTGGAAGTGGGAGAGATGCCAGCTGCTGCCAAAGGAGCAACAAGATGCCAGCAGACCAGTAACGCCATGGCCACGTGGCAACATACTGATTAATAAGAATGGGTTCAGTTAAGTTGAAAGACATAGCTAATATAAGCTAAAGCCATGGGCCATACAGTTTGTAATTAATATAAGCCTCTGAGTGATTATTTTATAAGCAGCTGTGGGACCCGCAGGTGAGAAAGATGCATCCAGACTGCTGGTCAAGGACTGGAGGAACTTCCGACTACAGCTACATTTCTTTCTTTCTTTTCTTTCTTTCTTTCTTTCTTTCTTTCTTTCTTTCTTTTCTTTCTTTCTTTCTTTCTTTCTTTCTTTCTTTCTTTCTTTCTTTCTTTCTTTCTTTCTTTCTTTCTTTCTTTCTTTCTTTCTTTCTTTCTTTCTTTCTTTCTTCCTTCCTTCCTTCCTTCCTTCCTTCCTTTCCTTCCTTCCTTCCTTCCTTTCTTTCTTTCTTTCTTTCTTTCTCTCTCTCTTTTTCTTTTCTTTTTGTTTTGTTGTTGTTGTTTTTGTTTTTTTGTTTTTTCGAGAGACAGGGTTTCTTTGTGTAGCTTTGGAGCCTTTCCTGGAACTTGCTTTTGTACACCAGGCTGGCCTCGAACTCACAGATATCTGCCTGCCTTTCTTTTACATACATTTCTCTTCTACATCTCTTTTCTACACAGCTTCATCTTCCTTGCGTCCACACAGTTAACAAATCTCCACACAGTTACAACTAAACAGCTCATTTACATAGCTCTCTCAGCATACAGCACTTTACACAGTTCCTCGGCACAGCTCCTCTATGTAGCAGCAGCTCTTTCACACTCATTCACACATCTTTCTTTTACATTATTCTCTCTTACATTACATTACTCACTCTTTACTCACACACTCTTTCACTCCCTCCCTCACACTTCTCTCATGCTTCTTCATCTCTCACTCAACATACACACACACACACACACACACACACACACACACACACACACACACTTCACTCACATTCTGCAGCAGCTCTCACAGAGCTCTACACAGCCACTTCTCTCCACACTGCCGCTGCCGCTGCTGCTTCACAGACAAACTCTGGACAATTATGAGTTACATTCTCAGGGTCCTATTCATACTCAAAACACAAGATAAGTCATGAAGTTTCTCTTAGGTTAGTAATGTCACATTGACCCATGCACGTAGCTCTAAGTTGGGGAGGGATCCCAGACAGTAAATAAACAGTTGGCTGAACCTTGAGCCTGTGGCATCAACTGAGGCTGGGACTATGAGCAAAAAAGTCAACTACTGAGAAAGTTACATCTAAACTTGAATAAGCAAAACAAAACACCTGGAGAAATGACCTCACGTATTTGTCTCTAGAGGCAACCAGCCTGCTTTGAATCTGCTCTGAAGTCTAAAGTTAGCTGTCTGTGTAAATGGCTGTCTTTGTGACTGAGAATCCTATGTCAGTCTGAGTAATGTAAAATTTCCTCGTGTTGTTTCAACACATCAAAATTACACAGCTTAAACAGAAATCATAACCTGACCATCCACAACTCTAAGTGTGCCCAGAGATGTAAAACACACCACCAAAGGGCTGTGGAAAGCACGCCACAGCTGTTCTTATAGGGAGGTATAATGGTGGCACATGAGAAACTTACAGACAGAAAACAACCGATTTCCACAGCCAGTGACCCCAAGGCCTTTACAGGTGGGGCTCCCCATCAGGGGGTTATACATCTGGTGGGTCGACTCCTCAAACACTAGTTGTCACCTGCTGTATACTCCCAGGGTCCTCGGCAGGCTGGTACCTGCTCCTTCATCAGCTTCTCCACTCCCTGGGGATGCTACAAAAGTTACAAATAACTTACTGGTCCAGACAGCGCGGTAAGGACGATGGCTTCTCCTCCCTGCTTCCTTCCTATGTCAGCTCTTTAAAGTGTTAATGTTGGAAATAGATCTGAGGGGTGTACAGACGAATTATGGCCCTGGCTTTGACTTCTAGCCCTGGCCCCTCAAAAAAAAAAATTATAGAGCATTAATTGACTCTAACCTTTAACTTTTCCTTCTCTTGATAGATAACTCCCTTCCTGGTTTTGAGGGTTTTTTCCCCCCTTTTCCTACAGTTTAAGAATTATGCTGTTTGGGTGAACTGCTTTCTTTCGAGCTCTGTACCTATTTATCTATAAATTGACAAAATATTGACTTTGAGAAAGTCATTTTAGGGACTAAAATCATTCCTTTCCACTAATTACAGATTCAACTCCTTACACCTAGTGGACAACTAGAGGGAACATATTTTCTGGAACATACTGTCCTAGTTAGGGTTTCTATTGCTGCAATGAAACACCATTGTAGTGGGTAGCCATTCCAGCTTTGATCTGGAAGTTCCAACCCCCATTGAGACTTCGGCAACTGTCACACCTACAAGGCAGGGCCAAGGGAGGCACCTGGAGACCTGAGATCTGGATGGGCGGCACACAGACTCGGGTCCGGGACCTTGGACGGTGAAGGTGGGCCAAGCAGAGCTCCAGAGAACACCGCTGGACTGCGATACACCTTGCCCAGACCCCGCGACCTACCTATCCCTTAACTTGTAAGTTACGCTATTAAATAAATCTCCTTTTAACTACGTGGAGTGGCCTTAATAATTTCACCAATATCTGGCGCCCAACGTGGGGCACCATTTGTAGCTAGAGTTTTCCTGCCTGGCCCACAGTCAGGACAAATCTCTCTCACCTGCCAGTCCCACAGCCACTCAGACCCAACCAAATAAACACAGAGACTTATATTGCTTACAAACTGTATGGCTGTGGCAGGCTTCTTGCTAACTGTTCTTATATCTTAAATTAATCCATTTCTATAAATCTATACCTTGCCACGTGGCTCGTGGCTTACCGGCATCTTCACATGCTGTTTGTCATGGCAGCGGCTGGCAGTGTCTCTCTGACTCAGCCTTCCACTTCCCAGCTTTATTCTCCTCCTTGTCCCGCCTATACTTCCTGCCTAGCCAATGGCCAATCAGTGTTTTATTTATTGACCAATCAGCAACACATTTGCCATATAGACCATCCCACAGCACACCATGACCAAAAAGCAAGTTGGGGAGGAAAGGGTTTATTTGGCTTATACTTCTACATCATAGTTCATCATTAGAGGAAGTCAGCACAGGAACTCAAATAGGGCAAGACCCTGGAGGCAGGAGCTGATGCAGAGGCTGTGGAGGGGAGCTGCTTACTGGCTTGCTTCCCATGGCTTGCTCAGTCTGCTTTGTTATAGAACCCAGGACCACCAGCCCAGTGATGGCACCACCCACAATGGACTGGGCCCTTCCCCATCAATCACTAATTGAGAAAATGCCTGACAGTTCGATCTCGTGGAGGCATTTCCTCAACTTAAGCTCCTTCCTCTCTGATGATTTTAGGTTATGTCAAGTTGACACACAAAATAGCTAGTACACACACACAGAATGTTTGTAAAAATTTATCACTTAGTTAGCCAACAGATTTCTAAGAACAGACACCGTGTGGACACACTCTGTGGTTATACAGCTTCAGTCAGAAGTTATTACAAAGCTGGGTGTGGTGGCACATGCCATTAGTTCCAACAATCCGAGGGTAGAGGCAGCTAGGTCTCTGAGTTCAAGGACAGCCTGGTCTTCACAGTGAGTTCTAGGACAGCCAGGGCTATGTAGACACCCTGTCTCCAAGCTAAGCAAAACAAATTATTACAAGAGAAGAAAACAAAATCCTTACATGTTTGGAATTTTAAAATAAACTTTTAGATCTGGGCATGCTGACATATACCTGTGAAGCTGAGGCTGGAGAATCATGAGTTCAAGCCCAGTCTAGGCTAACGAGTGAGATCTTATCTCAAAAAACAAAAACAAAACCACTGCTCACAAGCACATTGGTAAATAATTCTAGGGTCATAGAGAATAATGTAATGAGGTGTAATCGAACAATGCTATAAGAGAAGCTCATATTTTACAGAATCCTCTGAGGAAAGACATGGATCCAAAACCACTAGTTAACTGTCTGAAGATCTTAGAATTGAATGTGGTAGTGTATGCTTCTCATCCCAGCACTCAGGAGACTGAGGCAGGAGGATCAGACTGTGCTATAAAGTGAGACCCTGTTTCAAAAACAGAGAAAATGAGAGAAAATGTGGGTGAGCTAGACAGAGAATGAATATCAGAATAAGTCCACCAATATAAAAAGGATCTTTTTTAAAAATGCAAACAGAAATGTATATAATACAAACAGAGGCACAAAGATGAGTATGGAAAGAAAGCTTTTGACAATGACTGATGAAGACGTTTAAAAGATACAATTAAATGATTTTAACCAAAAGGTGTCATAATTAGAGATAAAGCAGTTATTAAAAAGACAATCACTGGGCCAGTGAGATAGCTGTCCATGTTAGGGTTCTACTGCTCTGAAGAGACACCATGACCATGGCAACTCTTATAAAGGAAAACATTTAACAGAGGCTGGCTTACAGTTCAGAGGTTTAGTCCATTATCATCATGGTGGGAAGCATGGTGGCATGCAGGCAGACAAGGTGCTGGAAAGGTAACTGAGAGTGCTACATCTGGATCCTAGGGCAGCAGGATGAGACAGTGAATCACTGGGCCTGGCTTGAGCTTCTGAAACCTCAAAGCCCACTCCCAGTGACACACTTCCTCCAACAAGGCCACACCTACTCCAACAAGGCCACGCCTCCTAATAGTGCCACTCTCCATGAGCCCTTGGGAGCCATTTTCTTTCAAATCACCACAATGGCTCAGCAGATAAGCACTTGCTGTACAACCCTGACAACCCAACTTCGCTCTCTGGAATCCATGTGAAAAGCCAGATGCAGTAGCTCTAATCTGTAATCCCATACTCCTCTGTAAGATGGGAGGCTGGGACAGAGTCAGCTGGAAAGCCCCAACACACAATGGTGACACAAATGACGACAAGGGAGGTCCTGTCTCAAACAGCAACGACACAAGGTGGAAGAGAGAACCGATTGGCGGTGACTCGTGTCTATAATCTCAGCACTTCAGGGGTTAGGCAGGAGGATCACCATGATTGGAGGCCAGCCTGAACTACATCAGAAGTCTGAGGCCTTGTGTGTGTGTGTGTGTGTGTGTGTGTGTGTGTGTGTGTGTGTGTGTGTGGTCTCAATTATATAAGAGCTTTCAAAAATTACATCTTACTAAAACAGACTCAAGAAGAACAAAACCCCTAAATATGTGTACAGCTACCAGAGGATATAAAGCAGTTGTTCAAGATCTCACCCAAAACACTGGGCTCTGAGGCTATTAAAACTTGTATGGAACAAACTATCCCAGTCTTAGGTAGACATTTTCAAAGGACAGGAAAAGAGGTAACATTCTGTCTTCACAAGTCTAGGGTTACACTAATAACAAAGCCAAACACACTGAGCCTGTCGATGCTTGCCTTTCATTCCAGCACTTGATAGGCAGACGCAGGCATATTTCTGTGAGTTTGAAGCCATATCCTGGTCCACATAGAAAGTTCTAGATCATCCAGGGCTACATAGTGAGACCTTGTCTCAAAAGAAAAGGAAAGGGGGTGGGGAGAAGGAGGGGGCTGGAGAGATGGCTGAGGGGTTCGAGTCTATATTGCTCTCACAGGACTGAAATTCATTTCCCTGCACCTGTCCTGGGCAGCTAAAAATTGCCTATAATTCCAGCTCCAGGGGATCTGACACCTCTAGCCTTTGTGGGCACTGCACTCATATGCACACATGTCCCCGCACATATATAACACATACATAAAAATACATGTCTCTTTTTAAAAGCAAACTAAACAGAACAAAACTCAAAGCTCAAATACATAGATACAAATATCCTAAAGTAAATATCTGTAGACTGAATTCAATAAGGCAGGGACACAAACCAACCAGGACAAGGTGGATTTATACCAAGTAAGGAACTGTTAACTGAATTAGGAAAGTGTCACGTCCGCCTCGACCAGCAAGGAAGACGCAACACCAGGCTCTTCTCCAAGCAGTTTATTCAGGAACCTTGAACAATCTTCTGACCCCGGGGAAAGCCATCTTCTTCTTCTCTCACTCTCACTCTTATCTCCTCTCCTCCTCCTCCGATCCTCCCCCCCCCCCCCCCCCCCCCCCCCCCCCCCCCCCCCCCCCCGGGGAAAGCTAGCCCACGCCCTTTATAGCCACTGGGCAATCAACCCCATAGTGCCTCGTGGATAATGCTGCTAGGGTCAGACATATGCAAGCAAGCCAGATTAGGTCCAGGTGTGCGGAAGCAAGCCAGATCCTAGCCTTAGCCAAATAAGGAGCACCTGCCATTGGGGAAGGCAGAAGCCAGACGCCGCGCCATCTTTGAGGCACAGCCGTGCACGGCTTTCTACAGGAAAGTCTACAGATGACACACACCACAAGTATTACAGAGGGAAAAACTCATACAATTGCTTCAAGAGATAGAGAAAATGACAAGCTTTCATGTGAATTCATAATGAAAAAGGGTCTTTGCTGGATGGTGGTGGTGCACGCCTTTAATCCCAGCACTCAGGAGGCAGAGGCAGTCAGATCTCCGTGAGTTTGAGGCTAGCTTGGTCTACAGAGCGAGATCCACGACAGGCTCCAAAGCTATAGATAGAAACCCTCCCTGTCTTGAAAAGGCAAGAGCCAAAAACTAAAAACCAACCAACCAACCAAGTGTCTTTGATGTAAGAGTCCGCCTGCCTAGCGATAGGACACCTATCCTAAACTCCGCGCAGCTGATGGCCGGCTCAATGGGGAAACAAGGGCTGCCGTTCCAACAGAAGTCTTGAGGAAGAGAAAGGTCACTTGGAGGCCCTGGGAAAGTCAATGAGAAAAACAGAGTAAAACCACAGATTGAGGAGAGGGCTGGGAGCATAGGTCAACTGCAGAGCACGTGCTTAGCATGTGGTCCTGGGTTCACACCTTAAAAGGGGGGGTTATGATGTGTAATATTGTCAACCTAACAGAACCTAGAGTCATGTAGGACACAAACTTCTGGGTGTGATGTGAAGGGGTTTCCAGATTAAGTTAATACAGGTAGTAAGCCCCACACTAAATATGGGGGGAAGAGTTTTATGGAGAGAGTACGGGGGCATCCTTACTAAATAACAAGAAAGAGAAGTAAGATGACCACCAGTGTTTGTCTCCTGCTTTCTGGCAGAGGACACAATGTGCCCAGCTGTTGCTTCCACGCTTCCTACCACGATGGGCTGAACACTCACACTGTGAGAAAAGAAACTCTTACTCCTGTAAGTTGCTTTCCTCAGGATTTCTGTCCCAGCAGCAAGAGTAATAATGACTACTGAGGAGCAGAGAGAACACAGAATCCATTTCTGCAGAATATATAAATGGATGCAGGATGCTGATTCAATAGGAAAATATAATATTCCTAAAGATGTCATTTTGAATCGTTGCAATTTTCATTTAAAAAAAAAATCCTAAAAGAATTTTTCATGTAATAGTTGATAACCTATTTTCAAATTTATGGGACTGTGTACAGGTCCCAGGGTGACTAAGGCTTCTGGCCATAGTATGGAGGACTTTCCTGGGAGCCATCCAAGTTCATGACCTGATAGCACTAGAATGCAGGATGTGGCAATAGGCATATACAGCAGAAGAACAGAACAGGGCATTAAACCCAGAAACAGACCCAAGTCCACACTGAAGATTTGTGTGGGACAGACACTATATGTCCAATCAATAAGAAAACAGGGATGAGGCGGCGGCGGCGGCGGCGGCGGCGGCGGCGGCGGCGGCGGCGGCGGCGGCGGCGGCGCACGCCTTTAATCTAAGCACTTGGGAGGCAGAGCCAGGCAGATCTATGTGAGTTCAAGGCCAGCCTGGTCTACAGAGTGAGATCCAGGACAGGCACCAAAACTACATAGAGAAACCCTGTCTCTCAAAAAAATCAAACAAAACAAACAAACAAAAAAAGGTACAATTCAGATATTCTGTGACAGCCCTGAGAAAAAATGACATTTTCCCACCCACGTGGAAGTGGACTTCAGCATTCCTGTCATCATGAGTATAGGTACACCAGGGGTGACTAACTGTAGCCTGGGAGTCAAACTGTACCTTTCAGTAAATACATTTTTATCTTCATATAACCACTCCCGGAATGTTGTCCTCTAGTAAGGCAGAGGTCTCAAGAGTTACAGCATAGATTTTTAGGCTAAGAAACATCTAATATATTTGCTATCTGGTCATTTAGATATCACTGGTGACTCGTCTGGTGTCCAAGACAAAACAAACCAACAAAAATTCAATAGTGCTCACAAATTCCCTGCGTTTACCGGCCATCCTTAATACTCTCATGGGTGATTTATTGTTTGCATGTGCTGAGCGCTCTAAATGTAAGACTTCATCCAACCATGTCATCTTCACTGTGAAAAGAAGGCTTAAAAACTTATCAGAACACAATATTGTTGCTCCTTCTCACTGATCTGTCCCAATGGATACTCTTTTTTTATATTTAATTTTAAAAATTTAAGAGTTTTTGTTTTTAAGGTGTGTTGTTTTGCCTGCCTATGTCTGTACACCATATACATGCAATGCCCGCGTGCGACAGAAGAGGGCGCTAAATCCTCTGGTACTGGAGTTACAGTTGGAAACGCAGCAGAGTCCTCTGGAAGAGCAGCCAGTGCTCCTACCCACGGAACCACTTTCCAGTCCCTGAACAGGATTTTTAATTAAAAAGTTTTGGGTTTTTTTTGTTTGTTTTCTGTTTGTTTGTTTTTACTGAGTTTAACTATTTAGGCCAACTTTGCTTTGAATTCTTGGTCCTCTGAGTTACGGGGCTCACTGTGCACCAACAAGCCAGCCTATGGTCACTCTTTTGTTCCTTCACCTGTCACAGGACATATGAGAGAACCCCTTCCTCATTGTAAAGAAAACTTTACAAGCGTTTGATTTCTTGTTGGTCGTGTTAAATATTAATTTGGGGGGGGGGGAACTTATTTTCATACAGCATACTCGAAGATTATGATTTTTCTGGTTAAAGGCGCGTTTTTTGTTTTGTTTGTTTTGGTTTGGCTTTTCCAGACAGGGTTTCTTTGCGTCTTTCCTGAAACTCACTCTGTAGAACAGGCTGGCCTTGAACTCACAGAGATCCGCCTGGCTCTGTCTCCGGATTGCTGGGATTAAAGGCGTGTGCTACCACCGCCCAGCTTAAAGGTGCATTTTAACCCTGTTGAAACCTAAAATATTTTGGTATCCCTTCTAGCTGGTGATTACTGAATAGTGAACAACAAAAGCAACCAAACCCGCATTGAGGATCTCTCAGGAATTCATAGCATTTTCAAGTCTCTAAACCAGTACTTGGGAATTAATCTCTTTACGTTTATACAGCATTTCTATTTTAGTAAATACTCTCTCCCAAATCAGTCCGCTTCAACTTCTTAAAAAAAGTCAGAAGTAAAATGCCCCTCCCTAGCCATCTCTGGTTCTCCTTTGGGGAGGCACAAGGGTACAGCTACAGAGAGAATTTAAGAATCCATAAGGAGACGGGGTGGGGGAGGTGGGGGTGGGGGTGAGAGCTGGGCATCAATCCCGAGGATAGGATAGGATATGGGGAGGATAGGCTCAAAATACGTCATATACTTTCACGTAAATGGCCTTACGTATGTATGTATGTATATCACCCATCTATCTATCATTATATATAAGTAACTTTTTTTTAATGATCTAAGGCATCAACGTGAGTACCACCGCCCTTCGGCAAACCCGGCGTTGCAGAGGGCTGACGGCACCTCATCTCTAAAGATGAGGCGCTCCGGCCATCTGCTGGGGAGCTGGGGACCAGGCAGGGGTCTGCAAGGCCCGTGGCCCGGGATGCATCTTTCTACCTCCACAGTGCGGAGCCGCTGCTGCTCATCCACCACAGCAGCACCGTCAATTCCCGGACCGACATGGCGCCAACTCCACTTCTGAGCAACCAACCGCCTCTGCAGCGCCACCCGGGTTAGCACGCTCTGGGGTCCCCGGCGGCTTGTGCACGCGCGGCGCCGGAGAGAGTGAGTGCGCGTGCGCAGCCACTGGGCGAACTCATAAATAAACCCAATCTGCAGTACAAAAACACCTTGAAGAATCCGAGTTGGCCCGATAAAAGAGAAACTATAGATGATTTTTTTCCCCCTGTATATAGTCTCCTGTAGCACAGACTGGCCTCAAACTCTGTGTAGCTGAAGATGACCTTGAACTCAGGAACCTTGAAGCAGAAACCGTGAAGGAATGCTGCTTACTGGCTTGCTCCCCTTGGCTTGCTCAGGACTACCTGCCCAGGCGTGGCACCACCCATGATGAGCTGTGCCCTCAATCAATCGTTACATCAATCGTTAATCCAGGAAATGCTCCACAGATGTGCTCATAGGTCCTCTGATGGAGGCCATTCCTCAGTTGAAGTTCCCTCTTCCCGGGTGACTCTAGTTTGTGTCATGAGACCCTCAAGTAATTAATAAAAATATCACATCTAATGCCGGGCGGTGGTGGTGCACGCCTTTAATCCCAGCACTCGGGAGGCAGAGGCAGGCGGATCTTTGTGAGTTCGAGGCTAGCCTGGTCTAGAGAGTGAGATCCAGGAAAGGCGTAAAGCTACACAGAGAAACCCTGTCTCGAAAAACAAAAAACAAAAAACAAACAAACAAACAAAAAAACCAAAAAAACCACATCTAATTTTAAAAATAGAACAAAACCATTTTTCTTATTTTCAAGGGGGAAAAATGGACAGGAATGAATGCCATGTGTGTCCCTGCAATTAAAAACCAAACATGTATGACAGCATTCTTGCTTTCAAAGAGTTTGCAATCTTGTGATACCATTGAGACAAACTCAATTATCCTACAGCATTATAACTTGTTTCTTGTTGAAGGCAGCAACTGTATCTTTATTCTTTTCCATGTCACCATAAGCAGGAAACGCAACTCCGTGTTGCTAGCAGATTCACCTCTGTCTTGAAGCAGTCACTGAAAAGAATCTGGGGAGGAGGACAGCAGTTAGTGAGTTTATTGATGAAATGGAAAGACACGATCCTTTGGAAGGGAGTCAAGTGGGGCCGTTAAGAGAGGAGTACATCTAACAGCTACATGTGCACTGGAGGTCTTGGAGCTACTTAATCCACAACTCAAGTTTAGCATTAGGAAAGTGTGGGCTGGTGTGCTTTTCTTATCCATCGAATTCTGTCTCCGAAGAGACTGTTTTGAAAGGTGTTCATTCCAAAGATGGGAGGAGAAAGACCACTTACCCAAATCATCATAGCCAGGTTAATGAAAGCAAGCTTTTTTATTTGTGTATACAGGCTGCCTCCCGCTGAGGAAGGGTTTGAGAGATCAGCACCAGACATGAGGAAGACAAGGTTTTCGTAGCTCAGGGGTAGGGGGCTTCCAAATGGGGGACCTGGTGGCAAACTAGTCATGTTGTTTTTCTTTGTAATTGTGGCTGCCTCTTAAAGCAATGGCTGTCCTAATCAGCAACTGCAGCTCTGCCTCTACCAGCAGTGATTGGCAGCAGGGGCCGCAGCCTGAAGGGATTCTAGTCCCTCAGGCACTGGCTCTTTCAAAGCTACAAGGGAATTTATCTAGATCTCTGTCCATCTAAAAAACTCCAGATTCAGAGGTTGAGGTGGAATTCTGCTCGCTCCGAGAAGCTGAATAGCAAGTAGCTAATTTCTCCTTGCTGACATCTCCCAAAATGCCAGGCATCCTTCTCCCAGCCCTCACTTAAAAGCCCTTCTCCACCTGGTTCCTCCCTACCACTTCCTGTCAGCTAGTTTTATTCAATGGGACAAATGTAAAAGGTCTTTGCATTATTAAACAAATGCTCCGGAGCATAAACAAAAGTAACACACCTTAAAATAATATTCTACCATATAGTCAGGGTTAGAGGAGCAGAGCATAAGCATAACAAGTGACTCCTAACAACTTCCTGAAACAAAGACATGGTTGCAAGGTGGGCATAACAGAAGGTAGTCACAACAAGGTCGTCATGGGTGGTCAAAATAACCTTTTGAAACTAAGGTAGGGTTGCAAGATGGTTATTATACTCTTTGAAACAAAGGTATGGTTGCTGTTCCCTAGAACAGGCAGTACAGAACCATTTGTAGTTAAGGGTACAGGAGGGGCAGAAACAGAGGTTTAATCATAATCAGGAATGAACTTAATTTGTCTTCACTATAAGATGGCTTTGACTTTTAAGCCTAAGATAGAGGCAGGCTGGTTCATCAAAGGTACACTGTGATGACTTGCAAGTGGACAAGGGAGTGCTAGTAGAGATAAAACTTTGATCAAGGGCAGTGGTGGTGCACGCCTTTAATCCCAGCACTCGGGAGGCAGAGGCAGGTGGATCTCTGTGAGTTCAAGGCCAGCCTGGGCTACAGAACAAGACCCAGGAAAGGCCCTAAAGCTACACAGAGAAATCCTGTCTCAAAAAAAAAAAAAAAGGGATCCTGGAAAGTCACCTGCCTATGGAAAATCTTTCAAAGATTTCCCAGTGTCCTTAGGGTAAAAATCCAAGTTCATAGTGTGCTTGAGTTATTTCTCTTTAGGGGTTGGGGATTTAGCTCAGTGGTAGAGCGCTTACCTAGCAAGCTCGAGGCCCTGGATTTGATCCTCAGCTAAAAAACAAACAAACAAACATTGATCAAAGGGACCCTGACTCTTCGTGACATAATAGGTTGGACTTAAGGCACAGTTCATTAGCCATTTAACCATCTCATTTGTAGGGCTCAGAAATGGAAGCACTAGTAGCTCTGGTTAAAGTTGACATTCCTGGGTGTCAGCTGAAAGATGAGTGAGAAAGGAGAGAGACAAGGCCACGAGGGACTTCAGACAGGATAACACTTCAGCTGGGAGGCAAACCTGCAGGGGTCCTGCAGGGGTCAGAGCCTGCTCTCTGCTTACTAGCTGGGATTGTTCCAGGGAAGGAGGTGAAGGGGAGGGGGTAGGAGGGGAGGGTGGAAAGGGTGCCTTTCTTGGCCCTCAAATTTGCTTTTGCTAGGACTACCAAGTGAGTAGTCAGAATGTTAGATGATTAAGAAATATCATGAAAAAAAAAAAGTCAGGCGGTGGTGGTGCACACCTTTAATCCCAGCACTCGGAGGCAGAGGCAGGCAGATCTCTGTGAGTTCAAGGCCAGCCTGGGCTACAGAGTGAGATCCAGGACAGGTTCCAAAGCTACACAGAGAAATCCTGTCTCAAACAAACAAACAAAGAAGATATCGTGTATGGCCAGTCATTAATGGGGAGTGTGGCAGGAATCTAGGAAAACAAAGACCTCAGTTCTATAATGCTAACTACCGTGGTTTCAAACAAATTGATACCAAGTGACCCAAATGGAGGAACTTTTCAAATGGCATGGCCATGGCTAAAATAGGCAGAGCCAGGAGAAGTGGAGAATCATTTTTCATGTCTCCACTAGTGATCTTGTCTCAGTGTGTCACTGTGCCCAGCAGTCTTAGTATGTAATAGGTTCTCAAGGTTTCATGATCACACAGTACACAGACAGGTACAGTGAGAACCGTTTACTGTGGTTTCAGCTTGGAATCTGAGCAGAAGCTGGCCTGGTCAGTATGTGAATAAGAGAAAGAGCAAATGCTGAATTGCCTTCACGGGCGCTCCAAGACCATGACAGTATACCCACCCACATTGGGGGACAGTGCACAGAACATGATTCTATTCCATTTCTATGTGTTTGTAGTGCGGGGTATCAAATCCCGGGTCTTGCATATGCTAGTAAGCAATCACCACTCTACACCAGTGAGCTACATCCCCGGTCCTTTATTATTAGTGTTTTTCCAAAGCAATTTTTTAATCAAAACTTTATGTCACAGTTAATTTGGGTTGTAAAGAAAACATTAGATCAGGGCTGGAGAGATGGCTCAGCAGTTAAGAGCACTTGCTGCTCTTCCAGAGGACCCGGATTCTGTTTTCAGCCCTATTATCAGACGGCTCCCCACCACCCTTACTCCAGCTCCAAGGGACCTGATGCCCTCTTGTGGCCTTCATGAACATGTGCGCGCGCGCGCGCGCGCGCGCACACACACACACACACACACACACATTAAAAACCCATATTTGATAGTAGGCATACACTGGCATCAGCCACAACTGAAACACTGCGAGCAGAACATACAGGAGCACGAGGCGTACTGAATCTGTAAACACATTGCCCATTTCAATCCCCATTAGAGCAAGTTAAGCCCTCTATAAAAGTCTGAAGGCCTGTGGGGAATCACTCAGTGGTAGAGTATTCGCCTCAAATTACAAGGTTCTGGATTTGATCTCCAACACTTCAAGAGGGAAAAAGCAGGCGCGGGGGTGGGGAGAGACAGAGGGAGAGAAATTCTTTTGTAGAAAGGATGTATTTCATTTTATAAAATATGGTTGTGAGGATCAAAAAAACCCAGGTACGTTACGGATATGACGTGGGTAACTGACTCAGCTCTGCGCCTCAGGTACTGTAAAATGAGAAGAGTTAGGACTTGAGCTCTAGATTTCCTAACGTCCTCTACTTTGGCTGCTTTTGAGTTTGCACTTTCGCTCTTTTTTTTTTTTTTTAGTTCTATTCGGCTCCGTTCGAGCGTCCATGTATATTCTTAAATTCCCGTTTGTGTTTCGTAAGGGTATTTCCTTCCTTAGCAAAACCAAGTCTTTAAACACAGAAAACAAAAATTGGCTTTCACAGACCGAAGCCGGTAGACCGGGACACCATGGCGCCGCGCCTTAGCTGCCGCCCAGCACTGCATGCTGGGAGTTGTAGTCCCACACCCGTCACACCCGTCACGCCCCTCACGCCCCTCACGCCCCTCCGCGCCTCTTGTGTTTGAAAGCCCCAGGAGGGACTGGTGGGCGGGGCGCGGAGGGCGGGACTCTGGCTTGGCCCCGCCCTCCGCTCGCCGCTCTCGCGCGGTTCTCGGCCGAGCCGCGCGCCAGGCCGGAGAAGGGGTGTGGCCTGGGCCCTGGGGTGGCGGCAGTTGAGGCCGCGGCGCCTGCGGGCGGTGCTGCGGCTCCGGCCTGCGCGAAGTGGTCCCGCCCCGAGCGGGCGGCGGGGCGCGGGGCGGGGCCTGGCGGGAGGGTGGAGGCCCGCGGGGCGGGGGCGGGGCCGGCCTCTGGCTCCTTCTTCCTCCGCATGTGGCTGGCGGCCGCAGAGCAGTTGGGTTCGCGCTCCGTTCGCCTGCCGCCTCTCCTCAAGGCTCTTCTGGCCTGACCGGAGCCATGTCGATCTCAGAGAGCAACCCGGCGGCCGCCTCCCTGCCCAACGGCGACTGCGGCCGCCCCAGGGCGCCGCCCGGAGGGAACCGGGTGACGGTGGTGCTGGGCGCGCAGTGGGGCGACGAGGGCAAAGGGAAGGTGGTGGATCTGCTGGCGCAGGATGCCGACATCGTGTGCCGCTGCCAGGTGAGGGACGCCGGGCCCCGGCCGGGGACGCCCGGCCCGGTGAGGTGTCACCTTGAGGTGCGCCCCTTGGGCTGGGAGCTGCGGGGGGGACCCCTGCCCTGGAGTCTCGGGGAGAGAGGGGGAGGACGCTCCGGGTGGCTCTGGAGGAACCTGGAGGATGTGCGACGCTCGAGCTGCATTTTGGGGTCTGGGAACCGGACTGGCGGTTCGCTGCGGGGCGGAGTTGGGGGGGCTGCCGCCCGAGGCCTGCTCCCGACTCCGGCAGTGACCGGGTGAGGACCCGGCGAGGCCCACCCAGCGGGGCGGCCAAGGGAGGGTCCTTTTCCCGAAATTCCCAGAAATCGAGACTCACCACTGCCCCACCTGCAGGCCCCAAGCACGCAGAACCTCTCCTCCTTCGGTCCACTTCGTTGACATCAGAGTCCGCTACGGCGCCTTGGGACTGTTCAGGGTCCTTTTTTTTTTTCTTTCTCTTCTTTGTATCCCATAAATTCATATTTAGGGGAGATCTGTTTTTACTCATTGGACACTAAAGAAGGAAACCCCACTCTGTTGAAAAGTGAGAGACAAGTAGATTCAGAGATTTCAAATTGGATGTTTAGAAGTATTTGCAGTGTTTCGGTAGCATAAAAAGTTGACTTTCGGGAAATCGAGTGCTTCCTACCCGGAGACACGTGGTTTTCAGTGTTAGCTTTTTTCCTATTTGTCGTTTGCTTTGAAGCAGCCTAGAGGCGAGGCCTTTGCAAAGGCTCTCAGAAAACTATCTCCCAGTTTCAGAATTCAAACATTTGCAATACCCATGTTCAAAACAAGATGTAGTGTTTGCAGTTAACGGCGGCATGTTTAGGTTGTAAGAAAGTTTTTTTCCTGAAGGTACATGGTTTTGTGTGTTGATGCACAGGTGGTCTAGGTTAGTCGAGGTACCTGATGGGAAGCTTTCTACCTAAAATTGAATCCCATGCAGAAACAACTCTGTAAAAAAGCTAGACGCTTTTTTGTTTGTTTTTCGAGACAGGGTTTCTCTGTGCAGTTTTGGTGCCTGTCCTGGATCTCACTCTAGACCAGGCTGGCCTTGAACTCACAGAGATCTGCCTGGCTCTGCCTCCCAGTGCTGGGATTAAAGGCGTGAGTGCTGGATTAAAGGCGTGTGCCACCACCGCCCTGCTAAAGCTGGATGCTTTGACTTTGTTATCTTTTTTATTGCGCGCAGAAACCTACCCCACCTGTTTCTTAGGTGTGCTAGCCATTGTAGACCAGGCTGGCCTTGAACTCACAGAGATCCTCCTGGCTCTGCCTCCCAAGTGCTGGGGTTAAAGGCGTGTGTCACTGCCCGGCCTTACTATACATTTGAATAAATAATGTACCTTTTGGAGAAAAAATATAGGTGCAAAGCTAATGACATTACATCATTGGAGCACTTAAGGCCTGCCTTCCAGTTCAGGATCATGGATAGTTATTTTTAAAGGTGTAGGTGCTCCAGATTCATAAATACGTGTATAGGACTTTTAGTTTTAAAATCAGATGTTGTGTGCTGGACTGAAGACTTAGAGAAGTACTAAACCCTTGCTGGATAGAAGGTGGGTTTGAGGCCTGCTTGGCTTTTTACTTGGAAATCGTTCACAGGTCCAGCTGCTTTGTAGATTCTAAGGTTGTAGCCATTGTAGCATTTATCCTAAAAGATCTCAGCATATTATACCTTTAAAAAGTTATAGAATTAGTTTGTAGACTGAGGTATTACTATGTTACCAAGAAAGTGTTCTGAAGGGAGGTCATGTATTAGGCTGATCTGATGCCTTTGGAAGGTCCAGAGAAATGATTGGGGAGAACCCATGCTTGGCTTCCAAGTGTTAGCTGAGGCTAGTGGAGAAATAAGTGGTCAGTCAGACTCTCCACACTTAGAAACTTACTTACTGCTTATATAATCCTTACTTTTTTTTTCTTGTATGTTTTAAGAGTCCATCATTAGGATTCTTACTATTCTTATTAGCTGCAAGTAGGTAAAAAAATAGACTTAAGCATTTGTTTTTGTTTGCAAGACGGCTTCTCTGTGTAGCCCTGGATGTCCTGGAACTAGCTTTGTAGACCAGGATGGCTTCAAACTCAAGAGATCCACCTGCCTCTGCCTCCCAAGTGCCACCACGACCCTCTAGCATTCCTCTTTGGTAATTCATTTTTGTAACTGTAACTTATTTGACCAGCACTAGTAACCCAGTATCTACTTAATGAAGTTCTAGGTTATAACACTGAAGACTGGAGAAAGCCAATGATAGGAAAGGAACTTTGAGCTTGGATCAGTTTTGAGTTTATTTGATAAGTGGAGTTTTAGCCATAAAGAAAAAAATTGTCATTTATAGGCAAATGGGTGGGGTTGGAGAATATTATGTTAAGTAAGTCAGATTTAGATTTAGAAAAGCAGATATGGCTTCTTTTCTCATCCGAAGAGAAAACTAAAAAAGACAAAGTAGGAAGAACTATTTGGGAAAAGGAAGGGGATTGGATGAAAGAGGCTGATGAATATGATCAAAGTACATGATAGACCTATATGAAAGTATCCTAATGAAATCTACCATTTTGTCCACTCCCTATATGCTAATTAAGTATACATTCAAACAGGTTTATAGTAATATATCCTTTGTTATAGTTACACACCATCATTTCTCCAGTGTGTTATAGATGTATATATAAAATGTATCCATATATAACTATATATGAATCAATAAATAACTATAAAATATATCTATACTTCACATAGAATCACAAGATAATTCCTTCACATATAAAATGTCACTTGAAAATGTAGTTTAAACGGGGAGGAGGGGGTGACTGTTTCCTAACTAGTATACATTTTTTTTATTTTTTGGTTTTTCAAGACAAGGTTTCTGTGTAGCTTTGGTGCCTGTCCTGGATCTCACTCTGTAGATCAGGCTGGCCTCAAACTCAGAGATCCTCCTGGCTCTGCCTCCCGAGTGCTGGGGTTAAAGGCGTGCACCACTGCTCAGCCTTACTATACATTTTAATAAATATGTACCTTTTGGGGAAAAATAGGTGCAAAGCTAATGACGTGACATCATTGGAGCACTTAAGGCCTATCTTCCAGTTCAGGATCATGGATAGTTATTTATAAAGGTGTAGGTGCTCCAGATTCATAAATACATTACTGCTGTGCTGCCTTTAGTTTTAGATCAATGTTTGTTTGTTTGTTTGTTTGTTTTTTTTTTTTTTTTAAGATTTATTTATTTATTATGTATACAGAAGAGGGTGCCAGATCTCATTACAGATGGTTGTGAGCCACCATGTGGGTGCTGGGAATTGAACTCAGGACCTCTGGAAGAACAGTCGGTACTCTTAACCTCTGAGCCATCTCTCCAGACCCTTGTTTGTTTGTTTTTAACGGAAAGGAGAAGAGTAAGTAGAGGACCAGCTGTAGATTGACTCATCCAGGAAACACCTATTTTTGTATCCACAGGACAACACTTAGCTCAGCAGTGGAAATACCAGAATGTCTGAGCCTGTGCCCACAAGAAACTCCTAGTCTAGGAAAGCACTGCTGTGTAAACGGATTTGTTGCCAGGGCAGGGCTGAGGAAGGTGGTAGTGTGTGGAAACAAGACAGCACAGAAGTAGTTTGTTAGTAAACCTGTTAACTCTTCTCCCCCAATAAGATACTGTATTTGCTTCCTTTATTTTGTTGAGTAGAACCTGCAGAGATGATTTTGTACCAGCCTTATTTAATGGTCTTAGAGAAAGCAAGGGTGGTCTTGATTACCCTGGCAGCCATGGTTTGTCTGTGATCAGGTAAAACTAGATGTTCCAAACTTCTTAATTAAGACCCTTCAAGGCAGTGAGTGCTGTTCCTTTCATTATGAGTTGGTTCATAATGGAAATCTAAGGTATGAAACAACCCGAGACTGTCATTTTCATTTCACATTTGTGTCTGAAACCGAAAGTGAAATGGTGAAAGCCAAGTGGATGCTTTGAACTTTCCAAAGATTACCCAAGCACTTGGATGGCCATCTTTGCTAAAAAGTAATGCAGATAGATGCCTTTATGTATTTTCTATCTGGTTGTGTTGTAGTTTAATCAGTGTGCTAGTAGTAACTTAATAGTCAACTTTGGAATCACAAGCTAATTGAAATTAGTGCTTAAAAGGGTGCTTATTGTTATGGGTTGACAGGTGCATTGGATTTTGTGAAACAGTTCATCTGGAAAAGTGAAGATTCGCTACCCAGAAAGTGTGTCATGGATAGTAAGCATTGACTCAAACTGCCAGTTCTTAAGTGTGAACACTAGACAAGAAACCTTTTTGTGGAAAAGTTCAAGGGCATGGGGTCTGAGGCACTGTGACTTCTTGGTCTAATCTACAGTGGGAACCCCTGTTTTATGGCGGGAAGGAGTCACATCATACAACAGGGCCCATGTGGGAGGTTTATTGAGGGGAGGGGAGAGAAGAGGGGCAGAGACCTGGTCCCTGGGGTTGAGAGCAAAGAGAAGGAGGAGGTGGCAAGGCCCCCCTTTATAAGGAAGTGTAGCGAGTGCGCACAGGGGCTTCTCTTAGTGGGTGGCTGAGGATATATCCTGTCAGGACCCTAAGGGCAGGCCAGTACAGATGCCTAAATGCTAGCTAACAACACCACTCCTTCATTCTTTTTGGGCCCTGTTGGTTATAATAGTGTTCATGTCTTCAAACAATAGAGACAAAGAAGCAGAGAAGCAAATACCATCTTTGTCTTGTGTTCATAGCACCCTCAAGAGGCGCCTTCGTCTCTACTATCACCACAGGAACTCACTCAAAGTTTAGAAAGAGGGGAGTAATTTGAGAGAATAGAAAGGTCCAATAGCACAGTAAGCAAAGAATGCAGTCATTTTTGCAGACTTGATTTCCTTTCCTTTCAGTGCCGCCTTTTAAACTTCCCAGGACCTTTAGAACTTCAAAATTAGAAACTTAGACATATCGACAATACTTGGTCTGAACTTACAGTGTAAAATTGGACTTGGTGGCCTCTGGTTTTGAAGAGCACAGAAAGAAAAAATATCCAAAGCACTTGTCTTTTGATCTCTTTAAGATCCAGTTAGGAAGAAAGGTTATTCGTGGAAAGTCTGACAAAAATTACAAGGTGACTAAGTATTGTTATTGCATCCCTGTATTCTGCAGTTCCATTCTTTAAAGTATTGTCCTAGACAACATAGAGATGTTATTAAAATTTGGCATTTAATCTTATGTATATTTTTATTTCTAGAGCAAGGATGTGAACTCCAAAGGCAAAGGATATACTTAACCATGTTGTAATGGGCTTGTTTCCTGAATCATGTGCATTCTTTGTTACAGACATGGAAAGAAACTGTAATAATCAAACTGAGGGTTTGTCTAGTGGATGAGGGGGTGGCCAGGGCAGCACTTCATGGGTTCTAGCACTTTAAATCCTGGTTTTCTGAAGATGATTGGCTCAGGTTAGATAACTGTATTTGTCTGGATCAGTACTGTGGCCAGGGGCATGTTGACTTCAATTGTGAAGTAAGGGGAAAAAAGGGGAGTTGAGCATACTCTTAAAGCTGACCTGGAGTTGATTTTGTATGTGAATATAAGACAGGAGAAAACATCCAGAAAATTCAACAGTGTGTAATGTACTGTAAGACCTCTTCTTTTCCAGAACAAATACTTCTTGGAGCCAAATTATTATTTCAATTCTAGAAAAAAAAAGTGAAAATTAGCTATGTATTTCTGTAAAAGCCAAAAAACTTGGCTTTTTTGCTTTGAAAACATGGTGGTTTTGTTTTGTATATATAGGATCGATCGATCTATCTATCTATCTATCTATCTATCTATCTATCTATCTAATACATAGAGAATAAATAATGTTTAGTTATTGCATAGCTCTGTGATGTGACACCCAAGTTATTAAGAAGCTTAATTAAAAACATATTTATTCTTGCTTGTTTTTTGAGTCAGAGTCTCACTCTGGCTCAGGCTGGCCTGGAATTTAAAATCTTGTCTCAGCCTCCTGAATGCTGAGATTGCAGGCTTTTGTCAGAATGCTTGGCTAAGATAGTTTATTCTTTCTAGATTTATTTTATGAATATATGTGTTTTGTCTGTATGTGTAGCTGTGTACCACTTGTGTTTCTGTTTGGTGCTTGTGGAGGTCAGAAGAGGTCATTGGATCCCTTAGAACTGGAGTTAGGTATGGTTGTGAGCTGCCATGTTGGTACTGAGAATTGAACCCAGGTCCTCTGCAAGAACAAGTACTCTTAAGTGCTGAGCCATCTCTCCAGCTGCCTTAGTTACTTTTTTATTGCTATGATAAAGCATCATGACTAAGGCAACTTGTAAGAGAAAGCATTTCATTTGGTTTATGGTTTCAGAACCCATTGCTTTTCAACTTAGCCTCAGGCAAATTCTTAGGACAAGGGAAAAAGCAGCCATATTCTTTGCCAAAGTTTTACAAGAATGCTCACTAGCCCAGCTGCTATTATTGTGTGCCCCTGGCACCTCTTGATCTCGGCCTCCACATACAGTCTGTGGCTCTCGGTAGGATCCTACTAGGGTGACCCGTTAAGCTCTGCTCACAGTGTTCAACTGTTTTCCTAGTCCAAAGTCTAAAAGTCATCCACATTCTTCCCAAAAGCACATGGTCTATCACAGCAATAGTCCGGTACCAGTTTCTGTCTTTGTTACTTTTCTATTGCCATGACCACACCATACCAAAGCAATTTAAAAAAGAAAATGTTTAATTTGTCTTAGGGTTTCAAAGGGTTAGAGTCCATGAGTGAAGGACCAGCTGAGAGCTCACATTGATTCTCAACCATGAAGCAGAGAATAAGAGGAATCACAGTCTATTTTTGACCTCAAAGTTTGCCCCAGTGACATCTCCTCCAACAAGGCCACACTTTCCAATCCTTCCCAAACAGTTCCACTAACTGGGCATCAAGTATTCAAATAGATGAGCCTGTGGGGGCCATTCTCATTCAAACCACCACACTAGAATAGCAGTCAAAGAAAATTGGTAACATATACCTATTAGGGGATGTATACCATGTCAGAATATGTTTGGTGATGAGAGGTCTTTGAATTTTTCTTTCTTTCTTTCTTTTTTTTTAGATTTGCTTATTATGTATACAGTGTTCTGCTTGCATGTATGCCTGCAGGTCAAAAGAGGGCAGTTGTGAGCCACCATGTGGTTGCTGGGAATTGAACTCAGGACCTCTGAAAGAGCAGTCAGTCCTCTTAACCTCTGAGCCATCTCTCCAGCCCCCGATTTTCTTTCATGTATTTATTGCTCATTTCAGTATAGTTAACTTGCATTTATTCTTGATATTTACTATAAACACGTACATCATTCAGTTTAGGATTTCCAGAAAAACTTTGCACATAATATATAGTAAAGTACTTTTGGGCTCATACTATTTCTGTTTCTTCATTTTTTGGGTGACAGGATAGGGCGTGTACAGGTTGGTATATTTCAAATTAAATCTAGATTAAAAGCAAGGCCATTTGAGGTTCATCTGGGCATGTAGCACAACAAATGTAGAGTTGTGTGGGAAGTGGCTCCATCTCCTCTTCTAGTTTGCAGATGGGAGGGGGAGGTCATGGGCAGTGTTGCCCCGATTTAGAACCTCTTTGTTTTGCTCTCTGCTAAAGTATGTGGTCTTTCCATTTGATCAGTGTCTGTGTTTGGGGACAGTTACCTGAGCTCTCAAGGTGGTGAATTTTGCACTTTACATTCAATCCATAAATATTTTAGGTTAGCATCCAAATAGGTACTTCAAATCTGAATCTTCATCTGATGTATTTTATGAAATAGGACCATATACTAGAACTTTCTTCACAGATTACCTCATTAAGAAACTTTGTATGTGTAATACCTCAGAAGTTCACCTTACTGTGTTTTAAGGATTAATATTTTATATCTCAGTTTCCCCTGAATGGCATTTAACAAGGAAACCCAAGATTGTTCTGGATATTTTCACCATATTCCTACGTTCAGCTAAACTTAAATATTTAAACCGAACTGGTTATTTACTTACTTACTTACTTACTTACTTATTTATTTTATTATTTTTTGTTTTTTGAGACAGGGTTTCTCTGTGTAGCTCTGCCTGCCTCTGCCTCCCAAGTGCTGGGATTAAAGGCCCCGCCCCCTCTGCTTTTTGGTTTTTCGAGACAGGGTTTCTCTGTGTAGCTTTGGAGCCTGTCCTAGAACTCACTCTGTAGCCCAGGCTGACCTGGAACTCACAGAGATCCACCTGCTTCTGCCTCCCAAGTGCTGGGATTAAAGGCATGTGCTACCACCTCCCGGCTGAAACTGGTTATTTAAAAAGGGTGGTTAGTATTTCAGTTAGCAAGCTTTGCAGCAAATGCAATTTCTAGTCTTTTATAATTGAACTTTCCAGCCCAAACTACATATTTATTAACTTGGATGAACTTAGGAAATAAACTAATCTATCTCTCTAAATTGTTATTCATTACCATATACCTTTTAAAATGTATATGCCGGTTTTCATCCTTGACTGGTTGATGTTGTTATTACCTGACATGGTAAAACATTAGCTATGAGAGTAGGCTTTTGTTATACAACACGAACATTGTTTTGTTTTTGGTTTTTTGAGACAGGGTTTCTCTGTGAAACAGTCCTGCTGTTCTGGAACTCACTCTGTAGACCAGACTGGCCTCGAACTCCCAGAGATCCGCCTGCCTCTGCCTCCCAAGTGCTGTGATTAAAGGCATGCACCACCACTGCTCGGCTTTTTTTTTTTTTCCCCTCATTCTTCTGTAATGATTATAATAAGGCAGTTCTTTAAACAAATCTTGGACTGAGGGGGGCACTTTTAAGACAAGGTCTTATGTAGCCCAGGCTGGTCTCAACCTCACTACTGTAGCTGAGGATGACTTAAATTCTGGTTTCTTCCTGCCTTGGGCTAGGCTTACAGGAGTGCACCACAACACACCGTGGACTTTTTCTCACATTTGTAAACATTTATTCTCCTGAACTGAAAAAGACTCGTAACCACACATTGTAGTTTTGCAGAATTACACAGAAATTGAAAATAAGGCTCTTTGTTCATAAGTGCAATGAATCTTTGATGTCTGGTAATTTGCTGTAGACAGGGGAAACAAATTTCAACCACTTTAGAAGTTTTCAGGACACAGCAAATGCATTTCCTTAGGCCACAAAACGTCCAAAGAGGAGAATGCACATGAGAGGCATTTAGTTATTGGAAGGACACTCTCAAAAGTGGAAGGATTCTCCTGCCTAGGATGATTTCTATCTCCTTTTAACCTAAGGGGTTTGATTAAGAGGTATTGGGAACATAATTTACTTCACACTTAACGGCTGCATGTTTAAAAATGAGTATCCTGCATCTACAATGTTTGTGACCCAGAAGTGTTTCAGATTTCAGGCTTTTAATTTGTGCATGAGATGGAAGCTTCATGGTGTGGAATTTTCCACTAATGGTATCATGTCAGCAAGTGGAGTTTCAGGCTTAGGGGCTTTGGGAATTAGGAATGAATGTTGAACCTAGAATAAGCAACTGATCCTTTATCTTAAAGTTACCAATACATTGAACATTTAGTAAATATTTATTACACTTAATAATAACAATTTAGAATTAAACCATCTTAGTTAAACCATCTAAACCAAGTTAGAATTTTCTTGGGAACTAAGATTTTTTTTTAACATAAAAACAGGTTATAATTCAAGAGTCAGGGTTATTTTAAACAGTAAAATATTTTCTCTATGGACAGTAAAAATTATAACATTTCCCAATAAGCCCCTTTAAGCCAAATGATAGCTGAATTATACATATAAATATTGATTAGATTCTGGGATACAAAAGAAACCTATCTTCATCTGTTCAGAGAGCTATGTTTTTTTTTTTTTTTTTGGTTTTTCGAGACAGGGTTTCTCTGTGTAGCTTTGCGCCTTTCCTGGGACTCACTTGGTAGCCCAGGCTGGCCTCGAACTCACAGAGATCCGCCTGGCTCTGCCTCCCGAGTGCTGGGATTAAAGGCGTGCGCCACCACCGCCCGGCGAGAGCTATGTTTTACTTAAGTTGTGTAAGTGAGATTCCTATTCATCTTCCCCTTCACTGTTTGATTTACAGCAGACATTTTTCTATAGGCCAATCCATAATCTAAAAAGATTCTAGCCTCCCCTCCTATAAGTATGGCCAGCATTTTCTTTCATCCGCTTCATACATTACAAATTCTTATCCTAAGAGTGAAATGTTTCACTAAAGCTTGCCCAGTGATTATAAGCCACAGTCATCCTAGGGTCCCCCCTGCTAGGTAGCCTCCCTGGATCTGTGGATTGCAGTCTTATTGTCCTTTGCTTTAAATCTAGTATCTACTTATGAGTGAGTACATACCATGTTTGTCCTTCTGAGTCTGGGTTACCTCACTCAGGATATTTTCTAGGGAACTAAGTTTTTTTTTTTTTTTTTGGTTTTTCGAGACAGGGTTTCCCTGTGTAGCTTTGCGCCTTTCCTGGAACTCACTTGGTAGCCCAGGCTGGCCTCGAACTCACAGAGATCCGCCTGGCTCTGCCTCCCGAGTGCTGGGATTAAAGGCATGCGCCACCACCGCCCGGCTTTTTTTTTTTTTTTTTTTTTTTTTTTAAGTTTTATTTATTATGTATACAGTGTTCTGCCTGCATGTATGTCTGCAGGTCAGAAGAGGGCACCAGATCTCATTACAGATGGTTGTGAGCCACCATGTGGTTGCTGGAAATTGAACTCAGGACCTCTGGAAGAGCAGCCAGTGCTCTTAACCTCTGAACCACCTCTCCAGCCCCAGGAACTAAGATATTTTAATGTGCTTCATATTTTAAGAGATTTTTCTTGACATTATGAGGCATGTTTTCTGAAGCACAAATATTAAGATTTTTTAGAAAGGCTGATTGGTCTGTGGGCTAAAAAGATGAAAAACCAGATAAAAGTTGTGTTATTTCAAAAAGACTAACTTAAGGTAAATAATGTGCTTTTGGAATGTAATGTTTTAGGATTCCACCACAATGGTGATAAATTGTTTTGAGTGTAATAATATATACCAGGAAGTTTATGGCAGTATTATTTATAATGACAGAAAACTGAAAACAACTCATCCCTTTCATTGTGGGACCAGTTTAATTATTGTATGTACAGCTAAAAAAGAATATAAAAGAATGAAATGGTTTTATTTTATAGAATGGTCTTTAATATTATTAAATAAACAAATCTAGTTATCTGTCAACAGATGATACTTTATTCATCCATAAAGAAGAATGAAATGGCGTCATTTGCATATATGATAGTCTTATATATATGAGAAACATGAGAATTGACAATTTGGAAAAAGGGACTGGGTGGGGAGGAGGAGGTAAGGGGAGTGAATATTAAAATGAATAAAGCATGGCTGTGTGTGTCTATTAACTTACTGTGGAGGCCCTGGGTTTGAGCCCTCACATCACAAAACAGCAACAAAACTAAATATATATATGTATTTTTATGCACAAATCTTCAGAAGAATACTAAAAACTGGGTGACTGGGTGCCAAGTAGTAAATATATGAGAAAGGCTTCACATTTTGCTGTGTGTGTGTGTGTGTGTGTGTGTGTGTATGTGTGTGTGTGTGTATGTGTGTGTGTGTGTATATATATATAAATATAAAGTAATTAGATTGATACATGTCCTGTATATAGGGCCAAAGACAGCCTGACAAACTAAATGAGTTGAGCGTTTGCTCCCCTTCTCTCTTAAAAAGGAGTGTGACTTCGTCTTCCAGAAACTGAATTCACCAATTTCTTGACCCTTTCAGAGCAGATCCAAATAAGTATAATTTTTTTAGTAAATTAATGTATATGGCAAACATTTGGGTTTCCTTGGGGTATATATTGACAGTTTAGTAGGAATTAGTTAGATGAGCTATTTACCATATTATCAGGCTCAAATTTCCTCCTTTATTCTGTTTCAGGGAGGAAATAATGCTGGCCACACGGTTGTTGTAGATTCTGTGGAATATGACTTTCATCTTTTACCTAGTGGAATAATTAACCCAAATGTTACTGCCTTCATCGGTGAGTGTTTGAACTGAACTGCTTGGGGGACAATAGTGGTATTTTGTTTTGTTTTGTTTTTTTGTTTTTCGAGACAGGGTTTCTCTGTGTAGCGTTGCGCCTTTCCTGGAACTCACTTGGTAGCCCAGACTGGTCTGGAACTCACAGAGATCTGCCTGGCTCTGCCTCCTGAGTGCTGGGATTAAAGGCGTGTGCCACCACCGCCCGGCTGGTATATTTTCAATATCAACACTGACTTCACTTTTGCTAACCAGATGGTTCCTTGTGTCATTAATTTTGGCCACGATACCTTGAGTCGCCAGATGCTGATTACCCTTTTAGGTCTTTTGCCCTAGTGGTTCCCAGGATGTTGGCTTTGCAAGCATCTGTGCACATTGTAGTCCTTATTCCATAGAAAAGCTCTGATCAAGTCAGTTTTCCAAAGACTTTCCAACTCTGACTATGAAATAAGAGATGTTTAATTTTAAACCCTTACAACTATAATTTGATGGTTTGTATTCTGCTGTTTAAAAATGCTCATGACACACTAAATTGATTTTTGTGACTGCAGCAGAGTGATTCTAAAAGACATTCATTGGTCCAGACCATGGCCCAGCCACACTGTTAGCTTCTTTCAGAACATGATTCACTTGTTTCAAAGATATTTCAAGTTGTTTTCAATGTAATTTTAGCATTTTATATCCCTATCATTTATACATATTATAAACTGAATAATTTCTGTGGTAATTCCTTAATAAAATGCAATGTTCTGTTAACAAATGTAACTTATTCTGTTCAAAATAGATGGTTATTACAGATGTCAACATTTTAATATTTATAATATGTATGTCTATATTATAATTACAGGTGTTTAAGGTGGAGGATTGTTTGTTTCTTTTAGGAAATGGAGTGGTTATTCATCTTCCTGGGTTGTTTGAAGAAGCGGAGAAAAATGTTCAAAAGGGAAAAGGTATGAATGAATGAGTCTAACTGTAATGTGTTATTTTCATTAAATGTGTTGTTAGCATTTTCCTTATCTCTTTGATTAGTCTTGTCTACCTCCCTTTTCTGTCTGACTCATCATACTGAATGATGAAATATCTGCACCTCACTTGCTGAATCCACTTTCTTTAGTGTCTTTAGAATGTTTTCCTTAGACTATCTGCTAAACCAACTTAGAAGACATGTTTCCGCCTCACAAACAACCAGAGGGAGCTTACTAGTTGTGCTTTATCCTTGAGGTCAGCACCTTTAGTGCTGCTGGAGAGGCCACCCTTAGAGAGAATGACACTGTAGATGTTGTCAAAGGTAACGGCAGATGTTTGTTTTTCTTTGGTTTTTCGGGTCAGGGTTTCTTTGTGTGGCCTTGACTGTCCTGGATCTCGTATTCTGTCTAGCTTTGGTGCCTGTCCTGGATCTCATTCTGAACTCACAGAGATCCATCCACTTGCCTCTGTCTCCCGAGTGCTGGGATTAGAGGTGTACGCCACCACCATCTGACTTTTATTGTTTTTTTGTTTTTTTTTTTTGTTTTGTTTTTTGTTTTGTTTTGTTTTATGTTTGAAACTTAACCTTTTTGAGTTGGGGATTGAAGCTAGGTGCCTGTACTTGATAGGCAACTTTCCTAGCTCCTGAACCTGATTTAAATATCCAGAGGTTAGTTTTGAAAGCAGTTTATCCTGAGAATACATAGAACTTAATGTACTAATATAAAGGAAACTACCTGTTTGAATTTGTTCTGTCTGTTCCTAATTTATTGAATGGTGGGACCAGGTATGAAAGCTCTCAGCCCCTGCTCTTGGTAACTCATAGTTAGATGGGAGATGCATCTATATCATTAACATTCCATATCCTAGGTGTAGTAAGCTACAATACTTTGGAGAAATCATTATTTTGTCTAGGCACATTTCTTTATAACTCTTTCAGAAAGGGTGCCATTACTAAAACCAACTACCTTCTCTTGAATGTCCCACATGCTATGGACCTGATCCCTGTCCCTATGTCCAGGAAAGTATTTTCCTGCTATTTGCTGTTTGGGGGTTATTAGGAGTTCTTTATGTGTGACTGCTTTGAGACAGGAACTATTTAGAAAAAAAAAAATATGGAGATAAGAGCATGAATGAGCTTGTATGTTAAGAAGACCAGTGACAACCGTGATAAGCTCAATGTCTTCCACGCAGAGGAAAAGATACAGACATGAGTACTTCAGTCAAAACAGTCTTATAAAACATTCTGTTCATAAAGAAATTAAGTCTAAAAAATTGTTACACAAAATGTTTGATAAAGTCTATCTTTTCTGTCCTAGGTCTAGATGGCTGGGAAAAAAGGCTTATCATATCAGACAGAGCTCATATTGGTATGGATGCCATATTGTATTTATTTATAACTGCCTTTTAACCAAATGTATCAAGTGAAAGCATTTAGAAATGAATTATTATGTTTGTTTATGGATTGTAGTTAAGGTTAAAATATTATAAGATGTTGATTTTTGTTTGTTTGTTTTGACAAGGACTAGATTGAAATACACCTATTTCTGAAGACAAGAAACTAAGCAGATGAGTAACGGCAGCAGTATTCTGTAACATCTTTAGTCATTAAAGAATAAATCATATCAAAATGCAAAGCATTTATTTGTACATGTTAACATTCCTATAAAAGTGCATGTGCCCTGCATCAGTTTTTTAGGATGACTTCTATGATGAGATGAATTATTGCTCTTCATTCTAGTCTTTGTTCAGTAGAACTACATTCTGAAATTAATTTCAGCTATCCCTAGTAGTGGGGTTTTCTTCTCTTTACCTATGGGTACTGAGCATACATGCAGGTAAAAAATTAGACTAAATTCTCAAGGTACTTTTGTTTTATTTTCTTCAATGTCTAGACTTTTGTAGAAAACAGAAGCAATATTCAAAACAACTTCAGAGAGAGTAATCAAATGTAATTAGAAGGCATTAAGGTTCTACACTGTGAAAGTCATTGTTCTGATTATACTAATAGCTTCCTCCTAGGGCCTAGGAAAGCAGTAGCTTTGTGTCAGGGTACTAAATTAATTTTTGAAAATACAGTTCAACTGCTTTCTGTCAGCCACTTATTTGTGGTTTTCTAGTTGCCTTTTTACTTTCTCTGATAATGGAAAGTATTTAAATGCAAATGCTTTTTTAACTCAGAAGAAATTGTATGGCATATTCTGATATCTCAGTTGTATTATAACTGACTTGCTGAATTAGGGTTTAATGAAACAACTCTTAAGAATAGTTCTGGTCCCTGAAATAATTTAGAAAGGCTACTGTCTGGATAACAGGATAGGAGCATGTGATAAACTAATCATATGATAGCAGTTTGAAGTATAACACGATATGCTGATATTCACAAAAACATAATATACTCAATGATAGAGGCTTCCGAAGTGCCTAGAAAAATTTCTATGATGACTTTTCTGAGTCATTATCTGGTCCCTTTGATCAAAGGTTACCACAGCTCATACTTCTCTTATAGATTAGTTCTGTCATTTGGAACTTTATTTAAAATTATAGTTTATACTGGTCTCCTGAACATTCTGCCTATAATTGTTACAATTTTATTGTTATTGCTATTTGAAGTAAAAGTTTTTCTTTTTAAAAATTTTTTTACCTATTAGGAATATACCAAAATTTTTTATTCCCTTTACCATTGAGGAAAATTGGGTTTTTCCAATATTGGTTTATTAAAAATAGCTTTACTGTGACATTCTTATAGCTGTCATTTGCTATATAATATTCCAGTATAATTTTAAGGATACTCTTTTGCCTACTTGTGTGATACTGAGACATGTATTGATTCACACTCTGCAAATTCAGCATCTGTAATGTAACTAGTGTACAAAAATTTCAAAACTCCAGAAGGCGTGCCCGAGAAAACTGGTGATCATAGAAAGCTTTTGACTTACCTTGCCAAGCAGGGCTGTGGGTGGAGCTGCGCTGTAGCTTGCGCAGTGCCTCTAAAGCAGCAGATTAGGGGAACAACACTTCTGTATAGCTTTGGAAGCTAAGGCTTGTAAGAGAGCAGTTTCAGTCCAGATTTGATCAAATTTTTCTGGTTTCTATATAACTAATATGTATCTTCTAATGCTTGTGGTGGTCCATGCCTTTAATCCCAGTACTTGGGGAGGCAGAAGCAGGTGGATCTTTGAATTTGAGGCCAGCCTGGTCTACAGGATGAATTCCAGGACAGCCAGGACCACACAGAGAAACTGTCTTGAAACAAAGAAACAACCAAAACGTTTCCCCTAAATCTGAGAACTCTATCATTCTGTTTAACAATTTATTTGGAAATAATAGCATAATTGGAAAAAAATCATGGCATAATATGATAAAATCATTGAAATTGCATCCCTAAAACTGAGTTTTATGATCTGTTAATTATAAAGTTGTTTTTTAAACAAAAAAAAAAAACTTAGAAGTTCAGAAACCAAAACCCTAGGCCTTCCTGCCTGTGAGCTGTTTATGTAGTGAGTCAGTAAATATTTGAGTTCTTGCTGGTACAAAATTAACTAGCAAACTGACATTGTCCTACTACTGGGTATTGTGTCGGGGTGTGAATGTGCACATAGGTGCATATAGGTAGGCGAACACTGCACAGGAAGCTTATTATTATGGTCAAGGACTACAAGGGATGCTGATGTGAACAGAAGAGTGTTTGCCATATAAGAATTTTTCCTTAAAAGTTGTGAAAAGCCATTACCTTCCAAAGACAAGGATACCATTTGTTTGTGTCTTGGCAAGCAATTTTTGGATTCAATAAAGAATATGGATTCCAGCCAGGCGTTGGGGGCACACGCCTTTAATTCCATCACTGGGAGGCAGAGGCAGGCAGATTTCTGTGAGTTCGAGGCCAGCCTGGGCTACAGAGTGAGTTCCAGGAAAGGTGCCAAAACTACACAGAGAAACCCTGTCTCAAAACAAAACAAAACAAAACAACAACAGCAAAAAAAAATTTGGAATCCATGTCTAAGAGTGGAAAGAGGCACAGGTTAGAGTGTAGTTTTAGTGAAAGGTGATGGAAGTTTGGGACTAGGGAGGAAGAAAGAGGAGATGTCAAAGTGATCCCTAGACTCCTAGAGGCCAGAACTTGAAGATGAAGAAGGAAAAAAAAGACTATCTTTGGCTGGGTGTTGGTGGCGCACACCTTTAATTCCATCACTGAGGAGGCAGAGGCAGGCAGATTTCTGTGAGTTCAAGACCAGCCTGGTTTACAGAGTGAGTTCCAGGATGGCCAGGGCTGTTACACAGAGAAACCCAGTAGTTTGAACTTTATTGAATTTCAGGTGAGGATATTCTAAAATTAGCTTTTTTTTTTTTGGCTTTCTTGAAACACTTTGTGATCCAGTCTGGCCTCAAACTTGTGATCCTCCTGCCACAGCCTGGGTAGTGCTGAAATTACAAGTGTAAGCTGCCATTATGGCTTTTTGAAATTATACCCATAGAATTTGTCATAAACAAGGTTGGAAGGATTTCTAGTTGTAGTAATTTGAAGTAGACTATTTTTATCTTGTATGTTATCTGTGTTTCAATAACAACTGTGATTTGTTTGATTTCTCTTCAGTATTTGATTTTCACCAAGCAGCTGATGGTATCCAGGAACAGCAGAGACAAGAACAAGCAGGAAAAAAGTATGATATATCTATATATCTATATATTTAATTTTGATGTAGTTTGAGCATATCTACATTCTTATGTATAAATTCTGAGCCAGAAATAAACAAAACAAAACCCAGAATAGATAAGAATATTTTACTTAGGTTTCAGAGAAAACCAGTTGGATTATGCAAATAAGCTTGCAGGAAACAGCATAAATAGCAGACAGTCATGTGTAACTTCCTTCTTTGGGAAGATCTGACCGCAGACTTAATCTCCCCTCTGTAACTTAAAGCTTGTTGCTTTGTTTTTTAAGTTTGGGTACCACAAAAAAGGGCATTGGCCCAGTGTATTCCTCCAAAGCTGCACGGAGTGGACTTCGGATGTGCGATCTTGTCTCTGACTTTGATGGCTTCTCTGAGAGGTAAATAGACTGGTTTTTTTAAAAATTAAGAAAACAAAAACATTTTTAAAACCAAGTGCAAAATTGTAGCATCAGTATTCAGATTTACTTCATGAAAAATAACCTGATGATGATGATGTAAGAATGATGTCCTAAGAAGACAGGCCATATTTTTAAGGACTGACAGACATGTGGGCAGCTTTTCTGTGAAAGGAAGTGCTCCCAGTATGGCAGTATTGTTGTGCTCACCATGTCCTCGGATCTCATCTTTGGGATTTCAGATTCAGGGACCCTATTATGTCTTCCAAGGTCCTGGTAAGTTATTTGGGCACATCTTCAAAACTAGAAATGCTGCACTGACATATTCTCTGTAGAATGGTTTCCATGGAAAATGTAGTTGTTTGTTCTCACTGGCAGGCAACACTGTAAAGTCCTAGAGATCAGTTGCTAGTTTCTGGGTGTCATGTAGACTGTCCCCGTTCATTTCTTATGGTTCATCTTTTCTATTTTCAGATTCTAGTTATTCTATATCCCTTCTCCAACTACACACATCACCTTAATTATATTTTGTCTTAAGTGTAAAAATGTATCTTAAGTGTATAATTTATTCATATGTTTATCTCCTTTATTAAGTTTTATTTCTCAAAAAAACTTCAGTTTCAGAACTAATTTGCTTTTAAGATCGTTTGCAAGACACAAAAATCACTTGACTTGAATGATATTATTTGAAGTATTCTTTAAGATAGTTAATGCCCTGATCTGTTTATTTCTCAGGTTCAAAGTTCTAGCTAACCAGTACAAATCTATATACCCTACTTTGGAAATAGACATTGAAGGTGAATTACAGAAACTTAAGGTAAGGCTTTTTTTTATCTCAGTGATGTGCTTTTAAATACTTATTTGCCAAATTGACATTTAGGCTTTTCATGTATTCTAGCTTTGTATTAACTATTGAAAGAATTTACAAGTCACTCCTAGACATAGCATGTTTGTGTAATTTCACACAGTTTGGTCTAGATGGAATACTGGATGGGAAAAGGAGTGGTATGTGAAAGTAACCAGATCATAGGTCTCAGATGCACCTGCAGGACACTTAGCTTTTATTCAGGAGACAATTGGAAGCTATTGGAGAATTTTGAACAGAAGGAAACTCAGGTTTGGATTATGAAGAAACCATACATGGCTGCTGAAATGTAGATAAGTAAAGAAAGGGACATGTAAAGTCAGCACGTTTAGGATTGATAACCAGTTAGTTTCTTCAGCATTTATTTCTGAGACAAATACTGGCCATCAAAGAAGCCCACCCATGCATGGTAACTATTAGATCCAGTGGTAACCTGAGTTAGCCGAAGGCTTCTCAATCACTGGTAAATCTCACTTTGTTTCCTATACACCTGGTGATTACTTCTTTAAAAGTATTAATATTGTTATCAGAACTGAGTAAGAATCTACATATCATATGTCATTCTGGAATAGTTATAGACCTTACTTAGGTCTCTTTATGATTCTCATAAATTGGGTGTGGTGGCCTACGCCTGTAATCCTAGTACTTAGAGAGTAGAAGCAGGAAGGTCAGAAGTTGAAGTTCATCCTCAGCTACATACTGAGTTGGAGCCCATTCTGGGCTCCATGAGGTTATTGAGGGGGAGAAAAAGAAACAACAAAGGAAACAAGGTTTTCATAAGTGACATATGTTGAACCAGGGCTTTACAGAGTCATTTTTAGCCACACAAAAAGGACTGAAATAAGCATAAGAAAGAGATTAAGCTCCAGGGAGGGGCCAGACAGACATTCATTAGTGGATGCAGTATATTCATGGGTTCCTGGTAAGTAGCTTCTAGAATTACCCTTCCTGGTGTCTGTAGTTGAAATCAGGTTTTATTGCAGCTGTACTACAGCTTCCAGGGGAGTTCTTGTTTATATTTGTACTTGAATTCAATTCTGAAGTTAAACATTACTAGCACCTCATGTTAGTAGTTGATACTGATGACATAGTATGGAGTTCTTACTGTAAAGAAGGAAGCAGCACTCTGCCACTGACATTGCATGCTGGGCAGTGTAGTTTGTGCCTTTCCACATTTTGGTGTCACTCTGATTTGAATTTGAAAATTGTTGGTTATATGGGTTATAAATGCAGCTTTTCAGATACCTTAAAAATGTTAAAGTGGCCGGGCGGTGGTGGCGCACGCCTTTAATCCCAGCACTCGGGAGGCAGAGCCAGGCGGATCTCTGTGAGTTCGAGGCCAGCCTGGGCTACCAAGTGAGTCCCAGGAAAGGCGCAAAGCTGCACAGAGAAACCCTGTCTCGAAAAACCAAAAAAAAAAAAAAAAAAACAAAAAAAAAATGTTAAAGTGTCATCTAATTAAACAGAGAGTTCTTTTTATTCATGAAAGCTAGCTTATGAAGTTGGTATAGAACTTTTAAATGTCATAGTGCTTGTATATATGTGTTGTTCAGGACTTCACACATGCTAGGTAAGTACTCTGCCACTGCGCCACATCCCTAGCCCTTGTACTGCTAATCACTCTTTCCGGAGAGACCAAATCTAATCCAAATGTTGCACTAGGATGAGCCCCATCTCCAGCGCCTTCTGCTCGGATTTGTCAGTTTCCACTGCCGAAGGCCAGGTAGTTTACACTTTGACTGGTGTTATAATGTATTAGTGCACATGGAAACTGGTTTTTGTCTTTGTGTAGGGTTATATGGAAAGGATTAAACCGATGGTGAGAGATGGAGTTTATTTCCTATATGAGGCCCTCCATGGACCACCCAAGAAAATCTTGGTAGAAGGTGCAAACGCAGCATTGTTAGATATTGATTTTGGTAAGTGAGATATGATTCATAGGGAGTTGGAGCCCAAAGTACTTAGATATAAATATTAATGTTAGCATTAAGGAGGTTATAAATAGTGCATTTAGCGTTTGTATTCAGAAATGAGATAGCTTGTCATCTTATGGCAAGGTTTTAAAAGGAATATTGTGGCAAGCACAGTACAAGTTTTACACTTCACCAGAAAAATGGAATTATTTGGATTCTGTGGGTTTGGACCAGTTCTGCAGATTGTGAATTTCATTAGTTGATTCGTGATTTATTCAACTCCTATTTCTCTGGAACTGAAAAATGATAAGATCATTTTGGGGGAATCTTCTCCTTTAAGTCTTTACAAAAATAGAAATTAGGATTAAACATATATATATTAAGATCTAGGCAAACCCGTGTATGTTAATTCACACTGTTATGAGACTTGCTGCTAGGCTCAGCATTTCCTCTATCCTCGTGGTTAAGATAAACTTACTCAGATGACTATCTCATTAGTCTTGGTTATACCTAAATATACTTTCTTACACTGTTAACAGTTCTGGGTGACATTTCTTTTTCTTTTTTTTTTTAAATTTATTTTTATTTTGTGTGTTTGAGTGTTTAGCCTGCATGTGTATCTGTACACCATTGCCCTTGGAGGACAGAAGTCATTGGATCCCCTGGGAATAGAGTTACAGATGGTTGTGAGCCACCATGTGGTTGCTGGGAATTAAACCTGAGTCCTCTGGAAGAGCAGCCAGTGCTGCCCTTAACTGCTGAGCCATCCCTTGAGCCTCTTGGCATTTCATTAGCTTTGGATACTAACTAATGAAAGAAAATGTATTTCTCTAATAAATGTATTTACCCCTGTATCCTATAATATGCCTTCTCAATCCAGGAAGTGTATAATTAGTAGAGTGAGTAGTTAAGTATAAAGGGGAGAAAAATGTACCCCCATAATTGTTCCTGTAATTTGAGGGTTGCTCTGAATAAAGTTCAAAGGCTGGGGAAATGTTGAACACCAAAATTACTATTGCCCCAGGGTCCTGCTGCACCCTAAGTATGCCCACCCAGGGAGTCATTTGAAATTAACAGGAATCAATCAAAACATGTAGGTAGATTTCTGCATAAAATTCTTCCACAATAGTGATTATATACTATATAGAGTCAAGTTAGCAACTGGACATGCTCTGGGATTCTCTACAGCTAAAATGCTGCAATTAAAGCTCTGACCATCTGTATTTTTAACTCATTAAAAAAAAAGAGAATCAAGCCTAAGTAAGACATTGAGCCCTTGAGGTTGTGGTCAAGTCTGTCAGATACTTGGAATAAATTCATATGCCTGGTCTTAATGTAATTCTGTTTTACAGTGTATGTGTACATGTGTTCATCTTAGTGTTTTATTTTTTATTTTTCTATTTTCTAGGAACTTACCCTTTTGTGACCTCTTCAAACTGCACTGTTGGAGGTGTTTGTACAGGTTTGGGTATGCCCCCTCAAAATGTTGGAGAAGTATATGGAGTTGTAAAAGCTTATACCACTAGAGTTGGTATTGGTGCCTTCCCCACAGAGCAAGACAATGTAAGCCTATTTCTTAGTAATCCAGTTTTTAAAGTATGGAAAGAAAAACCGTGTTTCCCAGACCCCAACCTTGAGACTCCTGCCTCTCTCTTCATTTGCAAGGGTCATTTGATGTGTTTCAGGAAAACTATATAACTTTATTTCTTGAAATGATTGGCTAGGTTTGTGTGTTATATAAACATTAACGACTTATTTGTTTATGAACTTTTCCTTTGTTGTGAAAATTATATGAGAAATGTAAAAGGAGGAAGGATGTTCATGGTTTCAGACCGTGGTTACTCTGTTCTGTGTTTCTGAGCCAGTAGTAAGACATACATTATGGCAGAAGGGCATGGTCACTTCACTTCCTAGCAGTTGGGAAGCAGCAAATGAGAGCTGTGTGCAAGGACTAGGCTTAACTTCAGACACCCCAGGAACCTCTGTTCTCTAACAAGATACTGCCTCCTAATAGTCCAGCTGTGAAGTCATCGGTAGCAAGCTTTTTCCTCAGACCCCCAATGATGACATGGAGACTTATTAATTATGAGAGCCTACCCTTAGCTTAGGCTTGTCTCGCTAGCTATTATAACTTAAATTAATCGGTTTCTGTTAATCTCTGTTCTGTCACTGTCTCCTTCATTGTGTACTGGCTTTTCCCTCACTAGATTCATCCCCATGAGTTCCTCTCTGTCCCCAGAAGTCCCACTTAACCTCTCCTGCCTAGCTATTCACCACCACTCAGCTCTTTATGAAAATTAGCTTGAATATGCAAAAAAATGAAATCAAAACTGAATATATTCTAAGTAATGTCATTTCCGTGGAATTCCTGTCTCCAGCTTATTTCATGAAAGATGTTTATCAAAAGAGATTGTTTATTATATAATCTGTAGTCCCTGGATATACAGCTCTAGTAGTCTAACTCAGGAATTCTGTTATCCAGGAAATTGGAGAATTATTACAAACAAGAGGTAGAGAATTTGGAGTAACTACTGGGAGGAAAAGAAGATGCGGCTGGTTGGACCTTGTGTTACTCAAATATGCTCATATGATCAATGGATTTACTGCGTGAGTATTCTTCAGAAACATTGATTTCAGGAAATGGTAGCCAGTTGATGGCCACAGGTCATGTGGATTTTGATTTTGTGGAAAGTAAAGTTGAGAGTCCCCAGCAGAAAAGCTTCACTCCTTTGCCTCCAGAATAAAATCATAGTTTTAGAAGTGGAATGAGATTATAAGAGGAAGTACATAGGAAGAGGCACCCAAGTTATTCTCCTGGACGCCCAAGGCTCTAGAAGAATCATGGTAGTCTGACAGGAGGGTGCTCAAGTGAGTAGACAGGTAGGAGGAGAATGGATACTTGCATAGACGGCCAGGAGGAACCCAGTGTGCGCACTGAAAGGATGCAGTGATGGGTGGGGATGCAGTGTGCATAGGAAAGGAGGCCATGCTGGGTGGGGATGCAGTGTGCACACCTGTTGTCTGACCTCCTGGACTCAGTGTGACTGGATGTGCTCACCTTTCTGAGTCTCTGTCTCATCACCTTTAAAATCGAGGTGATAGGACTGGAGAGTTTGCTCAGTGGTTAAGAGCATTGGCTGCTCTTCCAGAGGACCTGGGTTCAGTTCCCAGCAGCCACACCTCTTCTGTCATGCAGGCATACATGCAGATAGAACACCATATACATTAAAATTAAAAAATATCCAAGGTAATGATGTTACTTCTGTCACGGACATTTGGAAAATGAGGTGAGATGTAGGAATACTGTCCTGCTCACTGAAAATATTAGCATTTTATAGATAAGTAAACGTGTTTGTATTTGCATTAATAGGCTGAACTTCTAAAAAGTAAAAGAAGGAAGTCATTTGTTTGCTTGCTTGTTTTTGTTTTTAAACAAACAAACAAAAAACCCTGAGATTTATGGACCAGAATCCCAAACCTAGTGTTTTCTCTAATTTCTACATATTTTCCCTTAAAATCCTGTTTTCCAGTCAGTTTTCGGGAAACTTTGATGTATCACGAAGAGGTCCTTGATGTTTCCTCACTTTGTCAGTTTCTGACCAGAAGGGTGGAGGTGATGTTAATCAGAGTGAAGAATTGGGAATGGTAGCATGTGTGGAAATGTACTTAATACCTTGTGATTGTGTGGAACAGCACGTTCTGCTGTATCCCTCAGCCACAAAGTGCATCCCTAACTCCAGGCCGCCTCCCACGAGTCATCCCTCATAAGGAAGCTGAGCAAGTGTAACACTACCAGTGAAAATCTGTTGTCGTTACTAGAAAGTAACTCTGGTGTAGTATGGAGACTATGTCAGTGCAGTGTCTTTCTATGTGTTTTTATGTGTGGCACGCTTTCAAGGACAGTCCTAACCAGTTTTCAGAATTGCTTTGGAGCTTTGTCCTTTGCATGAATTTTCCCTTTCTCCTCCTGCATCAGTCAGACTGGAGGTCCTAAGTTTGCTGTTTCAACGGTGTCTTCTCTTTCAAAATTAGGTTGGCCCTTACCAAGTTGGACATTTTGGATATGTTTACAGAAATCAAAGTTGGCGTTGCTTACAAATTAGATGGGGAAATCATACCTCATTTCCCAGGTACTATTTATCTATTCTTTTATTCATTCATTCATTTACTTATTTTTAGGCTGTGTTTAAAGTTTATGATTGTTAATATTATCATTTAACTATACATTATGATATATAATTGCTACTTATAAGATTATATATCTTTGGCTTAATTTTTACTAATAGTGCAGATATATTCACTTATTACCATTTTGTTCAAAACTGGTATTAATTTCAGACTTCGGGCACAAGCATGTACTTAAGAAAGATGTTTGGACCATGCTGCTTCAGGGTTTCATCTTTTTAAACTTATAATAATTGACAGGAAATTTTAAAAGTGAATGATTTCCATGGAGGAGTTCTCTCTTCCTTGGGAATAAAAGGGTAAAAGAAAAGACCCTTGAGTCTTGTGGTGTATTTTTGCACAGTACATGAGCTTACTCCATCCTTCAAGCCCCATAAGTTTTTCTAACCTCTCTCTGTGCCTGAAGTTCACAGGTGAAGGCTATACCTACTTGAGGCAGTATACTTATTTGAAGCTTGTCTTAAGTCATAGGGTTTCCTTACTTGGGAATTCATTAAATACTTCTAGATTTAGAAATGGAAATTGCTGATTTTTCAGATTAGTTTTTCCTTCAACACTAAGGAAATGGCAGTTGAAGGGAGGTTGACAACCTTGATGAAACTTGGCAGGGTGGGAAGTTCTATGATCCTGAGACTAGACATTCATGGAGAATAAGTTTCTGTCATTTCTCTTACAGAAAAACAGGCATCTGTTATTATTTTAGGATATGGTTACTTAGAAACTGATTATTCACATATATGTTATGTCCTGGTTGTTAATGCTACCTCAAAGCTGTTTTAAGAGTTTTAATAATGCTTAAATACCGAAGAATAGTACAATCAAATACAGTGACACTTGACAAGATCTATCATAATCACATACAAATTCCTTTTATTAAAATATAAAAACTCAAACAGATAAACTTGTCAAATTTATGCTTTTTGGTTTTGTATTTTTAAGCTGACTTGGGCCAGATTCCTTCAGAAATACTCCAAGGTGGAGATTTTCATTCTAGAAGTGTTGTAGAATGTTCTCAGAAGCATTGCTTGTGATGACAGCGTAGTACATGTAGTATAGCTGATTGCTGTTCCTGTGTCTCATGGCTCCCTTTGAGTGTTAGACATTACAGGGAGTAGATTGTAGAGACTGGATTCTGTTGTCTTCCTCTGAGTACTGTGAGACCATCGAATTGATGGATGGTTAACTTGAACTTGTATTGTGGTAATATTTTGTTTGTGATCTAACAAATAAAGCTTGCCTGAAAGATCAGAGAGACAAAAGAGCAAGCCACAGCCACCACCTCTTACTTCAACTCTCCTTCTGCCTGAAAGAGACCGAGCTCCTGTCTCCTCCTGCCTTATACCTATCTCTGCCCAGCCATATCACTTCTTGTCTCCACCTCCCTAGTGCTGGGATTAAAGGCATGAGATCCCAAGTACTGGAATCAAAGGTGTGTGCTACCATTGCCTGGCTGTCTTTTAGACTGGATCAATCTTGTGTAGCCAAGGGTGGCCTTAAACTCAGAGGCCCATCTTCGTCTGCCTCCCGAGTGCTGAGATTAAAGGTGTGTGCCACTACTGCCTGGCCTCTATGGCTAACTAGTGGCTTAGCTCCACACTCTGGTCTTCAGGCAAGCTTTATTTGTTAGATCACAAAGAAAATAGCACCACATTTTATCGTTTGTTTTTATGCTTTGTTATATTTTTATGGAAAGCCCTATATATTTCCAAAAACCTCCCTAGCTGGTACATGGTCTCGGTCATTCTTGGGACTCTGCTCTGAAGAGGGAAACCTGAATAGTGAACCACACTGTCTACCATGTCTTCAGTCTGAGAAACTGCTCATCATTTGTAGTGCACATGCCGGTTCCAGCAGGGGATATAGAGAAAGTCATTAGGTGGACTAAGAAAGAAATTTCCCATCCCCCAGTAGATGTCTGAGGATTGGAGATGTACCAGCTTTGCTGTTGTGCACATAGTTATAGTATAGAATTCAAAATGCTGCAGAAACAGAACGCTGAAAGTTGGGCACAGCTCATTTACCAGCCACTGTAACTGATGTTATAACCATGTAATCTTTCTCTACTCACAGTGTAAAATCATGTTGCTGAAGACACGTTGGTTTATAAAATACCACCCTAGAGGGTTGTGTGCTGGTGTTCACCTTTCTAATGGTCTGAAAGCTCTAAATTCTGACATGTCTGGTTTCGAGGATTTTGATAAGTGTCCTTGAACCTTCTTTTGTTAGAGCCATTTAAAATGGGCACAGTGGTCCATGCTTATAATTCCAGAACTTGGATAGGCTGAAGGGAGGAGGATTGCCAAGAGTACAAAGCCAGCCTGGACTGAAGAGAAACCATGTCTAAAAAACAAAACAATCACTTGGCAACAGGCAGTGTGTTCCATAAACACATATACTTCTTAACTTTCAGCAAACCAAGAAGTCTTAAATAAAGTGGAAGTTCAGTACAAGTCTTTCCCGGGATGGAACACAGACATATCTAATGCAAGGACATTTAAGGAGCTACCTGTCAATGCACAGAATTATGTTCGGTTTATTGAAGATGAACTTCAAATACCAGGTAAACATTTTATGAGCAGATGTCTTTGGTTTTCTGTTATGTTAGTTTGTGGTGTTTTGTTGTTGTTGTTGGGTTTGTTTTGGTTTTCCTCCTGGGACATTTAGTCTTGTCCTTTCTCTTGATTAGTAATTCTTTGATGGCTTTTACTCTCATCAGCAAATGTTGTGGTTGTTTTTATCATTTGGCCCAAGCTGCTCTTAAGAGTTGAAATCTTGGATAGACATCAGGAAATGATAGAGTATAATAGGACATCTCATGTCTGTTGCTGTGTCTCATTACTATTGCTGTAGTGGAACACCATTACCAAAGCAACTTGGAGAGCCTAGAGTTTATTTGGCCTACTCTTTCATATCACTGTTCGTCATTGAAGAAATTCAAGGCAGGAACTCAAACAGGACAGGAATCTGGGAGGCAGGAGCTGATACAGGGGCCATCCATCAACGGTTGTTGATTACTGGCTTGCTCAGCTGTTTACCTGCCCAGGTCTGGCACCATTTGAAATAGACTGGGCCTTCCCTATCAATCACCGATTAAGAAAATGCCCTATAGGCTTGTCCGAGCCCAATCTTCTATAGGCATTTTTTTCAGTTGAGGTTAGTCAGGGCTATATAGTAAAAACTGTGAAAATACAATGAAGAACACAAACAAAAGAATGAGAAATGGATATAACACATATAAAACAATTAAAACAAGATGGCCAGGGTTGGGCATAATGAAGTTAATGTGGCCTTTCTGTTACATGATTGCTTTTTTCTTTCCTTTTGTTTACGTTGTTCGTTGATGGGAACTAGAGACAAGAAAAAGTAGGTAGGAGGTATTTTCCACACACAACATATGTACTTACACTATCTCTGTTGTGTTCCATTTTTATTCATGACTCAATTCAGGCATGGTTCTTGTTTCCAGATTGCTAGGGTCCCTCCCAGCTTGATGGCAAACTTAGCTAGCATATTTGTGAAGGGCTTTCAGTCAAGTTTTTAAAATAGAAATAGATGAATCTTAATGAACCCTATAAAATAGCATAAGGGGTTCTCCTGCCAGTGCCTTGGGGAACCCAGTAATTCTACAGATAATTAGAACTGTGAGGTAGAGATGACCAGTCATTGCCTTGGACTTGTATTAAGGCCACTCACTCCTAAGACTGTGTAGTTCAAAATTGTCAAGATATTTCTATACGTTTTAATGTAAAACTTACAGTGGATTTTGATATTTGCTTATCTTTTCTATTAGGAACTTTATAAAAAAATTCTTTATATTTCTGCTAATTTGGACCAAGATTTTACTGTCATAGTCATTGAGGGTGAAAGAATGGTAACTACTGTATAATTAAAACAGAATAATAGGCAGGTTAATCTGCTGCATCCTTTCTAGTGAGCATCCTTTCTAGAAGAATCTTAGGACAGGCTGCTGACAGGAAGCATTCCTGAGAAAAACTGGAAGATTACCTCTCTTTGTGACTTAGAGTACAAGTTTTTATTTTAAAAATACTTCAAAAGGAATTCACCTTTATTGATAACGTAATTGAAACACTTACTAGTAAGTTTAAATTACCTTTGATTGCTTCTCGGCCTTTTAGCTAAGATCAAGTGTAAATTACCTTTGAATGGCAATAGTAATTCCTTTGTGGTCCAGAAATAAAAATATGCAAAATTGACCACACTATATATTTTTACATGGTACACTTGCAAATCATAAAACAAAGACTAAAAAGGGAACTAGTTCATCATTTTTGAACAATATATGACAAGAAATCTTACAGAAAAAACCTAAAGCAGAAGTATTTGCAACTTAATTTTCTAATGGCTTAAAGTCAAATGACTTCTTTAAATCACTTGTGTGATTAATGACAGTGTTACCTGTACATTTCTGTCATTTTTAGAATAAAACACAAAAAGTAACACAGTATGTAGTTTTTCAGTTTTAAACAACTTTCTTTAACAAATCATGTTTTATGTTTATAATATGCTAAAAATTTTTACATAGAAGAGCTTTTTAAAGATTTATTTACTCTTTTATGTATGCTTGCATGATATATATGTGCCACATGTGTACAGTGCCCACAGAGCTGGAAGAGGCACTGGATTCCCAGGAACTAGAGTTTGAATGGTTTTTTTTTTTTTTTTTTTTTTTTTTTTTTGGTTTTTCGAGACAGGGTTTCTCTGTGTAGCTTTGCGCCTTTCCTGGATCTCACTCTGTAGACCAGGCTGGCCTCGAACTCACAGAGATCCGCCTGCCTCTGCCTCCCGAGTGCTGGGATTAAAGGCGTGCGCCACCACCGCCCGGCGGGTTTGAATGGTTTTAAGTCATCGTGTTGTACTAGGAATCGAAGCAGGGTCCTCTGCAAGAGCAGCATGTGCTTTGAGCCACTGAGCCATCCATCTCTCCAGCCCCCTGTGGAAGAATTCTTCTTGACAGAATACCTCAAACTCTACATTAATAGAGAGCTTCTTAATCCACCTTAAATTTTTACACTAAATTATCTAACAGATTCATACCCATAGTTCTACTTTGTTTTTGAGATAAAAAATACTCAGTATTTATTGTATTTCTGCCTTTAAGAAATAATATTAACTTTAAAAAATTTATGTCAATCCCTCATAGTACTGGTTAATGACATTGGAGCAAAACCTGATACTTTACTTTTGAACCTCTACTTTTATCTTAAAATGGAGGACAGCTAGGAGTTTAGCTCTTGCCTAGCAGGACTCTCCTCTCTTCATCCCAAGGTTGAATGTGACAAGGGACTTGATGCTATTTTCCTGTTTTGTTTTCCAGTTAAGTGGATTGGTGTAGGTAAATCCAGAGAGTCCATGATTCAGCTCTTCTGAGGACTGCCGGCAGTGCACAAGACACTCCTCGAGAGGGAGGGAGATACACATTTCTCTATGCTCTGCAAATTCGAGAATACAGACATTGCAATGCGTTTCCAGCTGGCGTTGGATTGCAGTCTCTGACGGATAGCTGTCATGGATAGACTGGCGCCCTCCCATCCAGCTTCCCAGCTGGCATGGCTGCCGCATCTGTTGCTCCTGCTGCTCCTGGTGCCACACAGTTCCTTTCCGTGTTTAGTAATTGTATAATCCCTGTTGTTTGAAATCTAAAACTTCCAGTGTAGTTCTTCATTATTGTCATCGTGGTTGAGTTTTATCCTGACTAGATGGTGAGAACAATTAATGCAGTTTTGCACAAATATTTTTACATTCTGATCATTCAATTCTGTCATTGTAATCTTTGCTGTTAGAAAAATGAAAAAAAGGTTCTGTCAACTTTTGTAATGCTCTGAATTCTGTTTAAATTGTGAACTGCTTATTTTCTGCTGAGGCCATTGCAAAATTGAGCTTTGGTTGGGAGGGGGTAGTGTGTTCATGGGACCTTTAATTTGTGTAGAATACAGAACTTCTCTCTACAATTATTTAATACAATGAACATTTAATTCAGTGTTCAAAAAGAGATGTTTCCCTACAATAACAATTTTAATGTTAAAAAATAATTATTAAAAAATCTGTGATATTTGGTGAATACTTTTGTTTTCAGATATGAGCTCAAATGTATCTCTTTCCTTTTTTATTTTTTAAGTATACTGTTATTTCTAAAGAACAGTGGGTGGCTGTCAACATTGTGCCTGCCAGTATATCTACAAAATGACCCATAAGTACCCACATGAACCCCAATTGTCACCCATAATTTTGATCATGCCTTCATCTCTCCTTTCTTGAAAAAACAAAGAGGTATTATTTGACAGCTAGGCTTTACATTGTGCTGTAGATTATCCTTCCAAGAACTATTAAATGTTTAAATTAGGTATCACTTGAAATTATTTTATTATAACCATCAATAGCTGATTAAAAAGAACCAAATATTTCCAGTATGCTGTCTGTGTGGTTTTTCTTCTGTCCCTAGTAATTCTAGTGTGGAGGAAGGGTGTCCCACGCAGTGCATGGGGACAAGGTCGGCAGAGATCAATAGGATCTTCGGGAGGATCTAAATGTCTTATCACTCAAGTATTTTTATTAATACGTGGTTCAAGAAAAATTCTAAAATAGGAGCAGCTTCATTGAACTCAATGAATGATGAACACTGGTGACCCCACCAGCCCACTCTGTGATGTGAGAAAAGAGTGGTGCCGGTAAGTCCTGCTTCTTTCTCCCTGTGGAAACTGGAAGGTCTTGGAAGATCTGTATTGTTGGCTATAAGCATTGTGTTATTGAAACATTTTCACGGATGAACTCGTTTTCATTCGAGTCAGGAATTTTTCCTCTGTTACCCAAAGTGTCTCCAATTGCTGTTATTTACTGATTTCAAACCACTCTGGATAGTTTAGTTTCTCTTTGAATGTGAGCTATCAATTGATTAGGAGAGATGGACATCCTCCAGCTACAATGGTCTGTTCTTTAAATAAAGCTGCCTTTCAAACCATTGATAACTATTACAGTTTTATTTAACAAGGCTGTGTGTGCTATATTCTGCTAGATACTGAATATACAGTCTCAGGGACAAGTGCAGTCTCACTGAAGCGTATGGTAGGGGCAGCATGCTAAACATTGGTGAACGGTGGTATATGCTCCAATGAAGCAGTGTGCAGTGAAATGAACGGAACCTAATCAAAATGTCTTCCAAGGGCCAGAGAAGGCTTTTAGATGCTTAAACATATTAAGTAGATGAATTAGCATGAGGGAAATGTACAGAGTCCAGACTAGAACAAATCTGCAGAGTTGGAGAAATGGAACCAAATGAGCAAGGGGCTGGTGGGGTTGGCAGCAGACTGAGGGACGCTCAGCCAAATAGTCAGTACGTGTTGATATGAGAGTCGTGTGGGTCAGAATGGAATGCCTGTTACAGCTAAGCTGCAGTAGAACTGCTGAATCAGAAAACCCGAGCTAGGGGGCCGAGAGATGGGTGGTTCAGCAGTTTAGATCACTTGCTGCCCTCTCAGGAGCAGAGTTCAGTTTCTACACTGTGGCTCTCAGCTGCTGTAACTCCAAGTCTGGGGGTCTGATGCTGTTTTTGGCCTTCATGGACATTCATATGCATGTGGTGGGCATAATACATCTTTTTAAAATTTAGTAGACTATTGAATGACTGCAAGTGGGAGTCACCACAGAGTTAAGCTTATCCAGCTGTAGCACAAGATCCTTGGGCAGGGAAGGTTAGTATGCATATTTGATATTAATTGACTACTATAGAATAATTAGGGCAGACATAAGACGGTTTTGAAAAGATGATGTGAGAGGCTGTATGCATTTGAGACAGGGTCTTATATGACCCTGGCTGGCCTGAAGTCCCTATGTGGCTCAGGATTACCTTGAACTGATCTTTCAGGACTCTACTTCGAGGTGTGTGCTGCATATGGCTCAAGATGTTCTGCCTTCAGTCGGTACAAAGCAACTAAAATCAAAATATGTAGCACTATCATGGGAAAAGATGAAGACTTTTTTTAAGAACTTGAGGGGGAAAAAACTCAAAAAGCTATTTTAATATAGACCCTTAAAATACTAAGGATGCCAGAAACAAAGCTAATTAGTAGAAAAAGTGAATCTAAAGAAAGTATAGATGGCCCAAAACATGAGAATGTACCCAAAGATCTCCACTAAAGGTAGCTGTTGGCAACTGGCATTAATGTTTTAACAATTATGGTACTTTATTGCATCTTATAAAAATGTAATTGACAGGGGTTGGGGATTTAGTTAGCTCAGTGGTAGAGCGCTTGCTAGCGCTTGCCTAGCAAGCGCAAGGCCCTGGGTTCGGTCCTCAGCTCCGGAAAAATAATGTAATTGACAATAATAAGAGCAGGGACAGCTGCTGGGACCAGAATTTTTGTATGTTATTGATGCTAAATTGGTATTCAATCTAGATTTAGGACATGAATTTGTACTTTTCTATGGTAATCACTTAAGAACAGGCGGAAACCAGGCAGTGGTGATGAATGCCTTTCATCTCGGCAGTTAGATCTCTGAGTTTAAGGCCAGCTTGTTCTACAGAGTGAGTTCCAGGACAGCCAAGGCTACACAGAAACCCTGTCTTGAAAAATAAAAAAACAAACAAAAACAAAACAAAAAACCCAAGAAGCAATTATTTAGCAAGGCATCCGACATGAGAAGGACAAACTGTTAACTGTGAAGTGGAAATTGTTGGCAATCTCTGTGTAAGAGGGCTATACAATTTAAAGGCCAAGATTGACAAAAGCCATTGAGGAACAATCAGACTTCATTGTCTAAGTGTTGTACTTTCAGCTAAAAGAAAAGATATAGCCCAAGTGGTGGAGCACTTGCATGGAATGCTCAAGGCCCTGGGTTCCATCTTTAGTACTGTCTATATGAAGGGGGATCTTGGTCTCACCAAAAGACCCAGCTCATCATCCAGAGCATGTACTGTTATATTTCTTCTAGCTTCCCCCCAAGGATCATGTGGGCTCTTGCTGATGTTTGTGTGCATTGGAGGAAAAATGATTCACCTTTGTGGGGACTGGCTCAGAACTGGCTGGTTGCAGATTTGAAACTGGCATTGCAGAACTTGCGGAGATTGTGATCTGTGGTGGCATGGGTCAGTGCTGTGTCTCTGAACCCGTGAGGTCATTCTTTCAGTTCCAGAAGGATTAATGAGAATAATACTTAGCATTTGGAAGAATCCCATATTGGTGCTTTGACCCATGAGCTGAGGACTAGTTGGTGGGAGAGGCCACCTGGAAGACATTAGCACTGCCTATGCCTAAGGAAATAGTAAGTCCAAAGCTTAACTATCCCTGGGTGATTAGAAATGTGACTGCCACATTAAGATAAAAGAGTAGTGGTTCCCCAAGAGCCCATGCATCTCTCCCATGTGCGTTTTGGGTATGATCCATTGATTAAGCAAATTCTCACATCCCTTGCTTGATGGTGGAAAGAGAACTGATTCTACAAAATTGTCCCCTGACCTTCACGCATGTTCTATGCACACAACATACATGCCCCATGTATATGTACACACAAGAAAATAATAAATAATAAAGTATAAATAATAATTTTAATGAAACTTAAAAAGAAAATAGCCCTCCTAAAGGAAAGGTTAAGTTGTTGCGTCTGACCTTGCCCACAAGCAGAACAGAGGGACCACGTCCGCTGGGCCTCTTTATCTTTGTACACAACCTATTCCTCATTTGACCAAGCTGCTAGTTTTCCAAACGAATGGTTGAAATAAAGGAGTCTCAGTTTCATAGACCCAGCGTACTTCCAAAAGCTGATGGTTCTGAGCTGGGCTCATGACGGGAAAATGCTCTACCCTGCTTTTTTGTAGGCTGCCCCACCATCGGGCAACACGATCCAGTGGATTTGTCTGCAGCAAGCAGGGACGATGTTTATTGACAGCAGCGGGCTCGGAATCACAGAACAGGCCTTTGGAACACGGAGCTACACCCTTGCGAATAACTACTGTCCTTTCCAGAGAGTTCTTGGCTTGCTATTGGGCCTCAATGGAGACTGAATGACCTTAAGCTACCAAGTTACCATGAAGCTCAAGGCTGTCTGTCATGAGCTGTGACCTGGCGCAGAGGGGTAAGAGTCATGGTGGGTAAGTGAGGCAAACGAGCGTGGTGGCTGGAGCAGCAAGCTGAGAGCTCCCACCTGGAACCATAACCAGAAGACGGAAGACTGGGAATCGCATGTGCCTTTTGAAACATGAAATCCTGCTCTCCATGGCATATTTCCTCCAGCAAGGCCACGCGTTTTAAAGCTACCCAAACAGGGCCACCAAATGGGACCAAGTATTCAAATACAGGGGCCTCACTTGGACGGCTGCAGGGATATAGCCTAAGAACTCAGCTGGTTATGGCAAAGTCACTACCTGGAGGGATCAAGGATTTCCTCCAGAGGAAGCCAAATCCCAAGGAGCTTTTGGTGTTGCTTGGCTTGTTATGTATCATCTGTCTTCTGTTATGAAAATCATGTGTGCCTTCATAGTTTTCCCAATTGACTTTTCCCTAAGAAGGGCTAACAGTGTGGACTGATCACTCTCCGGACATACACATTCCAGGACTTTGGAGAACAGTCTCAGGAAAGGCTTTCTCTGGGGTCAGATATTTCCCTTAGCCACTTTGAAGGACTAACAGTGATAACAGCCTACTTGCAAGTCTCCTGATTTAAGGTAAATCCCACAAGGAGACACCACCTAGGTCAGGTGGATGTTAAGTAATAGCTTTACACAGTTTAGCTCAGACCCTCCCTTCTTACCTTCCTCCTTTCCCAAACCTTACCTCTAGTTCCAGGTCTCCCTTTAACTACCACCAGAGGTGCCAGGCGGTGGTGGCTCACGCCTTTAGTCCCAGCACTCAGGAGGAAGAGGCAGGCAGATCTCTGTGAGTTGGAGGCTAGCCTGATCTACAGAGTGAGATCCAGGAAAGGCGCAAAGCTACAAAGAGAAACCCTGTCTCAGAAAAACAAACAAACAAAAAACAAAAAACTATCACCAGAGGCATCTAGCTGTACACTAGGGACTGAACACACCTTCCCCCACCCTGCAGTCAAATGGCAGATAGCTTGAACAGATAGGAGCCACAAAAAAAGAAAAAAAAAAAAAGGTTTTATTTTCTCCCATTGACCTAGCAACTTATAGATTCTTAACATTATCTACTAATCACGTTTAAGACTATAGCTGAACACATAAGATCCCTCTTCTTAGATATTACCCGAATTTAGCCTTAATTCATTTCCCCATGGGTCACTTCCCTTTGGGGTTGCAAATGATAATTAACGGTTATTGCCTCTCTATGTGATTCTTATCACCTCCCCTCCCCCCATTTGACCCTGGAAGCCTGGCTTTACACTGCCAAGGGATTACTGCTTGTAGGTGTATATATACCAGGACTTCAAGGGCATGAGGCACAGAGAAGAGAAAAGAGAATGGAAGAACTAGATGGGTAAGAACTTGAGAGGAAGTTACTAGATGGGGAAGAACTAGATTGTAGGGTTAGAAGAGAGTACTAGAGGAATGAGATGGAAGATGAGGAAGAGTCAGATGGGGAAGTACTAGCTGGGTAAGAACAAGCTGAAAAGGACCTAGATGAGGAGAATTAAGACGAGAGAATTAAGATAGAACTTTGAGGGAGCAATAGATAAGTACAGAGATAAATCAGGCAAGATAGGAGCTAGACATGAGAACAGAACTGAAGCTGGGTATATAGGATGTTATGCCAGAGGAATTAAAGCAAGTGGACTATAGAGCTCGGTGTGCTGAGATTCTATTTCCTGAAAATAGTCCTCGCCGTTAGTCATTCTCTCTCCTGGGCCCCTGGGATGTATAATATTAAGGCTGGTCCCTCTAATATTATACAAGACCCCAGGCCTTCAAGTTTGACCAGGACTTAACACACAAGTACCCTCCATACAAGTTCTTGGAACTTTTGGCTGGGACTAGAACCTCAGCTTTTGTGGGCCTCCAGTTTGTGGACAGGGGCATATATCACAGGGCTTTGCAGTTCTTGTGAGCACATCAGCCAGTCCTTCATAAATCTGCATCTGTAACATTCATATGTAATATTCTATTTCTTCAGTACAAGTTGTTTCGACAGCTTGCCTTCCTTTCCCCTGTATCCCTTAAATTCTAGTCTGTTTTATTTTGCCCTTTGTCTTGGGTCAGTTTTCAAATCCCCTGGTGATGCCTAGTTGACCGTGTTAGAGATTAAGTAAGGCACCTGAAACTATATGGAACTCTGTGTGCCTGGAGGAAACTTATTAGCAGAGAGGCTTTACTTTGGGGGAATAAGAAGCCAATGTGTTGGGTATTGGGGAGGGTTTCCCAGCACCCAGAATGCAGGATTCCTTTCTTTGGGACCTTTAACCCTTTTCCTGAAGAGCTGATGCCTAGTTATCAAGGCTTCTTGTTGAGAGGGATGTTAATCCCGGAAACAGATTTTCATAATTTCCCCTCTTCACTGGTCCCAAGTTCCACTACAGACCCACGTTGTCTCCCGGACATTCTCCTTGGCTAGCGCCCTCTGGGTCTCTCTCTTCCCCCTCCCTCTCTGTATCTCTTTCTCCTTCTTCCGCTCTTCCCCCCCCTCCCTTTCTTCCTCTCCTACTTCTGTGTGCGTCTGTAATAATGGCGTAGCTATGAGCACATACAGATGCTGTATGGTCTCCGATCCCGTGTCTGAGCTCTTACTGAGAAGGGAAGATGGTTAGAGACTTGTCAGCATCAGCAACAAGACGCTAAAAGCTTATGACAAATTATGACATGGATGCATTTTTTATTTTCCTTCCATGTGGTGGTGCAGGCAAGCGCTGTATTGCACCGTTAGCCCCTTCTAAGATGACAAACGTTCTCAAGGTTGGATCTTGACGTCCCGACCAATCTCCCCTGAGGAGAATTGTCAACGCAAAATTTGTCTGGGATTAGATCCGTCTGTATACACACTGAAAGGCAGTGCTGTTCCCATGAATTTACTCACTAAGAGATGCCCACAGTTGTTTTCTTGGAATACCATGCTTATGTTAGTTTTAGAAAGTGCTCCTTGCAAAGCTGCTTCTCTCGTCACAGCAGTAGACTTCCGGTAGTGAATTGAGTGGTCTAGGATTTGATAAAATTGTGCCTACTTTATGATCCAAACCTGGAATTTAAAACAAATTAGTGATTTGTTTTGTGGACTACGTACTCTGAAAATTTAACACACCGTCTTTTTTTTTTTTTTTTTTTTTTTTAGCAACTATACAATAAAAAAGTAATTTAAGACATTTAAAGAGTCATAATTAAAATATGGGTGCCAGGGAGATGGTTAGTGGGGAAAGGCACTTATGGCCAAGTCTGACAAATGGGGTTCAATCCTCTGCCTCCAGATAGTGGGAGGAGAGAACCCGACTCCCACCAGTTGTCCTGTGACCTCTGCATGCTCATGTGTGTGAGCGCACATGTAACCAATAAGTATGTGACTAAACACTGTTAAAGTAAGATACAGAAAGGGGGACGGAATCAAAGCTCTTCCTTTGCTCTCCAGTTAATAGGTATGCTATTAGATTTTTATACAAATGTAAGAAAAACTTTGATTGCTGTTTTGACGTCCCAGTGTCTGCTCTCCTGAGGACCTGGGTTTCAGCGTGGGCATCTCTGCCCTGCTGGCTCTGGCATCCCTCCAGACTGCAGCTGTTTCTCTGGAGACAAGACCGAGAGGAAATCCTTCCCAACCCTGCCATTCTTAAATTTGTTTTGTAGCCCAGGTTGGCTTTGAACTTTCAGTCCTCAAGCTTCAGTCTCCAGAGTAGCTGGAATTACAGCCTTATATCACCAGTTCTCTGTTTTTCAATAAGAAGAAAGGAACTCTTTAGGGAAAACTATGCAATTAGTAGTACCGGTGACACTTGACTGTGACAGACAGTACAGCCTCCAGTTCAGTCATGCTGGGGAGCAATATGGTCTGGGTGTGAATTCTGCCTCTTTTCTCCTGGCTGTGTGATTTTAGGGTTCGCTCATGAGAGGTCTTGGAAACTTGGCTTCCTCTTTTAAAATAACAGCACTCACTCACCACAGAGGGATGCCTAAGGACTACATATGTGCCTGCCACAGTGTGAGACACCCCCCAAAATTTGGGGGATCCTTGATTTAGAAAGTCTCACCAATTCACTCAATGAGCCAAAGTCGAAAGCACCAATAACTACGGTGATGTGGGTACTGTTTAAGTGGGCATTGTGTGAATACCCAGGATCACCTCTGTCCACCTCAGGATCCTCACATAGGCCGCAGCATACAGATATGCTACTAGGGGAGCCTAGAACTTCTGAACCGTGGGGTAAATGATCAATTGCTACAGGCTTTTAAACTAGATGAAGAGGAAGGTTCCCTAGCAGAGCACCAGGTTACATTCAACATTTCGTTTCTAGCACTCAGAGAATCAGCTTCCTAGAAGGAAGCGTTTTCACCCTTTAACTAGAAGGATGCAAGGAGCTAGAAAGAAAGGAAGAAGGCCCAGGCTCCCCTCTACCTTCTTTCTGCGCTCCCCCCTCATCTGCACATCCATTTCTGCCACCAGTTTCACTGGTCCCAGTCACACCTTGAGGCAGTAAGCCCCCAGGATATGCTGATCTTGACATCCCTGAGAGCTGATAGCACTTACCAGTGTCATAAAACGGCAGGGAGTAGTCTCTCAGGTAAGTTGATTGATTATACCATGTGGCTGTAGGACTTGACAATCTTCTAAAACAAATGTATCGAATGAGTGTTTGCTGGTCAAGTTGAGGCTGATACGGAGTTTGGCTCTTGGGTGGAATTGCCAAGTCTATGAGGGGTCTATGTGGAAACAAAAATAGCTTGCTGAGCACCTTTGGAGAACTGGTCCGTTTCTCATGAGCTGCAATCTAGGACCCCAGTGCAGTCTCTTAGCCAGTCTCCCCCACCTCCCACCCCACCCCCCTGTGCATCTCGGTGTTCTATAGAACTGTTATAATCTTCCCATGCCTCTCCCCAACCATCCTCAAACGATGAATGTAAACCAAGAAATCAAGATGCGGTGGCCAAACACCTTTGTCACTCCTGGCGGTGTTCATTCACTGGCATGGCGGCATGCTTGAGGCATGACTGTAAGTATGCTAGGGCACCAGATGGCATGTACCCGAGACCTTGAGAATATACATGTGTTTTGTCTCAGCAAGTCTATCAATTAAAGATGTCAACAAAGACTAACAATGCTTATCAAGGGGCTAATGGAAAGAATGGGAACACCCTGACGTTGAAAAAAGAAGGGAAGCACCGGAAGTGGTAGACATGCCCCTCCCACAAAGGTGACATGTAAACTCAAGATGCGCGTCATTGCTTCAGGATTCTTTTTCCCACCTTGGAATGAGATTGGATGTATTCACTGTTTTAAAAAAAATTCTCTCCAACAAAGCACTAGAACACACACACATACACACACGTAGTGGGTAGCCATTCCAGCTTTGATCTGGAAGTTCCAACCCCCATTGAGGCTTGGGTAACTGTCACGCCTACAAGGCGGGGCCAAGAGAGGACCCTGAAGACCCGAGATCCTATGTGCCATGCTCTCTTGGTTCCTGGACCCTGGACGCTAGAGGTAGACCGAGCAGAGTTCTCCAGAGAACACCGCCAACTGCGCTATGTCTTCCCCAGACCCTGCGACCTACATATCCCTTCATTTGTAAGTTACACCACTAATAAACCTCCCTTTTAACTACGTGGAGTGGCCTTAATAATTTCACCAATACACACACACACACACACACACACACACACACACACACACGTCTGATCCTAAGAACTATGTTCTTTTCTGTGTTCATTTTACTTTGTTTTAGCTTTTTTGCCGTGCTAAGGATCAAACCCAGGGCCTCGAACATGCTAGGCAAGCACTAGCACCGGGCTATATCCCTAGTCCTTTCTACTTGACTGGATGCTTATACATGAATGGACATTGCCTCTGAAGGCTAATCTGGAGGAAGCCTGAGCCAATCAGAGCCAACGGACTGTTAGCAGAGCCATGCTTTGGTAGGCAGACTGGGATTTGGCCGTTAGTCCTCTAGGATATGATGGTAGGGGTAGAGTGGAGCGGGGTATTGGGTTCTGTCATTTCCTCTCTTACTGGTGTTCTAGTAGAGGACTTAGCTCTAGGAAAAGTTGATTAAATCATGCAGAGTGATACACACCTATAGTTTGCAGTGACTCCACAGGCTGTGGTGGAAAGGTACGTGAGCTCAGCTTCAATTTGAGACCAGCCTAGGTAACATAATTAGAGCTTATCCCCCAGATTTCAAAAACAGAAGTTTCTCTAAGCAAATACTTGATTTAGTACTAAGAGCCCTGAACTGGAACTCAGGAACTGTGGATTAAAACTTAAACCTAACATTTACAGTAATTGTGTGACCTTAGTTGAGACACATTACTTGGGCCATCGAGATGGCTCATTGGGTAAAGGCTGGTGACCTGAGTTTTATCCTGGGGTCCCACTTGGTGGAAAGAGAAAAACCGAGTTTTGAAGATTACTCCCTGACTTCCACACGTGCACTGTGGCATGAGCAGGCAGGCCCACGATAAATAAATGTAAGAACTAAAGATGTATCATTCATCTGTATTTCGAACTGGATCAGGATGACCTCAGAGCAGCTTCCAGTTTCATAACTGAAATATAGACTATACACCGCTCTACATAATACAGGTGGCCTGCCAACTCCCACCCTGCAGGAGGATAATTGGAGGTTGGCTAGCTGGAAGTTAGCTAAGAGAAGGGAAATCGAAATAGATAGCAGATGATGAACTCAAATGACAGTGATCATGCTGAGTGCTTAATATGCCTCAGAATTTTACATCTATTCTTTTATTTGGGAGCGAGATACTCAGAGAATGTGAAAATTGCCCCAAATCAAACATTTTATAAGTTTCTCAAACTGACACTTTTACCTCTTGTAGTTTCTAGCCTGTCTGGACCAGGAAATAAGATTGCCGTGTTTATGGCTGTTAGTCTTTGCTGTTCTTCTTGTGAAAGCCACACACAGAAAGGAAGAACCAGGTAAACCAAACTTACATCTTTACTCAGAATGAAACCGAATCCCAGTAATTTTGAGTTATTTGGCCAGTTTGGAATTCTAAACTCATAATGTTTCTTAAATTCCAAAGATGATTTAATGAAAATTCTTTATTTATTGATGATTGTGGAAGCAATGCCTTCTCCTTTGAGAAAAATCTGTAAACTAGAGAAAAGAGTAAAAGAATACAAAGTTCTAATAATATTACTACTTGTGAAAATGAAAACAAAGCGAGATATCATCAGTGAGAGAGATGTAGCTCCCTGGTGGAGGTCATGCTTAACACACTCGGGGCTTTGGGTTCGATTTCAGCACCCACAATCCTCCTAGGCAACCCAAGTCAAGAAGTCCCAACATTTTTAATAGTTTGGCGTATTTCCTTCCACTCTTCTAGCCATTGGGTAACACTTGTGGTTAACATTACTATTATTGTTATTGTTAAGATTGTATAGCGAGGGACTGGAGAGGTGGGTTAACCCTTAGAGATAACCCGAGTTCAGTTTCCAGCATCCACACGGGGCAGCTCACTTCTGACCTCCATGGACACTTGCTCTCAGGTGCACATTACCCATATGCACACACATACAAAATTTTAAAAACATATATTTAAAAAAAGGTTGTGCAGTCCCCTGTACCCCATTCCCATTTTAGCTTCAGTGACATCCTTAGAAATTAAGATTTAGTGGTATGCCTCACCTTGGAACCCTTTTCACACTGTGGTCAAAATGGAGTCTTGCCAGTTGCCCGGGATAATAACCTCTGATGTCCTTTCCTTGGTGACTGATAAATATGCTGGAGGAAGCAGGCGAGAAGCAATCAGTCATTACAGTCGGTTCCTTATGGAAGTGGACCAGCTGGTGTGTAATACAAAATTTATATGGACTTTGTGCCCTGTCCCAAGCAACTGAAACCAGTCAGATGTTCCAATCATTTTGGTTGTTATTCATAAGTCTTTTCATCAGACCTGGGTTTGTGGTATTGGCTGGTCTCCCTTCCCCAATAACCTCTAAAACCTATAATAGAATGTCATTTATTTCCAGGATTCACAAAGAAATATTTAGCATGTCATGTATTAGGTCAGAATAGTAGGGGAGAGAGAGAGGGTGAGGGAAGGGAGATGGGATAGAGGGAGGGAAGAGGGGAGGAAGGACGGAAGGGATTAAGGGAGGGAGGAGACAATATGTAAAGTCAATGAGAAGGCTGAAAGATAGTTAAGAGTAGTTAAGCCGGGCGGTGGTGGCACACGCCTTTTATCCCAGCACTCGGGAGGCAGAGGCAGGCGGATCTCTGTGAGTTTGAGGCCAGTCTGGTCTACAGAGTGAGTTCCAGGGAAGGCACAAAGATACACAGAGAAACCCTGTCTCAAAAAAAAAAAGTAGTTAAGAGCACTGTCTGCTCTTGCAGAGGACCCAGATCAGTGCCCAGCACTCACATCTGACAGCTCACAACTCCAGTCCCAGGGGATCTGATGCCCCTTTATGACCCCTGAGGGTGCCTGTACACATGCGGTATATCCATATATACTCAGGAACATACACATAAAATAAATACAGTCCTTGAAGTCAATGAAACAGATGTTGGTAATTGCTAAAACATAGGAGTAAAAAAAAAAAGGATTCCTTATTATTTAACCTTTGAAATGTTTATAAAATTCCATGGGAAGTTTTTATTTTTTTTTTTACTTAACTGTAATAGTTGATTATATAGGACTGTGATGTCAAGGCATGTGGTAGTAGTTAAGTCTGGTAGGGGGATTCTAGCCTCACCTCCAAGAGCTGGGTTGTGAGGAAGGACAGGTCTCTACAGCCTTGGCTGGCCCTGAACTTATCACCATCCTCCTGCTTCAGAGCTCCTCAGTACTGAGATTACCAGTATATGCCACCATTTTGGTTCTTGTTTTGAAGCATAGCATGAGCCGCCCCCGCAGGGTCTGGGAAAATGTATGTCTGGGATGCGAGCATGAGATGTCTTTGTATAACAGGAATGCTGTGGTGTTGAAGCCTTGGCCTCCAGGGTGGTGCTACTGGGGAGTGGCGGAACCTTTAGGAGATGGGGCTTAGGGGAGGACCTTAGGTCATTGGTAACATTGAGGCAGAAGAATAGGACGGAGAGTGAAGTCCAAAAACCCTTACACAAAAGCTGTAAGATTAACGTATAAAAGAAACCTATTGACAGGGATTGACAGGGCTGATGAGACCTACAGAGAGTCAGGTATCTAGGGTTTGCATAAGCTAAAAGAAGGAAGTCTCTGGAGGAGGGAAATCATGTAAACCAAGACTAAATCATAGTTGAGTTCAGAGTAGAGAATGTGTGGATGTGCTAGCTTTTTGTTACTGCAGCACATATCCGATAAATCGGCTTAAAAACAAGAAAGGTTATTTGCCTCGTGGTTACAGTCTGTGACTAATTAATTGGTCCTGTTGCTTTGGTCACACAGCACATCATGGCAGGAGTGCAATCTTCTAACGGCTCCTCCAGCCCTCCATAGTACCATTGGCAGGAGACCAGCCCTTCAAATACTGGCCTTTGGGGACCATTCAAGACCTGACGATTGCAGGGGTCGGGGTAGGCCTGGCTGCCTAGTGTGAATCACCGCAAGTGCTGGGCAGCCCAGGTTCTGTCTGTCTGTACAAACAGACCTCAGAGAGCTCTAATTTTCTGAATAACCACAGGTTGTCTGGGCCTGTCTAGAGGCTAGGATAATAGGACCGAGCCCTGAGTTACTGCGGGGGATTAAGTCCTAAGAGGAGAGAGAAGTTGGCACGGAAATAGGGAACAAATGACATTGCTGAGTGTGTGGGAGGTGGAGGTGCCACTTAGGTAAGCCTTCAAATCTGAGCACTGGTGTAGGAGTCCCCTAGAGCCAAGCTTCAAGTTGGTGAGGAGTCACAGGCATCCAGGACGTGGTTTTTAGGGTTGGTTGCCCTGCAGTCTGCAGCAGGCTGTTTGATCCTCTCTGTTATCATCTGTCCAAGAAGAAGTTCACCCTGCTCTAGTCGGTGCTTTGAGAATGGAACCATCTCCACTGGCCTCCAGTAGGGTGACCCGCTGCAGTCCCTTGGAAGAGACCCCTGGTTGGTTGGGCAGAAGTGGAGTGAGAGAGGAGGAAATGAATGTTTAAGGGAGGGCAGGAGATTTTGCTTCTCATTTTTTTCTCCTCCTTTTGCATTTCCTGCTCTCCCATCCCCCTTTCCCCCAGGGCTTTATGCATGTTAAACAGGTGTTCTATCACTGAGTCACAGCCCCCTTTTATTTTTATTTTGAAATAGGGTCTCTCTGCATTGTCCATGCTGACCCCAAACTCATGATCCTCCTGCCTCTGCCTCTCTAATGCTTGGATTATAGTTGTGTGCTCCATCATGCCCAGCCCCCTCTGACTCTGGGGAGTTTTCACATGTGACCTTAACATGTGGAACACGAGAAAGCTTCTAATTCAGCCATTAAAGTAGGGAAGTTTCTGTTTGTTGTTGTTTTTTTTTAAGTTAGCTTAAGGAGAAATGCACCTGGTTTGGCCAGAGGTTTTGCAGTAAGTACTCAGCTCCTCTCTTGGAGGTTCAGCTTGAGGGAAAGGATAAATGAATGGGAATGCCCATGCGCCGGGCCAGGCTTCTGCTTACAGATTACTGATTCCTGAATCCATCATAGAAAGCTCTCCTAAGGTGGCGTGGCTGTTTCTGGTTCCACTGTGCATTATTTGCGTGTCCCTGACAGCTTGGCTGTCTGAAAGAGCAGGTTTAATCTACACAAGAGTAGATCTGTCCCCTGGGAGGGTGACTGTAACCAGAGCAGGATCTAGACTCAGCCACAGACAACATTCAATATGCATGGGGGAGATCGGGAGTGTTTTCTGTCTATTGCCCGAGGGACTACTATCTTGTGCCCATCTGAGTGGCCTGTGCTGGGCCTCCAGACTTACAAACATGATCCTCTTTAATTCTCAGGCACCTATCAAGGGAAATGTGAACTCTTTGTTTTTATAACTGTTTCATAACAGTAAAAAGAGGCTCAGAGAGGCTAAGTGGACATTCTGAATACCACACAGCTCGTGACTACCAGAGCCACGAAGCAAATCCAGTCCCTGAGTTCCGTGTCTTACTCAGAGCATCTACAGTATAAACATGATGTTTGTTTTCCAGAGGAGTTCGGCACTCTTTCTGTTTGGACCGGATGATTCTCCCACTTCCAGGCAGTCAGCAGGCAGACCTAATGTACCAAAGGGACAGGGTAAGCTGGTTTCGGTTCAACCAAAAGAACTGTTCGGAAGCTCTGATGTGTCTGCAGTGTTCAGGCATGGGGGGTGCTGATGGTAGGTATAGTATGCTCACCCAAAGTTCATCTCCTGGTAAGGAGAAGCCATATCTAGACAACATGCTAACAACAGTGGTGAGTGCTTAACATGTTCGAGAAGTGAGACTTGGGTCTAAGTATCTTAGCTCAGGATGTGAGCTAATATAGAAGACGCGATTAAAGACAGGGCTGGGAGATGACCAGAGCATCCTCTCACCTGCAGGATGTGCTGGCCCTACGGTATTTCCTCAAGGAACGGGGGCCGAGGGTGGGGGGCAGGTTCCATTAGCTCATCAGTAAAATGAGAATAATAGCTACTATTTTCATCAACGATGGAACAAGAGTAATGAGACATTTGTAGCTGGAGACTGAAAGGTCCCTTCTTTGTTAGATGTTTCTGTCTTTCTAGGTAGAACGAGCTGACCCTGAAGTGGTGTCTGGATGTTTTAGAGATGCTACAGTTGATATTTGTCTTAGTCACTGTTCTACTGCTGTGACAAGATACCATGACCAAGGCAACTTGTATAAAAGGAAGTGTTTAGTTGGGGACTTGCTTTCTGTTTTAAAGATTTAGACCATGATCATTACATAAGGTGGGAAGCAGACAGGCATGATGCTAGAGCAGTAGCTGAGAGCTTTGCACCCTGATCCACAGGCAGGAGGCAGAAACTGGGCCTGGCATGAGCTTTTGAAACCTCAAAGTCCACTCCCAGTGACACACTTCCTCCAACAAGGCCACACCTCCTAGTCCCCACAAACAGTCCCTCTGAGGATCAAGCATTCAAAGCCTATGGGGGCCTTTGTTTGTTTGTTTGTTTTTCAAGAAAGGTTTCTCTGTGTAGCTCTGGCTGTCCTGGAACTCCCTCTGTAGATTGGGCTGGCCTCAAACTCAGAGATCTGCCTGCCTCTGCCTCCCAAGTGCTGGGATTAAAGGCACACACCACCACTGCCCAGCCTATGGGGGCCATTCTTATTCAAAATACGACATTTTACTCCCTGGCCTCTATAGAGCTGTGGCAATGTAATAAAGCAAAATGCATTTAGCCCAACTTCAAAAGTTCCCAGTCTTTCATAGTCTCAACACTGTTTCAAAGTCCATGTCTCTTCTGAGACTCAAGGCAATCTCTTAACTGTAATTTCCTGTAAAATCAAAAGCAGATCATGTAATTCCAACTATAATGGCATAGAATACACATTACCATCTCAAAAGAGAGGAAAGGGGGCATAGTGAGGAAGTACTGGATCAAAGCAAGACTGAATACCAGCAGGGCAAACTCCAAGTTCTGTGTCTCTGGGTTTGATGTCCACGAGATTAGATGACTCTTCGTATATCCCACCATCCCACTATCTCCAGCTTTGTTGACTGCAACATGTTTCTCTCTCTTGGGCTGGTTCCCCTTCCTGTGTGCAGCTCTTCTTGGCAGGTAATCCCACCACTCTGGCATGGACAACATCTTGGGGTCTCCAATGTAATCCAGGCTTTACCTTCACAGCTTCAAGCAATGGCCTCTCCGGGCTTCCACACAGAGATTCCCCTGATGCACACCTGGCCTAGTTGGCTTTTCTTTTCTTTTCTCTTTTTTTTTTTTTTTTTTTTTTTTTTGGAGCTGAGGATCGAACCCAGGGCCTTGCGCTTGCTAGGCAAGCACTCTACCACTGAGCTAAATCCCCAACCCCCTAGGTGGCTTTTCTTAACCATGGAGGAAGACTCCATAACCCCTTTCTTGTATCCTTTTTGACTCCAAATCTAGAACCATGCAGCCAAAGCTGCCAAATTCTTCTGCTTTCTGGGGCTGGAACCTGACCCCTCTTCTTGAATTATATCTGCACAAGCTTTGTTGATTGTTTCATTTGCTGCTTAAGCTTTTATTTAATTCATTTTCACAAATTAGAAGCTCAGTTGGGTGGGGTCTTGCCCTGAGGGCACCACGCCCTTTATTGATTTTTGAGTTAGGCCTGTCTTTAAACTTTTCATCTCCTTGGCTCCGACATTGCACTTCCTGGTGCTCCTTTTCCCCTCAGACTATACATTTTGTATTTCTCTTTGTCCCACTTGCTTCTTTTTTCTGATTGTAGAGCTGCATAAGAGTGATCATTCGGGCTGGAGAGATGGCTCAGAGGTTAAGAGTACAGACTGCTCCACCAGAGGTCCTGAGTTCAATTCCCAGCACCCACATACATGGTGGCTCACAGCCATCTGTAATGAGATCTGGCACCCTCTTCTCTATACATAATAAATAAATAAATCTTAGAAAAAAAAAGAGTGATCATTAATAACCACATGGCACAGTCAGCACTAGGCTGTCTTGAAATCTCCTCCGCCAACATCATCAATTCAAAACTCTTCAGTTTAGCCAAAGTTCTTTGCCCAAAAAATATCACAAGAATGGTCTGTAGGCCACTTACTAATGTTCCTCCCCTTTGAAAGCTCTTGAGCCAGGCCTCCATAGTCAAAGTCATCCTCAGCACTATTGTCTTCCATGATCATACTTGGATTGTCCTTTAAGCCCTCCTTAAAGCTTTCAACTGGTTTTCTAGTCCAAAGCCCTAAAGTCATCCATATCTTTTCAAACAACAACATGATCACAGCAATACTCCACTCATGGTACCAACTTCTGTCTTACAGACACCATGACCAAGGCAACTCTTATGAAAGAAAGCATTTACTTGGGGCTTGCTTACAGTTTTAGAGGGTTAGTCCATGATCATCATGATGGGAAGTAGATAGACATGGCACTGGAGCAGTAACTGAGAGCTTTACATCCTGATGCAGAAACGCAGGCAGTGAGAGAGAGAGACTGAGCCTGATATGGGCTTTTGAAACCCCAAAGACCATGTGACATATTTCCTCCAATAAGGTCACACTTCCTAATCCTTCTCAAACAGTTCCACTAACTAGAGATGAAGCATTCAAACATGTGAGGTTTTGGGGGGCCATTCTCATTCAAACCACCATAATATTCATTTGTTTGTTCACTTATTTATTTATTTATTTATTTATTTTTTTTTTTTTTGGTTTTTTCGAGACAGGGTTTCTCTGTGTAGCTTTGCGCCTGTCCTGGAACTCACTCTGTAGCCCAGGCTGGCCTCGAACTCACAGAGATCCGCCTGGCTCTGCCTCCCGAGTGCTGGGATTAAAGGCGTGCGCCACCACCGCCCGGCATGTTCACTTATTTATTTATTTTGGTGCTGGGGCCTGAATCTGGTGCCTTGTCCATGTCAAGCACATGCTATTCCACTGAATGGCACCTCCAATTGATGTTTGTTGATGTTGTTTATTTTATGTGTATGAGAGCTTTTTGTCTGCAAGTATGTCTGTGCACCATGTGTGTACACTGCCCACAGATACAAGAAGAGGGTGTCAGATTCCCTGGAACTGGAGTTACAGATGATTGCAAGGCTGATATAGTCATATGGGTGCTGGGAACTAAAGCCTGGTCCTCTGGAAGAGCATCAAGTATTCTTAGCCACTGAGCCATCTCTCTAACCTCACTACTTAGGTTTTAAAAGGGCAATTAAACCTGACATGAACCCTGAGTTTTTGATCTCCCATACCACACTGGTTTTCCTCCATTTGGGGATCTTTTCAGGAATATCTTGGGCTCCACAAACCAAAAGAGCATCCAGTCCTATTCAGTGAGCACCAGGCATCCAGTCTGGCCTGGGGATGACACTGGTTAGCACTTATCTCTAATTGAATTCTTCTTATGAGACTCTTATGTGGTCACTAAGATTACACCTGAGCCTTAATTACTAACTTTTATTAGGTGCCCACACTGGTTTGCCAGTCAGTTTCACTAGTCTAGCCCTCAGGGCTGGGCATGCAGGGATAAGCTGGATGAATGTGTCTGCAAACAGCGGAAGGCAGACCCAAGTCCTGTCAGTGACCAGAGCCAAACTACCAATAAATGCTTTTGTTCACTTGTTCTGGTTTACTCAACAGCAGTGCTGTGGGATAATGCTGTTGTACACTGGTTTAATAAAACACTGATTGGCCAGTAGCCAGGCAGTAAGTATAGGTGGGGCGAGCCGACTAAAGGAAGAGGAAGAGCAGAATCAGGAGTCGCCAGCCAGACACAGAGGAAGCAAGATGTGAAGGCAGAACTGAGAAAAGGTACCAAGCCCATGGCTAAACATAAATAAGAATTATGGGTTAATTTAAGTGCTAAACATAAATAAGAATTATGGGTTAATTTAAGTGTAAGAGCTAGCTAGTAATAAGCCTGAGCTAATGGTCAAACAGTTTATAATTAATATTAAGCCTCTATGTGATTATTTTATAAAAGGCTGCGGGACTGTGGGTGAGAAATTTGTCCTGACCACAGGCTAGGCAGGACACAGAAAAACTTCCTACTACACAACAGTGCATAGAAGGTCTGCTCTGCATAGTCACTACTGTCGGGCAGAGGTTATGGAAGTGATTTTCAGAGATGAGCAAGAAAGTTCCATGCTAGAGTGGGGACTAACCCAAACAGAGCAAACCATAGTGAGGCCAGACTAATGGGCTCAAGTGCTATCTCTGCTAGTTGCAACCTGTGGGATCTTGGGATAGTCACGTGTCCACATCTTGCCTCAGTTTCCTTATCTGGAACTCACAATTGTTATGAAGGTTAACTAAAATAATATATACTAAGATCAATGCTGACATGCAGTAAGATCTGTTAACTTATGATACTAGTGATGAGATGGGTTGGAAATAAATCATAATTAAAAAAATAAAACTGGAAGTTGTGATATGGGAATTGAAGCAGTGTGAAGTAGGGAACATGGGTACGGAGATGGGCAGAAGGAGAAGTCTTCTGCTCGCCAAGGGACTCAAGAAGTGGCTGTCTAACGAGTTGGAAGGGAGCTGAGACATGCTGTCTGAGAGGATGGGGAGATGGGGGAAACAGTCGTCCAGGGAGAAGGAAGAACCTGCCCAAAGGCCTGGGGTACAGAAGAAGCATGGCCTCCTGAAGGAACTGAAGAAAGACCAAGGACTCTAGCTAGGAGGAGGTGAAAAGCTAGGACTGCAAGGGCTTTGCAGGACACAGCAATGAATTTGGATTTGATCCCAGGTGTAGTGGGCTGAGGGATTTATTTCAAGGAGGGCTGAGATCTAGCTTGCACTTTATGAAGCTCAAGCTAGAGAATAGATTGTGGGAGGATGAGAGTGAACACTGATAGAGATGATCAGGGAAAGGCAAAGGTGATTTGGATACCCTGAGACAGTGAGCTGGGGACACAGCCTGCGTTGGGAATGGCCCCTAAAGGCCCATGTGCTACAGGCCACGGTGCTAAAGAGATAATGGAGCATTTAAGAGGTGGCACCTACGAGAAGGAAGATTGGTCACTGGGGATGTATGTAACCTTGCAGGAGTGCTGTGGGATAATGCTCTTATCCACTGTAAAGATCTGTCACTCGAATTGGTTTAATAAAACGATTGGCCAGTAGCCGGGCAGGAAGTATAAGCGGGGTGACCAGACTAGAAGAATTCTGGGAAGAGGAAGGGCAGAGTCAGGAGTCACCACCCAGACACACGGGAAGCAAGATGAGAATGTCATTTTGAGAAAAGGTACCAAGCCACGTGGCTAAACATAGATAAGAATTATGGGTTAATTTAAGTGTAAGAGCTAGTTAGTGGGCTGGAGAGATGGCTCAGAGGTTAAGAGCACTGTCTGCTCTTCCAAAGGTCCTGAGTTCTATTCCCAGCAACCACATGGTGGCTCACAACCATCTGTAATGAGATCTGGTGCCCTCTTCCGGCCTGCAGGGATACATGCAGGCAGAGCACTGTATGCATAATAAATAAATCTTTAAAAAAAAAAAAAAAGAGCTAGTTAGTAATAAGCCTGAGCTACTGGCTGAGTATTTATAAGTAATATTGAACCTCTGAGTCAATGATCTGGGAAGCGGCTGCTGGGTATTTGGGAACAGGCAGGCAGGAGAGAAACTTCCACCTACACAGGGGATGTTGGGACCCTTGATCCTCCATCTCTCGCCTCCTTCCTGGGTGATATTAGCCATGCAGCTAATACAGATTAATGTTGATTGCTAACTTGATGGGAGTCTAGAAGACACACTGTATGTGTGTTCTGTGAGAGCGTCTCCAGAGAGATTAAACTGAGATGGGCAGATCCATCTTGAATGTGGGAGGCACCTGCCAGGCCTCGGGCTGGGATCCAGGCTGAATACGAAGGAGAAAGCAAGTGGAGTGCCAGCATTCACCCTCCTCTGCTTCCTGACACCACGTGACCAGGTACCACCTGCCATGTCTTCCCTGCCGTGATGGTGCGCTGTACCCTTAAACACGAGCCCAGACAAACCCTTTCTTAAGCAGCATTCATCAGTTATCCTGTCGTAGCGATGAGAGAAGTAGCTAACGCACTGCTCTTGTGGTGTTCTGTGCCACCACAGCCACAGGGCCAAGCTGACCAACTCGCAAGCTTTCTGACGGGAGAACTGTCCTGGCGGCAGAGTTGACAGGACTCACTGGGGAATTAGACTGTTATCGGCAGGGTCTAAGGTGGGCAGAGAGCCACCTCATAGGGCACACTGCAGTGGGGCGCGGGGGAGGACGGTTGAGGTACCATGTCTAGTCCAAGGGCAGGGATTCCTTTCACGTGCTTCAGATGAGAAGCAAGAACGAGCTGAATACCGACAGCCAGAGGCCCCAGGGTGCTCTACACACTGTCCTGCTCAAACCCTTGAGCTCCCCAGGGCCTGGCTCAGGACACAAGTGATGGGTGTGGTTCCCCACAGCTCCCCAGAGCAAGCAGCGGCCAACAAAAATTTGTGTCCATTTTTCCTAGGAGATGAGCCCCCAGTAGACAAGGTGATCTCACCCATACACAGGAGGACCAAGGACTTGAAGGAGGAAGGGATGAGAATGCAGAGCCCGATTCTGGTTTCTCTCCATCCTCCTTCCTCCTGGGGTGGAGTTCAGAGGACTCAGAAGGGTCTGTGCCTTCTCTGGCAGAAACTTCTTTCTTTTTTAAACATGTATTTACGTATCCATGGGTTTGTGTATGTGTGTGGGCACACACGTGTGCCACACCTGTGGAGGTCAGAGGACAACCTGCAGGAGTTGGTTCTCTCTACCATGGAGGTCCTGGAGACGGAATTCAGGTGTTCAGATTTGGTGGCAGGAGCCTTTGTTCCCTGAGCCATGAGCATCTCTCCTGCTCCATGACAAGGGGATTCTCAGGATATCCAGGAAGGAAGCACCCTTCCACTCACGCCTCCTGCAGTAACTTCTGGAAACAAAGGGGCTTCTCTTCCTTAGCCAAACACTGAACAGGAAAGTAGAAACAAGGCCTGTGTAATACAAACACAGACATGGACTAATATACATGACATGCAACCAGAAAGAGGATTATTTGCAGGTAGCAAGGGGACCAGTGAGAGTTGGGGAAAGAGAAACAGAGGGAGGTAATTGGGTGCAGTAATTTATATTTGTGGAGATATCATAATAAAACTCATTTTCTATAACAACTTAGAAATAATTTTAAAAAGCTGAAAAAAAAAAAAAAAAGAGGCTGGCTGGGCCCCAGGGTATGAGGCTTGCAGCTCCAAGTTTCTTAGTTATTAAATCTTTGCAGACCCCACAGCATGGGGTGATGGGAAAGAGGGCTTAGGACTTACCGATGGTACCTGCCATCTCCCGGCAAGATAAAGTCGGCAGTGAAGCATGCCTATAGGGCTTATTACTGTCCTGTGATAGGTGGCCTTGGAGAATGAATGAAAGGCCCCCTTGGTCTCTCTGTCCAGTCAGCTCCCACATTGCAGAGGGGTGGGGTGTTTTGATTTACCCCAAGGAAAACAAATGGTTCTGGTTCTAAGTTTGGGCTTGAGTGGCCCATTCTTCCTGGTGGAGCCCTTCCCAAGAGAAAACCAACACCCATCTCTTATCTTGGGTATTTGGAGTTTCCCGGTTGCTTGGATTCTGCAAAGAAGTAATTTTTTTTTTCTTACAACTTTGTCTAACCTTGGGGCTGGAGATTGGTTCTGTGGTTAAGACCCCTTGATGCTCTTCCAGAGGACCCTGATTCAGTTACCAACATCCATATCAGGCAGCTTACAACCACCTGTAACTCCAAATCCAGAACCTAATGTCCTCTTCTGGCCTCCAAGGGCACTTGCAAGCATGTCACACACACACACACACACACACACACACACACACACAACACATACACACACACACACTCACTCACTCATACACTCACACACATGCTCACACACTTTTTTTTTAAGTCTTCAAAAAACAAACACAATTTTCTCTAGAGTCAAGGACATTTCCCTAGACCCCTCTGGCAGCAGTTGCCCCTCAGTGGCTGGGCAGCTGGGTGGGTGATTCTATTCTCCTGGGTGCTTGCCTTCTTTAGCCCTGGTGGTTTCTGTATCCAGATGAGCCTTACCTAGGTGGAGCCACTGGACGACGCTCTACAAATTCGCGTAGTCGGATGGCCGTCATGATAGAATCTGAAAAGAGTTATGGAGTGAATTTCACATTGCACATTTACACACATTTCTAGGCATTAGCTGTTGCTACAGTTTGGCTCTGGATTGTCTCCAAAAGGCAGGCCCTCCCTGGGCAGATGGGCCTGGGCTGTATAAGAAAGGTGGCTGAATCTGAGCCTTTGGAAGCAATCCAGTAAGCAGAGTCCTCTATGGTTTCTGCTTCAGTTCCTGCCTCTAGATTCCTGTCTTGAGTTCCTGCCTTGGCTTTCCTCCATGATGAACTGTAGCCTGTAAGCTGAATAACCCCTCTCCTCCCTCCCCAAGCTGCTTTTGGTCAGTGTCATATCACAGCATCAGGGAAGCAAACTCGGTCATTCTGAAAACAGCTTCCTGGTTTTTGTGGCGTTGTCCCACAGGCTTCCTCCAACCCCACCCAAACCTGACTGTGTTCCCTTTGAAGCTCTCCCTTCTCGATATTGAGCCTTTCTCTATTTTCATACTCACCTTAAACCGTGTTGCTTCTTGCCTAGTTTTTATATTACCTTTGATTAGGTACTGGAGAGTATGGCTTGCCATAAGCAAACCAGTACATTTAATAAACATTCATGTGAGCAACTCCAGAATGGGGAGGGAAAGTGAGTGGGTGGGAGACTGAGGTGGGAGAGAGGCCTGCTGTTGCTATAGTACCATCGTGTACCTCGTAGACTACTCACACTGTGAATAGGTTATCTACTCTACGTAAAGAGAACTGTGTCTCTAATTTGTATGAACGTGGCAACTAGTAGCAGGGGAACCTTGGATGGAGACCCCTGTGGCCCGGGCAAGTTATTTCTCACCTCTGTATATTGATTATAATACCTCTCTATAGGGTTCAATGAGGCCACAATGTGCATGGGCATGCTCTGTGACTTAAAGGCATGCTTGAGGAAGGAGAAATATGAGTTTATTATTAATTATGTAATTATGAGAAATATGAGTGAGCCTGTGTAATATGTTCCAGGGAGCACGCTGTAACTAACAGCATCCTTGAGGAAGGTCTGCAAAGTGCTGTGACTATTTTCCTCTCAAGAAAACGTATACTCAGATGTTAGTAACTTGTGCAAGTTACACGGGAGCCGTGGCTGGACTCCTCAGACTCAAGTGCATCCATCTTAACGACAGAGTTACACCAAAACAACCCAGAGCGCCCAGAGACCTGAAACAACAGGGACTGTTCAGAAGGAAGGAGGAGGAAAGAGAAGCCATCAGGAGGAAGAAAGGGTTGGGGGAAACATGAGGCCTCCTCTTCTCCTTTCATACTCAAGTTTAACTCACCCGCAGGCTCCCGCCCGCTCTCTTCTACCTCTCAGTGGGTTTTTCAAGTCCAATTTCTCAATAGCAGTACATGGTAATAGAATGATTGGTAATCTATCCTGAGAAGCCTGTTTATTGCATAGTACCTTTTTCCCCAAGAGACCTACTTTAAATTTTTTAGTTACTATATGCTAACTGTACATATGAATGAGGTTCAAGGTACCTTTCCCATACATGCATACAGTGTGTGCTGATCAAATCTAACTCCCTGATTTTTCCATACCTGCCCACCCTCCCCAATCTCTATTCTGTTTTCCAGGCCAACTTTGGTTCTTATCCTCCTGCGTTTGGCTTAGCTCACTTCCCACCCCCACCCCATTCCAGCTCCATCCATTTTGCTGTATGTTGTATGATTCCACATGTCTTTATGGCTGAATAACGCTGTACCAACTTCATATACCACATATCCTCATCCGTTCACCCACCACTGAGCACTTGGGTTGAAGGGATGTCTCAGCGACTGTGAACGTGGTTGTGATAAACATGGGTGTGCAAGGGTCTCTTCCATATGCATTTTTTTTTTTTTTGCCTTTAGCACTGCCGTGTTTTTGTTTTTTAATGGGAGGATGAGCAAAAGAAAATTTAGGTAAGTGCAACTGAGCTCTTGGGAAATCAAACTCCCAAAACTGCGTTTTGAGGTTTTGGCTTGCACATGTGACGTGCTGGTGAGGAAGCCAGCCTTTAAGGAAGCCAGCTCTAACACATTGCCCTCTTCTCTAGATGGGCCAATGCTTAGTACTTAGAAAGCGTGAATCAGCACGATGGGAAAGAAACCAGTCATGGGTTGTCCTGCTTTGGCCAGGCCACTTAAACAAACATTTTTGGAACAATGGATTAAAGTCTTCCACCACTGGGGGCCTGTGAAGGGCATCTTGAGAGTGTGGCCACGTTTTCATCTCTCTCCTTATCCCTAGCCACCGTAAGGCACACAACCTCTTTTTTTTTTTTTTTAAGATTTATTTTTATTTGTGTGTACATGTGTACATGTGTATATGTGTGTGTTCCTCATGTACATGTGTGTCTGTGGAGGCAGGAAGAGGGTGGCAGATCCCTTAGAACTGGAATTAGAGGTGGGTGCTGCGGACCGAACGTGGGTCCTGGGCAAGAGCGGCAAACCCCTTCCCCACTTAACCGTTTTCCAGGCTCAAAGTGCACAGCTCTGCGCTGTCATTTCCACCATGTGCCACCAAAGGCCCCAAGCCACGAGGCCAACCTGTCACCGATGAAAACCTTTACAATCGTGAGTGTCTTAGTCAGGCTGCCAGTGCAGTGAGGAGACACCATGACCAAGGTGAACCTTATAAAAGAAATCATTTAGTTGGGGACTTGCTTACAGTGTCAGAGGGTGAGTCCGTGACCAGTCACGGCAGGAAGCACGGCAACAGGCAGGCGGCATGGTGCTGGAGCAGTAGCTGAGAGCTCACATGGTCCTCAAGTTGTGGGCAGAGAGAGAGCCTGAGACTGGGCCTGGTGTTGGCGCCCATGCCTTGTGACACACCTCCAACAAAGCCACATCTACGCCAAGGAGACCACGCCTCCTACTCCTTCCTAAACACTTCCACCAACTGAGAACTAAGCATTCAAACACATGAGCTTATGGAGGCCATTCTCCTTCAAACCACCACAGGGAGCCAAACTATAATTCTTACAAGTTGATTATCTCAGGTATTTTGTTATAGTAGTGGATAGCTGACTCAGACATCATAAAAACACTTTTTAAACTGAAAGCATAATATACTCAGAAAAATAATACTATGATATTAAAGGCATCCATAATTATACCTGTTTTTATATTCCATTATGTGTATATGTGTGGGTTTATATATTCGGAGCTTCATCATCTATTCCTTGAGTAACCTTTGGTTTTCCTTTGACGATGTCATGAGATAATTTCTACATTGCCACAGTCATCCAATTCTAATATTTAGTGTTCCTTGGGGTGGCCTGGTGAGGCCCACCTATCACCTCGTCTATTTAGTGCTAGAAACTGAGTCCAGGGCTCATGCATGCTGAGGTCCACGCTCTGCCACTAAGCTGCACGTCTAGCCTCATCACCCCATGTAAAATAGGGTCCACATTTGCTCCCAGCTCTGCAACTATCCCTGCTTTATACTTTAGTTTTCCCCAAAAACAAAGGCTGTAGGGGTAGACAAGATTGCTTCAGAAATCCTGGGCATTTTCTCCAAAGTCAGGCACCTGAGAAGTTTTTCCTAATGGAGACAGGCTTTCTGAAGATTTGGCTTAAAAGTGACTTTAAAACCAGCATTGACCCCACTCTTGGGCATATACCCAAGAAATGCTCAATCATAGCACAAAGATACATGCTCAACTATGTTCATAGCAGCATTATTCATAATAGCCAGAACATAGAAACAACCTAGATGCCCATCAACCGAAGAATGGATTAAGAAAATGTGGTACATATACACAATGGAGTACTACTCAGCAGAGAAAAACAATGACAGCATGAAATTTGCAGGCAAATGGATGGAACTAGAAAATATTATCCTGAGTGAGGTAACCCAAACCTAGAAGGATAAACATGGTATGTACTCACTTATAAGTGGGTAATAGATATAAGGCAAAGAACAATCAGACTGTAACCCACAGAACCAGGGAGGCTACATAGCAGGGGGCACCCTAGGATGACTGTGGCTTATAATAAGTTTTGGTTTTACTCAATCACTGGGCAAGCTTCAGTGAAACATTTCACTATTAGGATAAGAATTTGTACTTTATCAAGCTGATAATAGAATAAATAAATAAATAAATAAATAAATAAATAAATAAATAAATAACCAGCATTGACTTCTATCACACACAAAAGTTAAAAAATAATATTGTTGTCTGGGCCTGGTGGTATAAATGCCAGTACTTGAGAAATGGATGTAGGAGGATTGCTGTACAACATGACCTTGTCTTAGAAAATAGATCTGTTTGGGAGGCATCCAGGCAGTGGGACCGGGTCCTGTGCTCATTGCATGAGTTGGCTGTTTGAAACCTGGGGCCTATTCAGGGTCGCTTGGCTTGGCCTGGGAGGAGGGGACTGGACCTGCCTGGACTGAGTCTACCAGGTTGATCTCAGTCTGCAGGGGAGGCTTTGCCCTGGAGGGGGTGGGAATGGGGGGTGGGCTGGGGGGAAGGTGAGCGGGGCGGGAGGGGGAGAACAAGGGAATCCATGGCTGATATGTAGAACTGAATTGTATTGCAAAAAAGAAAAGAAAATAGTATTATCAAATCAGATGTCAGGTGCCCTTAGTACAATGTGGGATTAGTGACAGTTACTTGGTAGATTTAACCAATATATGAATAAGTAATAAATGAATAAATGGCACGTTATCATTTAGTCTGTTTAGAGAAGAGGCAGGAATAAAATATTAGAGTCAGGGCCCTAAAATCTTCTCTAGTGTTTAATCCACCAAGATTTAGAAATCTCAAAGAATAGTCAGTGCATTGTGTTTTCACTACAGTAATAACGTTGCTGAGGCTAGGCAATTACACAAAGAAAATAAGTCTGTGTATCTAACATTTGTGGTTGTTGAAGCATGGCACCAACATTAGCAAGACTCATAGTGGAGACATGTACGAGGAAGAAATCATGCAGTGAGACAGGAAGCCAAAACTCTCAGTGGGCCAGGATTTTTAAACAGCAATCTTAACTCACATGAGAACTACCTTAGTCCCAGGGGTAACCTCTTACGCCTAGTGACCTCCCTCACAATTCCAACACCTTCTAACGCATGAACCCTTTGGTGGCCGACTACATCCGAACCATAGCGGTCAGGGAATGACGCTTTCAGCTGCGTGTAAATAGTACCTGTTGATTATCTGTTTGTGTTTTGTAAAGCCCCCTTTTCCTTGGAAGAGCTGAGTCTGTGCTCAGGCCATTGGAGGTGTCTTAGTCACGTGACAGCATAGAGACCGCATGGGGTGCTAGGCCCGCTCAGCCCCTGTGGCTGCCGGGTTGCTCTGGAGCTGGGTGGACCTCCCCATTTGGCACTCAGAAGCCGGTGAGCCTCCACGTCCTGAGAGGATATGGTCAGACAGGAGTTTTCAGCACTTGAACTGCTTTGATGGGGCTCTGTTGTTCCCTTAGGATAGTAGTTGCCACACTTTTGAAAGGTTCATCTCCCTTACTCCCACCTCCACCCCAGAGTCCTGATGTGAATTCTCTTGCCTGAACAGTACCCTTTCTTTTCCAATCTAAATCTAATCATGTTTCAAGGCCTTCTTCAGGACCTATAACATTTCTGCCTGATGCCTTGGTCAAAGTGGCCCATTACCCGCTTTGGACTCCCCAGGGCCTTTGGTAAATTCTATGATGTGTTTTGGTTCTGAGTCTTTCCTTCTTTGGCTTATTGATTTCTGTATTAACTTAAACATGTTGACACTTAAAACAATTTTTTGTAAGTGGCAGTTTTACACTGAGTCTTGTATAAAATCTAGTTTCTTCAAACAATAGCAAAACATCTGCTTTGTACAGTCTCCTGCCTCGTCCACCAAAATGTAAGCTCATAGACCCTGGAGGCCATGTTCTTATGGTAGCCTCCGTGTTTGGGTTCTTATCTCACAGTCTTAAAAAGTGTTCCCCACCCAAGAAGGGCTTGAAACACGCTTTGGAATAAATGAAAGAAACAATTAACATGTCCTTGAAGCTATCTAATAACCTGGTTAAGTCTTTAAAACCTTAGTCTTCTTAGATCATAGGTAAACCTCATGAAATCTAGGTATACAATACTTCTTTGACAATTTATTAAAATACCAAGGAAATGATTCAGCATCCCAAATAGAGAACGATTCACATTCTAAAATAGTTTTTAGGGCCAGAGAAATAGTTCATGGGTTATAAGAGCTTGCTGTTCTTGCAGAGAACCAGAACTCTTAGTACTTGGGCAGCTAAAATTGTCTATAACTCCAGCTCCAGGGGATATGATACCCTCTTCTTGTCTTGTTGGACACCTGTACTCATGTGCACATACCCACACACAGATATATACACGTACATAAAATCTGGGGGGCGGGGAGGGGCAGAATTCTTGGCTTTGCAAAGAATTTCAATCATAAAGTTATAAGGTGTGAGCACCTATTAAAAATACAATCCTCACCAGTGCTTGAGAAGCAGAGGCGGGCAGATATCTGAGTTTGAGGCCCACCTGCTCTACGGAGGAGTTCCAGGACAGTTAGGAGCTAGGACCACCCAGAGAAACCCCGTTTCTCGAAAACCCAAAAGCAATCCTCGGTTTAATAATACAACCACTGAGTGAGGGGAGAGGCACAAGACATAAGGGCCTTGCTGGCATTACCGGCTTGGGCAGCAGTGGGCAGCAGTGGGCAGGGGCCTCCTTGTTCTTCAAAGCAGCCCTCCTCTGAGGGCAGCAAGCATTTGAGTCACCCCCTTGTGTGGGGTTTGCTTGGGGAGCACATGGCAGAGCTGTGAGACTTGATCCCTTTACATCATTCAAAGAGGATTATGATGCACCGTGGGGTGGAAAGTTTTGCTAAGCAACGCCTTTCAGGCTGAGAGAAAAGAGAGTTTTGAAAATCTCTAACAGAAAGCATAGCTGTGCATTAAATGAAAGGGCAGGAGTTGGCGTCAAAGGGAAAACCGTACAGGTATCCATGACCCAGACTATCAAATCACTAGAACTTGCTTTTCTGTAAACATTACCCCAAGGGTAACATAAGGTCAAGGAGCTGGTGCTGTACATGTCCTTTGCAAGCTGGAACTGAGAAAGTAGGGTTGGCCCAGGGACAAAGGAACCCAGCACTGCCTGGTCTAACATGACACCAGGCTTCAGAAACCCGCTGCTGCTGCTAAAGCCATCCGAGGAGGCTTTTAATTGTTCAGGAATACGATTCCAACCGATCCACATGTCACAATAGCATGACTACACAGAAAAGCAAGTCACAGCCTGAGAACACAATGGCTACAGGATGGTCGTTAAGACCCAGCTACAGCAAACATCTAGGACCAAAACAAACACTGGCATTGTTTACCACAGGTCGCCCTGGAAACAGGGCACTTCTCAATCAAATCAAGTTTGCAAGTAGGAAGTGAAATGTTTCTTTGAGGCTCCAGATGGCACGTAGGGGGAGCCTGGGCCAAGGATGGACTCCCCCAGGGAGCTTAACCCACATCACCACAACACAATCTAATACCAGAGTCTTGGTGACATGGCATTTTGTTGAAAGCAGACAACCATGGAAAATGTAAATATGAGGACAAAACAACATATTGGGTCCAGGGGAATGGAAGTAGTGCATTGAGTCTCATTCGGGAGAAGAACCCTCAGTGTTTGAGCTACCTAACACCTAACCATCCCAGTCTCTGCCATGACCTGGAGAGCCAAGCATCTCCATTTTAACAAGAACTAAGAGAAACTGAAGGACTTAACCAGAAATCCTACAACAGGGAAGTCATGAATCTAGGATTTGAATCCAAATCAGTTTAACTTGTAAGTCCAGTTTTAATTTGCATTTTAACTAAAATATATCAACCTTTCTTTTCTATGATTTAAGACAGAGTCTCATTTATCTTAGGCTGGTCTTGAGTTCACTATGTAGCTGAGGATGACCTTGAACTTCTATTGACAAGTCTTAGATGTGGGCTGCCCGAAGGTGGGGCCATAAACCAATAATTCTAGTGTTCTTGCACAGGGAAGTTACGGATCAACAAGATCAAAAGAACATCACACACTCACAGCAGATGTGCAGATGTAGTGCTGAGGGTAGGACCTTGGGAGCACCATGTTCTCCTGCACTGGGTCCCTCCACCTGGGACTAGAGGCTCCTCCATTTTGAAAGTCACCTGTAGACGAGGTAGGTAGAGAAGTCAAAGAGGAGACCCGAGAAGTGACAGGAAACCAGCCCTGGCTGGCTGGCTGCATTTTCAAAGTTGGTGAATAAAAGGGATGTTTGTAGATGGCAGGGGAGGGATTCTCAGCACAGCTGCTCTATCCTAGAATGAATTCTGACTAACTAGGCACCAAGACACTACACTCCCCCAACAGTAGCCGTGATTTAATTAATGATCATAAATATGCATCCTAGTCTCTCTGGGTTGAAGATGGTACGTTACTTCAATGTTCCTCTGTTTTCCTGTATTACCTGAATGGTGAAAACATATGCTGTTTTTAAGACTCCCTCCCATTTATTTAGTGAGGGAGAGGGGCATGCAGCCTGTATTTTTAGATCAGAGGACAACTTACAGGAGTCAGTACTCCCTTTTCACCTTTATGTGGGTCCCAGGGATCGAACTCAGGTCTTCGAACTTGGTGGCAAGAGCCTTTGTCCACTGAGCCATCTTGTCAGCTTAAGGGAATATTTAGAGCTTCTATGCAAACGAGAAAAGTCTCTGAACTCTCTAATCACCGCAGGAGAAATGAGACGTTAATGAAGAGAAGATGTCCCCAGCTAGTAAGTCACCAGCAGACGCTGGGAAAGAGTCATTTAATGATTAGGCTTCCACACTTGAAAACCTGAAGAAGAAAAGTCGCAATTGCTAATCTTCATTGTCCACTTGACTGAATTTGGAATCTCCTGGGCGTGTTTGTGGAGGTGTTCCCGGAGAGCTTTAACTGCGATGGGAAGCCATCTTGAATGTGAGTGACACCACTTCACAGGGTAGGGTCCCAGGCTAAATACAAAGGAAAACTGGAGCAAACTGCCTGTGCACAGCATCCGTCTCTCTCTGCTTGCTGACCACTGACAGGAATGTGCCCAGCAGCCTGGCGCTTCGGTCACCAAGCCTTCCTGCCATGATGGACAGAATCTGCTCAAACTAGGAGCCCGAATTGACCTTCCCTTAGTTGTTTATATCGGCATCTTGTCATAGCAACGAGAAAATGTCAGACACAGAAGAGCTGAAGGAATATATCGAGAAGTACAATGAACACGGAAGCACCTTTGACCTGCTTTCACCAGTCTTTAGTAGTTTGCTACGTTGCATAATTTGTCTTTTCACGCAGGAGGTCCGATCCAGTGCCTCTCACATGCCAAGCATGTGCTGTCCTGCTGAACTGTCTCCAGCCTCCCTCTTTTCTTCATTGTTTAGATTAAATTTATTACCTGACAGTTTCATACATGTGTGTGGTGCATTCTGAGCACATTATACCCCCAGCTCAAGATCTTACGGCTTCCCTCTCCCAAGTCTCCCTCCCCCATCAGCCTTCCACCACATCAGCCTCCCTCCCCATCAGTCTCCCTCCCCATCAGTCTCCCTCCCCATCAGTCTCCCTCCCCCATCAGCCTCCCTCCCCATCAGCCTCCCTCCCCATTAATCTCCCTCCCCCATCAGCCTCCCTCCCCATCAGTCTCCCTCCCCCATCAGTCTCCCTCCCCCATCAGTGTCCCTCCCCATCAGTCTCCCTCCCCCATCAGCTTTCCTCCCCCATCAGTCTCCCTCCCCCATCAGTCTCCCTCCCCCATCAGTCTCTCTCCTCCATCAGTCTCCCTCCCCATCAGTCTCTCTCCCCCATCAGTCTCCCTCCCCCATCAGCTTCCCTCCCCATCAGTCTCCCTCCCCCATCAGCCTCCCTCCCCCATCAGCCTCCCTCCCCCATCAGTCTACCTCCCCCATCAGCTTCCCTCCCCATCAGCTTCCCTCCCCATCAGCCTCCCTCCCCATCAATCTCCCTCCCCCATCAGCCTCCCTCCCCCATCAGTCTCCCTCCCCCATCAGCTTCCCTCCCTATCAGCCTCCCTCCCCCATCAGCCTCCCTCCCCCATTAGCCTCCCTCCCCCATCAGTCTCCCTCCCCATCAGCCTCCCTCCCCCATCAGTCTCTCTTCCACTTTCATTTCTGGTTTTATTTATTTATTTATTTATTTATTTATTTATTTATTTATTGCGAATCAATGAGGTTCTTAAAAAACAACGAAGTCTTAAAGAATGATTGCTTTGTCATCAGCCGCTGTGCTATTTTCAGGGAGGCTCACTACCGGATGGTGACAGAACCCACCTCTCAGGGAGGTCTGCTGACAGAGGCTGGTGTCCTGGACCAGCAGTGTAAAAGAGGAAATGTCACTTTAACTCCACTGCAGACTAGTCCTTGGACTCTGCAAACACTTCTGCCAAAAGAAGGAAGGTGACCCGAATTAGTCAACAGTAACACACGGAACCAGCAAGTTAACCCCCATGGGCAGATCCCAGCACAAACACAGCAGTGACAAGAAAACCAAGGCAGTATGTTTTCTCCAAAAACGATCGCTCCTGTGGGAATCGCAGTGAGAGCCCCTGAAATGAAACTCTAGATGGAGAAATGACAGTTACTGGGACTGGAGAGATGGCTCAGCAGCTAAGAGCACTTGCTTGTCTTACAGAGGACCGGGGTTCAGTTCCCATCACCCACATGACGGCTTACAACTGTCTGTAACTCCAGTTCCTGGGAATCTGGTGTCCTCTTTTGGCCTCGTCCTGCACCAGGCAGGTATGAAGTGCATGTACCTAGATGCAGGTGAAACACTCATACTCATAAAAAATAAACAATTCCTAAAAAACAAAAAGGACTACTGTGTCCCACAAGGCTTGGGTCTGGAAACCTGACTGGACAGCAAAGGAATGAAGAAAAGGCAGACACAGAGACAGAAAAGCTGGAGTCAGGTGGGCTGTACACACTCTGAGGAGTGGTACCCACTGTGAGGCAACTGGGAACTTCAGCACCCGGGGAGAGGTAGCTAGTCTCTCAGTAGGTCTGTAGGCGGGGGGGGGGGGGGGGGGGGGGGGGGGGGGGGGGGGGGGGGGGGGGGGGGGGGGGGGGGCGGGGAAGCTGTGGTTGCCAGCTTTTGCACACCAGGTCAGTCATTTAATACTTGTACTTGCATACACTACCACCATTTGCACTTGAACCTGACCCACATGGGGAGGCCTTTGCTGATTTCCCAGGAGTCTGAGGTCTTGGTCCTTGACATGACTGTACCCAGGCCAACAATATGCATGTGCTCAGGACTTCACTCACTCTCTGCAAAGGACAACTACAAATTTATAATACAATTATCAATATGTTCAAATAAGTTAAAGACAAGAATAAATTCTTGAATAAATTCCAAGAGAATATGAACAGCTGATTGAAATTAGGATGTTAATTTGGGATATGAAAATAGAATTCATTAAGGAGATAGAAACACTATAAACAAAAACAACCCAAAAAACTGAAATGGTGGATGGAAGGGAAAATTTTAATAAGTCCAATAAAAAGCTTAGAGGGAAGTCTTACCAGCAGAATGGAGCATGTGAAAGGACATAATATTAGGGCTTGAAGAAAAGATAGAGGAATTGAATTATTTTGTCAAGATAAATGATAGTTTTTTTTTTTAAATGTGTGAATGGAGTATGAAGATTCTTGGGAAGCCATAACAGAAAAAAATATCTATGAACATAATTTTAAAGAAGAGGAAAAATAATTTTATGCCAAAGACATAGGAAATATTTTTAATAGACAAAAATTCCAAATCTAGGGAAAGAGATGTCCATTTAGATATAAGACATACACAGAACACCATATAGACAGGACCAGAAAAGAAATTCTGCACGGGCAAGGTGCTGTGTTGCACGCCTTTGAACTGAGCACTGGAGAGGCAGAGGCAGGTGGATCTCTATGAGTTCAAGGCCAGCCTGGTCTACATAGCAAGTTCCAGGCCAGGCAGCCTTATATAATGAGACTCTGTCTCAATCAAACAAAGAGACAGCCACCCCATAAAGAAAACAACAACAAAAAAGAAATTGCATATGTCATATTATAGTTAAAACACTGAATATACAGAGCGAAGAAATAATATTGAAAACCGCCAGAAAGAAAGATCAAGTTCATAGGAAGGCAAGCCCTCACCATGACAGCTGGTTTTCAATAGAATTCTTAAAAACCAGAGGGGCTTAGAGAGATGTGTTTCCAGTTCTCAAAAAGTTATCATAACTGCTAACCGTGTCTGTCATGTCCAAGGGCAGCTATGTATGTCTAGTTGTGAACAAGACCTGCATCTGGGTGTTTCCGTGCCATCCTTCGGAGGCTTCAGACTCTGTGTGGGGAAGACACAGAGAGAAAATGTGAGGTTCAGGCGGTGCTGGGAGGGTGTGATGGCGGCCACGCCCCTACAGCATGGTAAAACAGTACGTTTAAGGACATCCGGTGACTACTTCCCACTGGATTCAAGCTCCTATCTTGCCTCTGTGGAGCCAAAACTACATGGATGCTGAGCAGGACGAGGCCACCGACCTTAGAGGACAGACCCACTTTTGAGGACTTTTCTGCTTACTACTTTCACTCATTGTTCTATTGAAAAAACTCTCTGACCTTGTCTACAAACACTTCCTTTGTGGTCCTCTTAGGAAAGGGCAGAAACTCGATGAAAACACGGTCATTGTCATCTCTTTCAGTCTATCAGCTCCGTGTGCCCTTCGGGAAACAGGACCAACTCATGGCATGGCTGTCACAATACAACCAGAGTGATGTCCTTATTACTATCAGGATTGTTTCTATGCCCCTCACCACTCCCCACCCCCTGCTCTACAGGAAGGCAGGCAAGTGTGAATATTTCTCCAGGACGCTCCAAGAATTGAGTCTAGTGTTAGTGAGGATCACTTGCACCCCAGCTTCTTCATATGCTGTCACTGGGAAGTAGCAAAACCTTACAAATGTCCAGAATAGAAGTCTGGAATATGGATCATGGTTCCCATACAATTAAGCCTATGGAAATAGAGAAATGTAAATAAAAAATAAAAAAAAAATACAAAGAATGTGAAATAAGATTGCTTGCTGTATAACCTCTATTGAACAGTTACTACAATCATGACATGGTTGTTGTTATTATTATTATTATTTGCATCCTAAAAACCCAATTTGGGGGCTAGGAAGATGGCTTAGAGCATTAAGACAACTTACCACCAAGCTCATGATCTGAGTCTGATTCTTGGAATTCACACGGTAGAGGGAGAGAACCGACTTCTGCAAGTTGTCCTCTGACCTCCACATTTACACACATGTGCACACACATACGTATATGCGCACATACTTTCACATCTCCCACACACACATACTTAAATTCTTCTTAAAATGCTATTTGTTAGGGAATCAGCTGAGCTCTGTACACATATAGTCTCTGGCTTTCTTTTACACCATCAGTCAAGATAAAGGGTTGCTTAAGTAAGTACGGTCCATGGCCCATGTGCTAAGAAGCAGGTACCCAGCTTAATGTCCTGGGAAGTGGTGGATCTTTAAGAGGTGGGGGTCGACTAGGAGGTCTTAGGTCCTTGGCAGTGTGCCTGGAAGGGGTACAGTGGAACTCTGATCCCTTTTTCTGTTTCACATCTTGGCCCTGAGGTGAAAGCTTCCATTCCTCTCCAATCTTGACATGATGTGCTGTCTCACTACAGGTCTCATAGCAACAGGCCAGCTGACCGTAGGCTGAAACTGCCACACTGTGAGGCAGGATGATCTTTTCCCCATTGTAAGTTGATTATGCCAGGCGTTTTAGCATAGCAACCAAACACTAACTCTACAGCTCTGAACACACCCTTGTGTGACCCCCCAGAGTCTCTCTGCTTCTGTGAAACATTCTTCAAGACCAGTGGGAAGGCAGGCTGTGGGTCAGAAATGCTGAGCTGAGTTCCTGGCTTCACTCCCTGATTTTGGGTGTTTTCTGGCGTCCCTTAGTGAAGGAGATGGCTGCTGTGCAGTGGAAGGATTCTGCTTCCGTGCTTTCCATTGAACAGGCTCCTGTGATGACTGAGAAATGTGGAGACCCCCCTCCACTACTGGGGGGGGCAGTGGAAGAGGCAGTGCTGGGCAGGCTCTGGCAGAGAGGAGACGGGAGGTGAAACAACATGCTCACCCTCCTGTTCTCTTGGGTTGGACTGCACCCTTTGTCCAAGAGCTGGGTGTTTCTGCACTGGCGGGGGAGAGCCGGCTGAGACCGAAGTTGCCAGAGGAAACCAAACAATTCTTATTTACCAAACTGTCAAAATCCTATCATTGCAATTAAGGAGACGGGCAATTAACTGTGTCTTAATTACAGCAGCTGCCACTTCTTCTGGATGCTGTAATTTACGGAGAGAATGGGAGGAGACTCTAAATTAATGTGTGTCTTTAAACAACGAAAAACATTGATGAGGCCTGAAGGAAACTGTCAGCAGTGGTCTTGGGGCCCCTCCCGAAAGGAGGCATTGTTGGGAGATGCCTCCAAGTGCAGCCATGATTTCCAGAGCCTTTGTGCCTAATGGCTGCGTTTTCGCTAAATGCCCAGTGACATTGTTACATCCTGTTTTGTGTACAATGCAAATTCCCACAGCGGCATCATCTGTGGCAGCCGTTCGTTCGAGTGCCATCTCGGTTAGGTTGCTTTTAAACTTAGCTTTAAAACAAAGAGATTGAAACAATGCATCCAGACACCCAGGCAGAGAAAGGAGCTTTTCTGTGGGGGCTTGTGAGGGGGTAGATCTGCCTCACGGCACTTTGTAGGAGAAAACAGAGGCTCAGAGAAGTGAGGGGCAAGGCACAGCACAAGCTATTCAGTGGCCAAGTTGCTTTTAAGCTCAAGTGTGAGCCCCCAGAGTTTGATTCTCTCCAAAGGCAGGCTGGCACCATGGTGTGTAAGTGAGGGATCCAGACAGGGGAGATGACAGAGCCATGGCACTGTTGACAGTGAGCAGCTCCGGGAAGTCCCTCAGCAGGGCTGGAGCTCTACAGCACGTTGAAGACCCTGTGTTCAGTCCCCAGCATCAAGGAAAGAATAGGGCTGGGGTTAGAGCTGGGTTGGTAGAGTGCTTGTCTACCACCCACAGAGTCCTGGGCTCCATCCCCAGCACCTGTAAGTTGATTGTGGCACATGTCTGAAATCCTAGCATTTGGGAAGTGCAGGCAGGGGATCAAGAGTTCAAAGTCATCCTTGGCTACATTATGAGTTCGAGGTCTGGGCTACATGAGACCTTAGAGAGAGTGGGGAGAAAGGGGGAGAGAGGAAAGAGGAGAGGAAGGGACAGGGACAGAAGGAAGAGAAGGAGGGAGGAGGGAAGGAAGAAAGGGGAGAAGAAAGAGGATGGAGAGAAGGAGGGGGGAGGGAGGGAGGGAGGGAGGGAGGAAGGCCGACTGACATAGTGGCAGGAAAGGTAACTGGAAGCTGGGACCCAGGCTTAGTTGTGGACTGGAGCGTAGCTCCAGCCCCTGGGAAGCCTGGGGCAGGGGACTTGGTGCTACCAAAACCCTCAGGCTGGACTGAGCAGTATTCAAACCTGCTCTCTTCGAGCCAGGTGACCTTAAGAAATGCCCTTGTCTCGGAACCAAAGGAGTATGTGGCCTTTCGCCTGAATATTGGGAGACGGCATGAACCTTTCCCAACTGCTGGAGAGACAAAAGGATAGCACGGCCTAGAGCCTGGCCCAGTGACTGGCACGGGAGAGACATTGGATGTATGCCAACACATTTCTTCTTTCCTGGAAGGTAACTGAGGTCCCCCGACACCGAGGTGTAGGAGGTGCTGGTGACCGAGGTGCAAGTGCTTTTGACAGGAGCTAAGTCCATGTTGGGAGAGGGAGACTCAGTCTCAAGGACAAGACTGGGTATCGGTTATCGTCATGAAGGACCAGACCAGTGCTGGGCCACTGAGAGCACCGACTCGGTGCTGAGTCCTGGAGAAACTGGCTTTGAGGCTGTCCAAAATAAACTCCAGAAGCCGGGCGGTGGGGACACAGGCCTTTAACCCCAGCACTCAGGAGGCAGAGGCAGGCTGATCTCTGTGAGTTTGAGGCCAGCCTGGGCTACAGAGTGAGTTCCAGGAAAGGCCCTAAAGCTACACAGAGAAACCCTGTCTCAAAAAACCAAAAACCAAACCAAACCAAACCAAACCAAAGCAAGACAAAATAAACTCCAGGAGCTGTGTGAGAGACTAAATAGCCAAGATGCATGGAGAGAAGGGATGCCTTGCTATGGAGCTGGGCTGACTCTACTCCCAGGATGCTGCACAGCTGAGTGGCCATCCTGGAACTCTCTCTATAGACTCAGGTTGGCCTCAAACTCAGAGATCCACCTGCCTCTGCCTCCCTAGTGCTGGAACTAAAGGTGAGTGCCACCATGCCCAGCCTACAAAAGCACAACTCTTACCTCAAAGGGAACAAGAGAAGAATTTATTCTGAAGCCAAATATGAGTGGCCACGGCCCAGAAACACAGATTTAGGTTATCCCAAATGCCACATTTCAATATGGCAACAGCAGTTTCACAAGGCTTTTATAATTAGAGAATGTAAGTCATAAATCGAGGTATTTTTCAAGTACTTTTGTGGAAACACCACACAGATAGGTTATTGCAATGTACAACAATCTCTGCAACATTCCAACACTCCGAAATCATGACCTTTGTAGATAGCCTTGTAGAATTTTTAGCACAGGTGAGGCTTTTCTCCTGGGAACTTCCTTTCACATGGGAGAATATAACTCCATTGCAAGCATTTGCTGAGGGGTGCAGCTCTGCCCTGCCAGACCTCAGGCTGCTACATTCTGCGTCATCTAGTTGAGGTCTGTCTTCTAACACGATCAGCTATTGCCTGTAAAAATCTTCACATGAGAGTCAACCTGAATGTTCCCTGACAACCCACACGATAAAGACAGAGCTGGCCAAGGGAGAGGCTCTGTAAGGGCTAAAGTTAACCTGTAAGCCCCACTTGCCTAAGGACAGACACTTCTGGAGATGCGGGAGGCTGTAGTTCATATAACAAGCCACATGGTTCCACTTCCCTAAACAAGTTTGGTTGATCCAACCGCACTGGATGTGCTTGATCACACATAGGCAGGAGTTAGGAGGGCAGGAAGTACGTCAGGATGCATGCTTGCCCCCGATTGGACGAAAGTGGGAAGTACTGTAGACTTGTGGGGGGTGGGGGAAGTGGGGGGTGGGGGAAGTGGGGGGTGGGGGTGGGTTTCCTTTATGAGCACCTGACTGACCTAAACTGGGGCCCTTTTCTGGGAACTCCAGGTATGGACCTAGGCAGTGTCCACCTTCCTGGCCAATATTAAATAAAGCTTGCTTTAATCCGATAATTGTGGGGCTGGTCTTTCTCTTTGCTATTCTCAGGTTTAACAGCTCCCATCTTGTCCTAATGGGCCCCGTGCTTGTTCTGTGCTGCTGTAACAGGATGCACGAGTCTGAGTAACTTACGAAGAACAGAAGTTTATTTGTTGGGAAGTCTGAGATCAGGGCACAGGTGTCTGGAGAGGGCAGTTGTCTGCTTCTAAGACGGTGGCATCCTCTGGAGGTCAGGAACTTGACCCTCACGTGGCAAAAGGAAGAGGAGAAAGAGGGACACATAACTCGAGACTCAACTGCTTTCTGAAGGCCACACCTCCCAACACTGTTCTTTGGGATTAGATTAAACCGGAGCGTGCAGCAGGTACCCATCCCCGCTGCCTCCCTGCCCCTCACCCCTCTGACGGTTGCCACCACCTGCATTTAATGGGATGTGAGCTTTGGAGAGCCTGCCTCCGGGGAGCAAGCATTTTGGTATCCTTGTGATCAACATAATCAGGAGTGTTCCTCTGTCAGATGAGTGGTAGTGACCTGTGCAGAGCTCTGGCTCGGGAGTTGCCGAGAGGACAGAGGAGTAAAAGGTGATGATGAGCCGGGCGGTGGTGGCGCACGCCTTTAATCCCAGCACTCAGGAGGCAGAGCCAGGAGAATCTCTGTGAGTTCGAGGCCAGCCTGGTCTACCAAGTGAGTTCCAGGAGAGGCGCAAAACTACACAGAGAAACCCTGTCTCCAAAAAAAAAAAAAAAAAAAAAAAAAAAACCAAAAAAAAAAAAAAAAGGTGATGATGGCACAGGGGCAGAAGGCAGAGGTGGGGACCCAGGGGAAGATCCAGGTGCACCCCACTATTCTACAATAATTGACTTTATTTTTTAACTCGATTTATTTATTATTTATTGTGTTTACACATGTGGAGGTCAGAGGGCAACCTTCAGGAGTCAGTTTTTAGGGTTAGGGTCTGAGGTCCATTATGTGACAGCTTCAGGTTGGTTGCTAGGCTTGGCGAAAAGCACCTTTACCTGCTGAGTCATTTGCCCAGCCCCAGGGATGTTCTTCAATGCCTGTATTACTTCAGTCTCATTTGAATTTTCTTTTATTTGCCAGTTGTTAAATTTTACCCACTCATTTACCTAAATGATCATCAAGTGTTGAGGATACAATTATGACCAAAATGTGTCCTCAGGAGTTACCATCGTAGACATGTGATAAGCTTTCCCCAGCTGACCTGTCCTACTCCTGGAAGGTGTCCAGTGACCAGCAAGTGCTCTGTCCTGCTGAATTTTCATGCTAATTGTCTCATTTTTTTTGTCTTTCTCTTCCCATAAGTCAATACCTTTTGTGAGAGAGAAGGCTATGTAGAGTGAGTGGGTTCTCTCTTTCCACTACGTGGGTTCTACGCATTGAACTCAGGTCATCAGCCTTGATAACAAGCCCCTTTACCTGTTAAGCCATCTCATTGCCCCAGTTCCGGTTTCTTGCTGGCCCCCCGTTCCATTTCATTTATACACTGGAAAGCCACCTGCAAGGCTCCAGGAGTCAAAAGTGAGGGACCAGCTCCTTGCTTGACTTCTTCAGAGTCAACCAAGAGAGAACAGGGTGTTAGGATTCTGCCACTCCAGTTATACATGTGCAGTAGCTAAGTAAGGGGTCTTACATCTTACATCATCAGTGCGCTGCGTCACGCAATCAGCACATGCATGGTGTAGCTCCTTAAGCCCACATGCACATGTGCAGGGAAACCCTTTAAAAGTCGGTCACAGACTCCTCCTCTCTCTCCTACCCACCCCCTTCTCTCTTTCTGCAAGTGTCTCTTCCCAGGCCTGGTCACTCTCTTCTGTCATATCCCCACTTCCTCCTAATAAAGCTTTGATACTGGGTTTTGTCGTGCCTTATACGGTAACAGCGCCGCTTATTTAAAACCAATACTGGGCAGTTACAGGCACTGGATGGCTGCTTCCTCACTTATAAAGGAAGAAATACATCTGTTAAGGACTGAAATACACGTGGAAAGGTCTGTTGCTTTGCACCCTGAATTTATGTAAACAGGAGGTATTCTCTTACCTGTTCCATGAGGCCTGAAGGGAAGAGTCAGTGACAAAGAGTGATGAGCGTTGCAGCTTAAATCTAAAGTGTCCCAGGAAAGCTCAGGAGTGGGAGGTTCAGTCCTTGACACAGTGATGTTCATGGGGGATGAAGTCGGGGGTGGATTGGGGTGTGGTGACTGAATCCTGAAAGTCCAACCGCACAAAAAGATTGATTTATCTGTGGATTCCTAGATTAATGATCTAGTGGGAGGGGCTACTGAAAAGCCCTGACCAATGCTCAATTATGAATAGGTTCTTCATAGATCTGGGGAAAATTATAATTTTCTTTATGGTTCTTCATAAGAATTTTTTGAACTTATTTTCACCTCAAATGAAAATTATAGTTTTGAAAAAAAATATATAGAGAGATATAAACACATAATAATTATAAGTGGCAGAGAGGGAATAAGTGTGTCTATATGGTCTTGAAGAGTGTTACATTTTATTTTATTTATGCTTGTGTCTGTGTGAGGGGATACACGTGTATCCATGATACACGTGTATCATGGCCTGTGGAGGCCAGAGTAGGGTGTCACGTTCCTCAGAGCTGAAGTTACAGGCTTTTGTGAGCTGGCTGCGGTGGGTGCTGGCATCTGAACTCTGGTCATCATGACCGAGCAACAAATACTCCTAACCTTAATGGCTGAGGCTTGTCTCCAGCCCAAGATGTCTACATTTTATGGAAAATAATATGTATTAATTGCAAGAGAATATGAAAAATCAAGGATATCTTTCTATGTATCTATGTATGCATCTATGTATGTATTCATGCATCTATGTATGTATCTAGGCATCTATGTATGTATGTATCTAAGCATCTATGTATATATCTAAGCATTTATGTATGTATCTAAGCATCTATGTATGTATGCATGTATGTATGTATGTATGTATGTATGTATGTAATTACCTACCTATATGAATTCCTAGGGTAGCCACCAAGAAGCAAAGAATTAGAGCTGATGTCTGCTGCAGAAAACCAAACCAAAGTCAAGGTCTCCTTGCTGAAGTTTCACTTTCTACACTTTCAGTTACAATAAACCAGGGTCTAAAAATACCAAATGGAAAGTTCTAGAAATAATCCAAAAGTTTAAATACCAGATGATCCTGTTCTGAGTACCATGATGGAACCTCTTCCCACCATGCTCTGTCCTGCCTAGTTTGAATCATCCCTTTGTCGGGCCTGCTGACATTATATACATACATACATACATATATATATATACATATATATGTATATATATGTATATATATGTATATATATAATATTAATGGACTAAAGCACTCCAGGGAAAAGGCAGAGATTATGAGGTGGAGGGAAACCACCACTGTCTTTCTTCTTTTACTCTCAGATACAGATCATTTCTATGGACACCAAAATGTGTGTGGATTTTTTTCCTACCAGCAATCATGTTTTGAGGGAAATTCTTCAGTGAGTATCAGCTCAGTATCCTGTGATTCAGTTTAGTCCTAACGCTACCAGAGATAGTACCAGATCCTGAAGGGTGAGGATTCAGTCCCATGAGACTCTCCTACTTCAGACACCATTTACACCCAATAGGTTCTCACTGTGAAAATAAAAGAAAATTTATGGTGGGAATAACGTTGAAAGAGCTTTTCTGATGGGGCCTGGGGCCATTAGGGCCCAACTGATGCAAGGTTTCAGTTGTTGCCTAAGAATGGGAAGTTGTATTGCCTCTAGCTTTTGACTGCAGGCAACAGGAATCTGCAGGAATGACTTGTCTAGACTGTCTGGATGCATGTCAGTGTCCTCAGAGCCCCCTTTTATGGTCACTTCCATCTGGTGTAGACATTATTTTCTTCCTCTTCTATTGCTCACACAGCCTGTTCCTTCTCAACATTTCACCCCGTAAGCTCCTACTTTTCCTGCCTACATTGGGGGACTGACTCTTTCGAGCACTCCATGATCTTCAATCTCACCCGCCAACTCCAGTGAAGTCATTTTACTTCGGACAGTTTCTGACTTTGGGTTGACTGACATCACCCACACTTCTGATCAGTTAGCTACAAATTGGGTTTTCTACCAACCCTCCTGTGAGGTCAGCTCACAGAATTTGGGAAGCACTTATGTACATGTATCGATTTATTATGAAGGATTTTATAAAACATTCAGATAAATACCCAGAGGGAGAGCTGTACAGAGCAAGGCATGTGGGAAGGTGTGTAGAGCTTCCATCCCCTCTCCAGGGGCCCAACCCTCCAGGACCTCTGTATTCAGCTATCTAGACACCCTCCATACCTGACACTTTTGAATGTGTATGGAAGTTTTATTACATAGACATGGCTGTTTGTATCACTGACCTTTAATGATGTTTTTAGTCTGTAACCCTTCTCCATACCTGACAAGTTAGAATGGGAGATGGGAGTCTGAAGCTAGGGCTCTGATCACGTTTGGTTTCCCTGGCAACCAGCTCCCATCCATTCCTATCCAAGAGTCCCTAGCTACTAGTTAACTCACTAGTATACAAAGACACCAATTAGAGATTCCAAGCGTTTTAGGCATTACAAGAGGTATTATTCTTCTTGTTGTTATGATAAAACACCTGACAAAATCAGAATAAGGCAGGAAGGGTTCAGTCTGGCTCATGGTTTGAGGCTACAATTCATCATGGTGGGGAAGGGGTGCCCGAAGGCATGTGAGGCAGCTGGTCCAATCATATCTACAGTCAAGAAACAGAGAGGAATGCCTGCCCCCCCCCCTTCAGGGATGGTAACTCCCACTCTGAGGGTGGAGGTGCCTTCACAGACCTGCTCAGAGGTGTGTTTCTGTGATGATTCCAAATCTCGTCAAGCTCATAATGAAGATTAAGTATCACAAGAGTCGAGAAACTAAGGTTAAATAACTGTTTCACAATATCACAGTTAGAAAAACGCAGCTCTACTCTGAGCTACTTACAGGGCACTTCCCCTTAAATATAAACACACAAAGAGAAAAGCAAGAGCCTAGAAACACACACACCTAACCAGAAGTTAGCATAAGAAGGCTGAAATAGCCATACAAATGTCAGATAAAATAGATTAAAAATAAAACCCAAAGTGGGTTATTAACAATAATAATAAGAGTTAATAAATCAGAAAAGATATATTTGTGTATACTTTGAGTAAGAGAGTTTCAAACACAGGAAGCAAAAAAATCAACAGGATGAAAGAGATATGTAAACAATGTTAAAATTGCTGTCAGAGGTTTCAATATCTTTCTCTTGGCAATTGATGGAACAATTAGTCAAAGCCATCAGCAAGGACCCAGAAGCTCTGGCAAACACAGTCATCTACCTGATTACTATTTATTGACAGAACACCATGCCTAACCATGACAGGGCAAATCCAAGAGCAAACGATACACCCAGCGAGATAGTCTGGGTTCCAGGCAGCTAGCTCTTTGTTGTTGAGATAAACTAGACACAGTTCAGTGTGTGGTTTAATAGCTCCCCTGCTGCGGGCTCAAAGCAAGGTAGAACAGCGGCAGAAGTGTGTGGCATAGGAGGTGACCAGGACGGGGAGAGAGATATCTCTTTTGAGGACCACTTGAGCCCAGGAGTCGGGGTTGAGATGGGCAGCATAGACAGGTCCTTTCTCAAAAGTAAAATTATGAAAATAAAATCGAAATGCTTGAAGTGGAAAGAAGGATTGAAAAAAAGCAAGGGCCTTCTTCAGCCTGTAAATGTACATGTTTTCCAACATCTGTAAAGCAGCTGTAGTACCAGGAAACTAAGCATGCCTCTACTACCAAGCTACATCCCTAGCCCTGCCAATGACATTTATCTAAAATCAAGAACACTCCTACTGAGCCTTGTACTGAATGTCCTAGCCAATGCAATCAGATAAGAAAGAGAAATGAAAGATGAACATATTGAGCAAGCAGAAATAAACAGCTACTAAAACAACACAGGTAAACACAGGATCATGCAACTGACCTACAGTTCCACTCTTTGGTATTTATTCAAGAGAAATATCAAAGTATGCCCCCACAAAAATAATGAATGTTTATGATAGAATTATTCAGAGTGGTCCCAAACTGCAAGCAACCCCACAGCCAGGAATGCAAGGAGAGACGAACAATCGAAGTCGATCGGAGTATGGACCACTGCTTAGCAATGAAATGGAGCAAATGCTAACACACATGACAACAGAGGTAAATGTCAAGGACATTAAACTGGCAGAAAAAGTCAAATGTAGAAGACAAGACTACACACTTCATGAATTTCCTGTGCTAATAAGAGAGCTTGTCATTGGTCTGGAAAAGGGATTGCCCATGGAAGAGACACCAGGAAGTTCTGGAGAGGGAGTCCCTGTGTTGTTAATTATGGTGGCGGCTGAATATCTGTATGCTTGAATATGGGACTTTTCATTTATTTGTAACAGCTATAGTGGCAAAAGAAAAGGCTTGCCTCTGCCCTCCAAAGGGTCCCTGAAATGAACTGAAAGTTGGCAGATTGACTGGAGGAGACCATGTGTAAATGTGTGCAGGGGAAAAAAAAATCACAGCTGGAGAGCCATACACAGAGTATGTGGCTCTCCACGGGCCAGATAGATTAGGCTCCAACAATTCCCGAGTCCCAGAAAGGAATAGAGGTATGGGTGGGATGGGTTTGGGGTGTCCTGGGACAACGTTTGGGAAGAATAAGTCAGTTCTCAGATCCGGACAGATGGCTCAGTGGTAAAGAGCACTGGCTACTCTTCCAGAGAACCTAAGTTCAATTCCCAGTACTCGAATGGTGGCTCACAACTGTCTGGAATTCCAGTTCCAGGGATCCTTTTCTGTCTTCCATAGTGATAAGCATACATGTGACACACAGGCATACATGCAGAATAAACACCTATCCATGTTAAACTGAATTTTCTAAAACGCCAATTCTTTCTTTCCACCGTGTGGGTGCCAGAGATGGAACTAGGTCATCAGGTTTATCGCCAAGTGCCTCGAGCCTCTGAGCCATCCTGCCAGCCCCGAGTCCTAATACTTTAAAAAATTGTTTTGTTTTAAAAACAGGTGCAAAATTCGTTCACAACAAACCTGGTTTTGCTCATCACTTGCTGGAAAACTGACACAATCTTTTTACGTTCAGTTTTTGCTTGGGTAAAACAGAGATGTAAGTGCTGATCTTACAGTTGTTTGATAAGGACATGGGCTAACTACCTGCTACAAATTAATGCTCACAGAAGCTCTCGTGGGAGGAGCTTTGGGGAAGAGGAATGCAGGAGCAGAGAGCCTCAGCTGGGCGGAGGCAGAGAAGCCAGCCAGTGAGAAACAACTCAGTGTCCAGTCTAGTAGGAATATAGAAAGAACTGAAGCTGTGGGGGAGGGGGGGCAAGGGCTGAGTCATTGAAGCCTATGGCTGAGGACTGTGGGGGGGTTCTGCCTGCCCTACTGAAGAGACTCCTCGAAGGCTTACAGTGGGTTTAGATTGTCGTTTGAAGTCCTGAGAGTAATGAAAACGACAGCATAAAGTAGTGAGTGCTTCATGGAGCTTGGGTGGCTGAATCTGAATCCCGTTTGGACAACCAAATGCAATGGGTTCATTTCCTTGATGAGCACAGAGCCGATCTGCCCAACCAGATTAAAGAGTGGACAGAGAGAGAATATTCCTAGCACAGTGTTTCTCCAAGCAGAGGAAAGCCAGGAGCTTTTTACAAGGGAAACTTGCACAGATTCACTTGAGAAAGACTTGTCATCACACGTAGGGGTGGATACATTCCCAAGCATGCTCAGATGGAGATCATGCATAGCGTTTTCAAAAACATGGCAGAATGGAAACTCTCTGGGTGGAGAATTTCACACAATAATGAGCAGAATTGACTGGAGATCCTCTAATTAAGTCGGCTGGTTCCTTGAGAGTTGCTGTGTTTGAACTGGAAACAATTCAATGAAAAAGGGAAGCCTATGTTGGTGCTGGAGATGGCTCCGTGGTTAACAGCATTTGCTGCTCTTCCAGGGGACCACAGTTCAGTTCCCAGCACCCATGCCAAGTGGCTCAAAACCTCTAGTTTTATGGGATTGTATGCCCTTTTCTAGTTTCTCTGGACACGCTTACATGTGACACACACATACACACACACACACACACACACACAGAGAGAGAGAGAGAGAGAGAGAGAGAGAGAGAGAGAGAGAGAGAGAGAGAGAAAGTGTGTGAGAGACAGAGGGAGGGAGAGAGAGAGGGAAAGAGAGAATAAGCTGAAAAACAGTAGAGGAAAACATGGAAGCTACCTGGAATTGACTTCTGGCATCCATTGCACACACATGGGTGCACGTGTATATCAAAACACACACATCAAACACACACAATAAATAATAAATAAATAAATAGACTTTGAAAATTTGGTTCTGATTTTTAATCTCTATAATACAAATGTATTTTAAATATAAAAAATACGATGTCCTCTAGTGTGTAGACAGGCGTAATCATAATTAGCTGAAAATTATGCTAAGAACCATTTATCAAAGGCACATATAAAGAACAGTTGAGATTGGGGCGGTTGGGCTCTTGAGACAGGGTTTCACTTTGTTGCCCTGCATGTCCTGGAACTCATTACACCTTGAATTCATGGTGATTCACCTGCCTCCGCCTCCCAACACCACCACACCAGTTTTCTTTCTTCCTTTCCTTCTCTTTGGAACTAGAGTCACCCAGTGCCACTCCAGCACTGAGTGACCATCCTGACTGCAGATCATCCAAGCAACTGAACGGGCATTTGAAATATAGAGCTGTCAGAACCTAAGAGATGGATGGGAAAAGCCAAGCCATGTGACAGTTGGCATGGATTCATTTACTATAAAGTACCGCATCTGAGAACTTAACTAAGGGACACTTGTCATTTCACAGTTCTAGATGCTACAGCTGGAGACAGAGTGTGGACCAGACTGGTTCTGATATAGGCTGTGGGAGAGTCTGCCTGACTTTCCCTGGGGGAAATTCAGAGACATCTGCATATTCACAGCCTTCACAATACAGGGTGCCAACATACCAAAGACAGGATGCCCTGGAGTCCCTCTGGGTGAGCACCTGACTTCATGGGAGTTAATAACAGAAGAGCAGGTGATTCACAGGGAGCTGTACCAACAGCCTCAGTAACCGCTACACCTCCAACGTGCCCTGCCCCAGCCAGCTGTTAACCTCTTGTATAGTTCTGCAGGGCTTTCCTAAGAATTGCATAAGCACCATGAACTCCGTGAGCTTTGTGAGCCTCCTCCCTCTATCCTTAAAGGAATGTTAATAGGGTTCACTCATTGGATGAGTGATCACAGAAGTACTGATTCAAGATGGCAATGGTCATGCCCAACCCAGCGGAAAGAGCTACCCAACACTTAACAGACAATTGTCACTTTGATCTGTCTTTCTCTTCAAATGTCTCTTTAGAATCTCCCCTTTTCTCTCCCTCCAACCCCCCCCCACAGTGTGTGTGTGTGTGTGTGTGTGTGTGTGTGTGTGTGTGTGTGTTTCTGTCTTTCTTCTCCCTCTCTTCCTCCTTCTCTGACTTTATCTTTACATCTTCAACAATCCATTTCTAGATGAGGTCACATTTTGAAATATTTTGGGTTAGGACTTCAACATATAAAGTTTTAGGGGACATAATTGGTCTCTTGTCACTATATGTGGGACATACGGTGTGGCCGATCCGTGAGGACTGGAGGATGGAGGAGAGAAAGAAGTTAGCTCAGAAAGCAAGACCTGGAGAAGCCTTTCAATGATGGGGGTGATGGTGATGATGCAAACACTGAGTAAGCAGCTGTTCTGCAGCAGATATGATTCTCAACATCTTGTGTGGTTTAGAATAAACACTCTAGTTTCTTTCTTTGAAATAGGGTGTTGCTACATTGACCAAGAAATTGTGGTTCTCCTGCTCCAGTCTCCAGAGTGCTGGGATTACAGGCACACAGCATCACATGAGGCTGTATTAGAATATTTAATTCTTGCCGGGCGGTGGTGGCGCACGCCTTTAATCCCAGCACTCGGGAGGCAGAGCCAGGCGGATCTCTGTGAGTTCGAGGCCAGCCTGGTCTCCAAAGCGAGTTCCAGGAAAGGCGCAAAGCTACACAGAGAAACCCTGTCTCGAAAAACCAAAAAAAAAAAAAAAAAAAAAAAGAATATTTAATTCTTATCTGCCCCACCCCTGGAGCTGATATTGGAACCCAGGGTCCTGGGCATGCAACGTTCATGCTCCTCCACTGAGCTACATCCTCAGTCCTAATCCTCAGCATTTTTATAGATGAGGAAGTTGAGGCACAAGGATCTTTCTCAGCTCAACTTTGTAACTCTCCAGACATTCCTTCCAAATGGATTTCCTTTTCTGAAAAGGTGAGAGGGCAAAGGAAATTCATGTCTAGTCACATTTTCTGTGTTGTGGGGAAGCTGGCTCAATGGGACTCCTCAGTGGCCATCCTGAAAGTTGACTGGCCAGTGAACTTTGAGTCAGGATTGAGTCACGGCTGCGCTATGTTTTCCTGGCAGAAAACAAGCTGTTTTTTAAGCCTCCAAGGAAAGGTTTTAAGGAAGCCGGTGCCCTCTAGTCATCGCTGGTTCAACTTCTTCACTTGCGAATGTTTTCCACATGATTTCCCGAGGTTCCTTACACTTGAGGTGGTCTTGTCCTATCTCTTTTCAGTATGTGCCGGGTCCCCTCTTTAAAGGCCTTTTCAGTAGCTAATAATTTGCCGAGCTCCTAAACTGGGATAACTATAGCTCTCAGATTTCGTCAGACAAGTTTCTTTGTGCAGTGGGTGGTGGGCACTGAAGAAACTCACGGCTGGTCCAAGGGCGGGCAGGGAGGAAGTGACAGTGAAGAGCTCAGCCACACACGTAGATCTGTATCACCACCCCGCTTTGGAAGAGGATGTGGAAGGATCCTAAGAGTCAGCAGTCGGGGAGGACGAGAACGGAACAGTGTCCCCTGGACACGACGGCACTGGCGCACTCACAGCAGCTGTATTTTCCTGCACAAGATCGAGCCAGATCCTCACACGAAAGAAGGGGGTTCGTAAGCCCCTACCCGGCTGAGGAGCTATGCAAAGTTGACAGCTTCTGGAGGGGGGGGGAGGGGGGAGTCAGTTTTCTATGAGGTCGTGGCTCCTGGTGGGTTAACCATGCTCTAGTGGATGGTCCTACACCCAGGAGTATATGGATAACCCAGATTGGAGTTGTTTGGTTATTAACAAAAAATAGACAAAAAGTTAGGGTGATGGGGAGGTGGGAGTGGATGTGGGAAAAGTTAAGGGGAGGAGCTATGGGGTGAATATGATCAAAATACCTTGTCTGAAATTCTCAGAGTTAATAAATACATTTTAAAAAATTTACTAACAACTCCAAAGGTTGTCAAACTGGTTCAACAGGCCTTTGTGCAAGATGCGAGAGGAGAGCCAAGTGTGAAGTCTGAGATTACTTTATGATTTTTAATGTGGGAGCTCTGGCTTTGCTGGCTCAAGTCTGAGTGGCTCTGAAAAACCTGAAAGTCCTACTATGCTTGAGGAAGAGAAAATGCAGAGGGGGGAGGGGTAGAGTGCCAGGTCCTTCCCGGATTTGAAGATTTTGTTTCTGTTTTCTGAGGTGCAGGAACATGACATCGAGATATTAATGATAATTATGCCTCTATCTATCTATCTATCTATCTATCTATCTATCTATCTATCTATCTATCATCTGTATAATAATTTACTTTTTGTCCCAGGGAGAGAACCCAAGGCCTTGCATATGGTAGATGTGTATTCGACTACCAACCTATACTTCCAGGACTTCACTTAAAGGCTAGGGCAGCTTCCCCAGTAAGAACTGACCCACGACACAACCTTAGTGAATCACAGAAGCATGAGTTAGAAGCAACTTGGAGATCAACTGGTCCTTCCTACCACTCCCTGTGCTAGGGGAGACAGGAAGAGGGAACCGCAGTGACTTGCCAAGGTCATGTGACTCCTTCTGAGTCAGAGTATACATACTCCTTTTCTGTTTTAAGAAATTATTTATTTTTATTTTCTGTGTATGAGTATTTTGTCTGCGTGTGTGTATGAACACCACATGCATGGTACTCTAGGAAGTCAGAAAACGGCATCAGATCCCTTGAAAGTGGAGTTACAGATGGTTGTGAGCCATCATGTGGATGTTGGAAACAGAACTCCAGTTCTCTGCAAGAACAGCCAGTGTTCTTAACCACTGAGCCATTTCCCCAGGCCCTCAGATCCTATATTCTTATCTACATTTAAATATCACAGTGGAATGAGATCTGCAAACAGTAGAGTCTTAGATCTATGAGATTTTTTTTCCTTTTTGAAATACCACATAAATAACACTCATTTATTATTTGTTTTCCAAGGGAAATAGATGATGTCTAGAGAGTGTGGCCACCACCGAGGTATTCAGGAATCAGACCGCCCCTTGATGTGTTTGGACAGACTTTGCTATTTATTTATTAAGAGGAATTTTATGTTCTCAGAGGATTTATAGGTCGAATGCCATTGTTTTTATTTTTTAAAAAGAAAGACAGGGAGGAAGGAAGAAATTGGGTCTTGTTGTATTGCCCATACTAGGCCTAAGCTCCTAGGTTCAAGGGTTCCTCCTGCCTCAGCCTCCTGAGGAGCTGAATCCTGCAATCAGTTTTTGTTTTGCTTTGTGGTGCTAGGGATGGGACCCAGGGCCTTAGCACCCTAGGGGAGTTCTCTATCATTGATCTACAGCCCAGCCTCTAATCCTGCAGTCACTGTTTTATCTACTGCGGTTTGATATTACCCAGGAGGGCATGTTGGAACGTGAGGTGCTACTCCAAAAGGCCTGCCAGCTCTTGTGCCTTGGGATGCCTTCAGATCTGCAAAGGTCATTGGGGGCAGTTCTTTACCGGCTGTGACCAAGACCAACTCCCTTCCTGCCAGACCTCCCATAGCAAGTTAATCACAATGGACACTTGCTCAACATTTTCAGCTCTAAAACCACAGGTCAACATTAGTGTTCTCCATTGTTCACTGGACACCAATATGACACAGTTGTCATACTTCACCCCCAATTCTCTTGGCAGCTGGGCCAATTCTGGCGCTCTACTTTGTCATATAAATTCCACTGAAAGCTTATTATTATTTACTTGGGCTGCCCATTTTGTTTGGTTGTTTGTGTTAATGCCTCCTTTCGTGGGTCTTTGGGCTCAGTTGTCACATACAGTCACAATGCTGGTTCTCTTTTACAAAACCAAATAGTCACTCTTGAAACTCCAGCAGAATCGACAGATGAATACAAGGTGGCACACAGTAACTAGGATATACTTGTCCTAAAGACTGTTCCTTACTGGGCATTCATAGCTGCTTTGAATTAAACTCCAACATCTGCATTTTTATTTGCTGAGCTAGATTATGCCCTCCCCAAATAAAACTGCATGGGGCTCACATGTACCCCACAACCCCAGTTTACTTTCTGCTGTTGAGAATCCTGGAGAAGTCATACTTTGCCATGAGTCTATAATCTCAGTTTAGAGACTGAGGCAGGGGGATCACAAGTAGAAGGTCTGCCTGAGCGGCTTAGTGAGTGTCTGTGTCAAGCAAAATGGAACACAGCAGGCTGGGGTCTGTATTCAGTAGTAGTTCATTTCAGGGTTAGGAAGGCTAAAACTCCTTCCACAGCATCATGGCAACTCTGAAGAGCCATCTGTGATGGTTTTTAACTGTGAGCTTGCCTCAATCTAGCAACACTTGGGTCAGTGTCTTAATGAGGAATTGTCTAGATCAGAATTGCCTATGGACCTGTCTGTGGGGTACTTGACTGTTCATTGATGTAGGATGACTCCGCCTGTTATAGGAGACACCGGTCCGCACGGGGCATCCTGAACTACATAAAGCAAGAGAAAGCCAGCTGAGTAGGAGAGCAAAGCAGGTGACGTGGAGGTATTTATGTCTTTACTCTGGACTGTGGGTGTCATGTAACTGCCTTGAGTTCCGGCCTTGACTTACCCCCAGTGACAGACTGGAACATGGAATTGTGTGCTAAAGAAACCCTTTCCTCCCTGAAGCTGCTTTTAGTCGGAGTGTTTTATCACAGCGGAAGAAATGTAACTAGAGCGGCATCCCAGGATGAGAGTGTCCCACTGAGCGAATGAGGTCTTGGGTGGCACCGCCCCATCCAGGGGTCCTCATGACGACTCCTGCTTTTTCTCTGAGGGCATTGACCCCAAGAGCTCTGTAACTCGTTTCTCTTGCGACAATCTTCATCTTGGTTTGTTTCCCAGGGACTCCATCTGTAACTGTTGTCGCCCGGGGTAGCCCAAGAATGCAAAAGATGCTGCGATGAAGTTCTGCGGTCAGTCACCTGCTCCTGGGCTGATAGTGAGGACCTCATACCTGCTTCTAGATGGACGCAGCGTAGGCCTGGTTAAAAAGCAGCAGTGCAATTGTCGAATCTTTACCCGCAGTGAATGTAGATTGTGCTTCAGCGGAGGGAAATCCAGTAACAGGTGAAGTGCATTAGGCACTAGGGAAGCAAGGGGTGGGGTGGGGGGACTAGGAATTAGGACAATGTTATTGGGTGACTACTGCATGAGACAACTGAGGCTTTGAGACATGAAAGACTGAAGGTCATTGTACTGCTGCACCTAGCTTTTAATATGGGTGACGGGGCTTGGCTCTTTACTTAGATGCTGGGGATCTGAACTCGGGTTCTTAGGTTTGCGTGGTGAGCACTGTGTCTGAGCCATCTCCTCAGCCTGTCCCCTTCACCCCTCCATGCCCCATCTCCTCAGCCTGTCCCCTTTACCCCTCGCCCCCCTATTCTTCATGAGCTGTCCTTTGAAACGTTTAACCTGAGAGACTACACAGGAAGCTCATTTTTAGACACAGCAAAGTCTCCTGGTTGCACAGCTACGATACTGAAACTAACCAGTTCAGAGCCTGCGTCCTGAATCGTCTCCTTTATCATACCCTAACACATCGGGTCAATGTGCCCTTAGCCAGCCCAGGGCCAGGAACTGGACAGCTAAGAGTCATCCTTACAGCCCACGGCCTCTTGATGTCATTGCTACTGTTCAACCCTAAGCTGTCCCTACCTTCCCTTGTTCCTGTGAGAATGACCCAGTCAAACGCTCTGGAGAGTCCTCCCCTTGTCCTGCTTGCCTCCTGCTTCTTGAATCTGTGACAAGAAATTTCTGACTTAATCGCAATTGTTCCCAAGCCTGCTGCTTCACCCAAGCTGACTAAAATGAATCCTGGGTACATTTTTAACACAGGGGTGGACTATAAATTTGGGCAAAATAACATTTTTTTTTTTTTTTTTTTAGCAACCTGTACATTCTGCTGGGATATGATTAGATGCTTTGGTTAAGAACCAAAGAGAAAGAGAGGGCATATTGTTACTTCAGCTCTGAGAGGCAGAGAAAGCAGTGGCTTGAGCTCAATGAGGTAGAATGCCAGTGCTATTGTGACAGAAAGTGGGGGAAAAGATTAGAAATGTACTTACTCTAGGGAGCTGGAAAATGCACAGCTACCCTGCAAGCATCTGCAAGACGGTGCCTTTGCTGGTGTGGTGGAAAACGAGCCAGGGCAGAGAATACCATCGTGGCTGGAAGTATAGGCGTGGACTCGCTCAGTGGACCAGCACTGACTAGGCTGTAGCTGAACACATGATGAGGAGCAGCTTGAGGGAAGGAGGGTTCGTTGGGCTCACAGTTTGAGGATACAGCCCATCCTAGCAGGGAGGTGCTGTGTCAGGAACCACTCTCAGCTGTGGCTGCAGGAGGGTGAGGCTGCTTGCTCACATCTTAGAGGACCAGGAAGCAGAGAGCAGGATACTGATGCTCAGCTGGCTTTTCTGCTTTTCTTCGGTGCAGGACTGCGGCCCTTGCAGAGAGGTTCTGCCCACACCCAGAGTGGGTCTTTCTCCCTCTCTTCACAGACACACCCAAAGGTGCGCCTCATGAATGCCGCAGGTACTTCTTCATCAAGCTGACAATCACAGTCAACAATTACAGGAAGCGACGGACCCAGATCCAGAGTCACCAGGAAACTGGCAAACTTCCGGTTTTGTTTGTGGAAGTGTTTTGGAAGAAGATTGGTATGCAGATAGAAGAGCTGGGCTTGGGGTGGGAGAGACCCGTCTTGAAGATGGACAGCACCATCCAATAGGCTGGGAGCCCAGTGGAACAAAAAACAATGGGATGCTCTCTGGTGCACTATTCACCCTGATTTTTAAAAATTAAAAAAAAATGTATTTGAAGCGTATAGGTGTTTTGCTGACATGAACGTATGTGCATCGTGTTCACGTCCTGGGAAGTCAGAAGGAGTCACTGGGACTGGAGTTATAGGCGGTGGTGAGTCATCATGTGGGTGCTAGGGATCAAACCCAGGTCTGATGGAAGAGCAGCCTGTCCTCTTAACTGCTGAGCCATCTCTCCAACCCCAGCAGTTTATTTTTAAAAGTCTCACCTATGTGTCAAAATAAGATTTCACACCTGTCTCCTGGAAACCTTCAATTTGAATGTTGTGCTTTTTTGGGTATTTTCCAAGGAAGCTTGAAAATCGGCAGCAGGAATAAAGCATGCTTTTCACCTGGAATCTTGTAAATGTGTATTGCTCCTCACCACTGTAGAATGTGTCAGAGGTCATAGTCTTCCACCTTTAAGGGGGTTCTGGGACCGAGCTCAGCCAGGCTTGAGCTGCAAACACCTTCAGCTGCTGAGTCATCCAGCTCTGAAAAACTTTCTTAAGAAAACATTAATCATTAGGAAGGAAGTCGGGCTAACGGTAAACTTTCCCTGACTCAATGACTCAGGGGAAACTGCTAAGTATACTCCATTTTTGGAAGGAGAGAGAAACAGATTATGAAATATTGCGACAATGAAGTACTTAAGTCCTGCTGTGTAGCGTTGCTGGTAGAAGTAACGGGGTACAGAGACCAGAGCCCAGGTCGGATTCTCAAAACATCTTCGTGGCGGTTCCTATTCTCCCCGTTTATTTGCTCCTCGGTGTATTGTGAACCCAGGGTCATTAGGGGAAAACCTGTGCAGCCAGCTGAGTGCCGACCTGCCCTCTTGTCCCTGTATGGGGTGCTTCCCCTTCCAAGTTGTTCCTGGGAGTCCAAGAGTCATCGTTCCTCACAGAACTCCTGATTGGCAAGTTTGTTGTAGGATAGATTTCAGTGGCTAGACAGGAAATAGGGATGTCTTCCACCCACCCTGGGAGAGTTCTTTACTGAATGCCTGTCTCCCGAGAGAGCGCTTGCAAGCCCAGTCCAGGGTCTTAGCATAGCCACCTCCCTGAAGCCCTTCCCGGGCCCTTGCTAATAGCAAGCTACTTTTCCAGTACCACTAAACAGTTACTTCATGCCATTCTGGTGGGCAGGTCTAGTCCCCCTTCCCACCTCCCCAGCCTTCTGTTTTGGGCCACAGTTTTTGAATTTGAGCCTGGTTGCCTCTAGGTGGCAGCAATGTACCGTTTTCCGCCGCCGAATCTGCTCGGCTAAAATCCGTTTTTCTCCGGCCCAGTTAATCTGAGAAACCAGTGCTTAGCTGAAATCTTCCCAGCGATGTTTCTTTGCTCAGGCTCCTTCGAGGTGTCTTGTAGTTTACTGCCCGAGAAGGTTGTCTGAGTGAACTTCTGAGCAGGGTAGTTGGGGCGGGGGCGGGGGCGATGAAGGGACATGGGGAAGAATGGAAACAAGAGAGGTGGCAGCAAGGAAGGAGCCCCTGCAGGCTTTGGTTTCCGACCTGGCCTCTGCAGAGGGGCAGCTGCAGGTGGGAGTTGCAGCTCCTCGAAGAAGCCCAGGGGCTCACCTTGGTGTTCATTGCCCAGGGAATAAAATGCACCACAGAGAGAAGCCAGGAGAGCTTTACTCTCGACCATGACCTGATGCCAGGCTGCCACACAGGGGCGACTGTGGCTCATTGCAGCTCTCAAATGGTTTCACGGACAGGGCACAGAACTTGGAAATACTCTTTGTGACCCTCTGAAATACGCCACCTCCCCACAGGATCCCACAGGGATCGGAGAGGATTTTGCAAAGTCCCATCCTCCATGAAAGACGTCAGGCGAAGAAGGGAACTAAACAGGGCTAGCGGGGCGGTGGGGCTGCTCATCTGCCCCTGCATGCTGAAGATGTGGTAGGCATCTATGCTGCTCTCATAGTTTCTACCACCTAGGTTAGGTGACTCACAACTGTCTGTAACTCCAGTTCCAGGGGACCCGATGCCCTCTTCTGGCTTCTATGGGTACCTGCGTGCACATGGACGTACCCCCACACAGACTCTATACACATACACATGATTAAAGATAACAAAATAAGTATTTTAAAGACAGCAGTATCGTCTCTATGTCAGCAGCCTTCACAGTAAATGCTGTTAATTGTGCTGGAGTTCTTTTACCTTTCCTTTAGGGGTGTGTGTGTGTGCGTGCGTGCATGTGTGTATATGCACGTTCTCACATGTCTGGGAACTCATGTACGGGTGCACATCTGGAGGCCAGAGGTTGACATCCGGCTTCTTCCTTGATTATCATCCACTTTGCATACTGAGACAGACTCACACTGAACCTGGAGATACCTGGTTCAGCTCCACCAGCTATCTTGCCCTGGGCGTCCTGTGTCTCCACCTCCGAAGCACTGGGGTTTCAGGTGAGCTCTGGGATCCAAACACCTGTCTTCACGTTGTGATTTGTCCACCAAACCCCCATGCTGAACATCTTGATCCTCAGGGACAGGAATCTTTAGCCAGACTCCAGAGTGGTAAGGACTTTTCTGTTCCCATGCTCCCCTTCTGAGGTGATAGGTCAAGAGGGATCAAAGCAGCTCTCATGGGACTCGATTAGCTACTGTGAGTAGATATTTGGGAAGCAAACCATCCCTGTGTTTTTTCTTTTGGTGTGTATCCATTTGCTTCCCTGCTTTTCTGCCACAATATTGTGACATAGCCTGTGGCCAATGGCTTGTGTGGTTGCCTGATCTGGGACTTATAGCCTCTACAATCACGAAACAAAGAAGTCACAGAGGAAGCAGAACCACGAAAGTAGCCGTGAGGAGTGTGGGGAAAACGAGACAAGTCTTTATCTTTTTCTCTGCCTTCTAGAGGATTCCTGGATTCGTCACGTCTCCATCAGTCCATGTGGGAAGGTTTACTTTCTGTGGGTCCCAGCTTAGCACATGTGCTCAGTGGCTGGCCTGAGCACCCACACCATGTCTGACTTGAAGGAGGAGCCCAGTAAAGATTGGCCAAATGTGAATCTACGGTAGGACAACAACCCAGAATCTAAACACATGCTTCCAGCCACAGCTACTTCCTGGATCATCAGGGAGTCACCACGGTGGGCCTCATTCTAAACACGTTGTTGACCCTTAAACTGTGCTGGGCTCTGAAGGGGAGGCAGATAGATAAGAGATGACTAAGAATAATGCTTGACCTTTAAAGTCTAAAAGGGAAGAAAGGATGCACCCATGAATTAATAAAACTCTTCTTTGGCTTTCTCCAGATGAGAAAATCTTGCAGATAACTTAGTGCTTTGGAAACAAGAATGCATGGCATTTAATGAGTGAAGTATTTTTTCTACAAAAAAGAAAAATGGACATTAAAAAATTAAACCCTTGCCCCACTCCTCACCGGGTGCAACACTTGGGAGAGTGGGCCCACACAGTAGAGCTTGCCCTGGTGGCATGGGTGCTGGAGAGCTGCTCCAGGGGCATGAGTTCTGGAGAGTCAGTCTGCCCCTTGCCAGCTGTTGCTGCAGCCTCGCGTGGGCATATCGGGAGATCTGGCCCTGGTGATGCAGGTGCAGGAGAGTGGACTGGCTGACCAACTCAGCTACCACCCAGTCCCAGATCCAGGGCTTTGAGTTGGCCCACCCCAACATCTACCTCTTCCATGAACTGCTGGATCTCATGAAGGGAGCTGGCCATGCAGAACCAAAGCTACAGGATCTCCATGACACAGGGCAACAGGTGGATTTGGGAGTCCTGGCTGAGGATCCAATATTGATGGTGTGGTAGAAGTCAGAGGCCTCAAACCAGTCCGACGGTTCATTGCCATGAGCATTGGCTGGTAAAGCTGTTTGGGCAAAAAGGTATACCGGGTGACACAGTGTGACATACTACAGCTTCCAGGGTGAGGGTTTGTTTGTTTGTTTTCTTTTGGAGAGGAGGTTGCAAGGGCAGAGGGCAGATATTGAGGAATGGGGAGATGAGTGAGACTGGAACGCATAATGTGAAATTCAAAAAGACTCAACAAAAAGTTAAAGAAAAGATATAAACATTTCTCCTAAGAAAATGGAGAGGTCTGGATAAAATGTTTTCAGAATCCATCATTTTAAAGCATCCCAGTCCATATTCCATGTTAGTTGTGATTTCACTGATGCTTCATTTATTTCACCACATAGTATAGCTCAATTAAACCCAAGCTAGAAGCTAAAAAAAAAATTAAGTCCTCCTTTGAAAACACATTTAATTTTTTTTAACTTACCTTTCCGAGCTACCTCATAAAGCCCAGTTTGCAACTTATTTCTAATTTCCTGACAGCGTCCCTCCTAACAATGACATAAAGTACCTGCTTCTTACATTCCTATCCTGGATATTAACTAGTAATCAAGATTTCCCCCAGGATTATTTCACAAGGCCCTGGATTCGATTCCCAACACCACACACACACACACACACACACACACACACACACACACACACACCCTCTCTCACTCACTCACAGTCCCTCACAGCTTAAACAGACATCTAACTCAAGAAGGGAATTATGAACAGCCGATTACCCTGGCTTCCCCAAGGGCTTCCACCTTCTGTGATAAATGGCTTCTCCTAGCTCACTGTGAAGATGGAATAGATAGAAACTTTGAGTTGAAGACAGTGCTGATTTTGTGCGTTCCATGTAAATGCGGCACTCACACATGCAGACCCATAATGGATAAGAAATTGGCTGGAAGTAAACAGACAGAGCAGCAAGCCGACTTTCAGAATATGAGGGAGAAGCGAAGCGTGAAGAACAGCCGGAGGGATGACTTGGAATCACAATGGGCCTGGAAGAGACATCCTGACAGGTGAAGCCGTTGGGACATTCATGGGGTCAGGGAGACCTGGGGACGTCCAGCCTGGGGTATCAGGCAGATGACTGAGGCATCTGGGATCACTCAGTGACCAGGATCAGAGGACCCTTGAAAGCACAACTCTGTCAATGACATTGAAGGTCACTGCAGCTTCCTGGACCCAAAGTGTCTTCTGCTGCCTCAGACAGGTAGGCCAGGCGGTGGCTTTGACACTGCTGAAGGCTTGTGAGGAGTGCAAAAACAAATCCAGACGCACACACACACACAGAGACACACACACAGACAGACACACACACAGACAGACACAGACACAGACACACAGACACACACAGACACACACAGACACACACACACAGACACACACACACAGACACAGACACACAGACACACACACACAGACACACAGACACACAGACAGACACACACACACAGACAGACACACACAAACAGACACACACACAGAGACACACACATACAGAGGGAGAGAGAGAGAGAGAGAGAGAGAGAGAGAGAGAGAGAGAGAGAGAGAGAGAGAGAGAGAGAGTCCAATCCCTAAATGCACCAATTTAATTGGGGTAGGACCCAGACTGGATACATTTTAATAGCTTTCTTGAGCTATAGTTTATATGTCATAATATACTCCTTGAAAGTGTAGAACTTGATGCCTCTAGGCTGTCCACAGCAACATCACCTCTATCTAATTAGAGAACATCTTCATCACCTTAAAAAGATCCCAGTGTACCTATTGGCAGTCGCTCCCTATTGCCCTCTCCACCAAACTCTAGGCAACTGTTCACCTACTTTCTGGGCATAGATTTGCCTGCATTTGGCAAGATGGCTAATGGCTAGATGATACACATTTTTCTGATTGGTGGTTTTTTGTTGTTTTTTTTTTTTTTTAATTAGACATAGTGGCTTCATGGTTTGCCCATGTTTGTAGCAAGTGTTTGGCTGTGGTGGTTTGAATGAGAATGGCCCTATTGGCTCATATATTTGAATGCTTGGTCACCAGTTGGTGGAACTGTTTGGGAAGGATTAGGAGGTGTGGTCTTGTTGGAAGAGGTGTGTCACTGGGGTGGGCTTTGAAGTTTCGAAAACCCACTTCATTCCCATTTAGCATTCTTACCCCACCCTGCTTCCCTTACCTTCAAAGTGTGGATCAGGATGTAAGCTCTTAGCTACTGCTCCAACACCGTGCCTGCCTGCTCCCCAGGATGATGATCATGGACTCTAGCTAGCTGTGAGCTTTAACGAATGGTTTCTTTTATAAGTTGCCTTGGTCATGGTGTCTCTTCACTGAAATAGAAAAGTAACTAAGACACAGACCTGCATCCCTGTGTATGACCAGCTAATATTCGCTCCTGTGCCATAATTTGGCTGGCTTTGGAATCTCTGAGAAGACACACTTGTGGGTGTGTCTGCAAGGGTGTGTACAGACAGGCTTAACTGAAGAGGGAAAACCCACCCTGAATGTGAATGGAGCCATCCCCCGGCTGGGGTCCTGGACTGCATACAAAGGAGAAGAGGGAGAAAGTGAGAAGGATACCAGCATCCATTTCTGTCTGCTTCCTGACTGTGAACACAGTGTGACCCGCAGCTCTGCTCCACACTCCTGACATCCTGCTTTCCCTGCTGTGATGGACGGCACCCTCAGACTGTGAGCACAGTGTGACCCGCAGCTCTGCTCCATGCCCTGACATCCTGCTTTCCCCGCTGTGATGGACGGCACCCTCAGACTGTGAACAGAGTGTGACCCGCAGCTCTGCTCCATGCCCTGACATCCTGCTTTCCCCGCTGTGGTGGACGGCACCCTCAGACTGTGAACAGAGTGTGACCCGCAGCTCTGCTCCATGCCCTGAAATCCTGCTTTCCCCGCTGTGGTGGACGGCACCCTCAGACTGTGAGCCGAAAGGGCCATTCTTCCTTTAAGCTGCTCTGTCATGCATTATACCACAGCAATAAAAAAAGTGACAAACGGTTTTAAAGAATTCCAGGGTTGGGGTGTGTAGCTCTGTGTTAGAACACTTACCTAGCATGTGTGGGGCCCTGGGTTTAATTCTAAGTGCTGGGAAAAATATCCCAGAAGTTCTAATGTACTGCTGTGATTAAGAACCATAGCTGGGCTGGGCGGTGGTGGCTCATGCCTTTAATATCCAGCACTTGGGAGGCAGAGACAGGCGGATCTCTGTGAGTTCGAGACCAGCCTGGTCTACAGAGTGAGTTCCAGGGAAGGCTCCAAAGCTACAGAGAAACCCTGTCTCGAAAAACAAAAACAAAAAAGAAAAAAAAAAGGGAACCATAGATGGTTCTTGTTAAGGCCCCACTGGGCTCCTCAGTATCCATCCATGGCCTGGGGCTGGACGGATGACCAGGCGAAGTCAGTTGCCCACAGTACTGTGTGGTACCTTTAGTTTGCAGCTCCTGTGTTGTGGTTGCTTCCCTCTGAGGAGCTGGTGGTGTGTGAGGCTGCAGTGAGGCACCAGAGACGGGTGGCAGAGAGGGAGGTCCCAGCGGGTAGAGTTAACTGACATCTGGGCCAGCGAGGGAGCCACCGGCTTGCAGTAAGTCCCGGAAGTCTTTCCACCCTGGAGAACAGGAAGAGGTGAGGAAGGTGTTCCTAAAACCTGAAGCGGTTCCGTGGGGGCCTAGGCACAGCGCTCACTGCAAAACAGACAGATTCAGTCCTCAGAGACACCAGAGCGGGATTTCCGAAGAAGCCCGTTTGCCAGTGGGTAGAGGTCTCTCTCAGCCTCTCCGGGGGCTTTCCACCCGTATTCAGCAGAAGAGCCCAGCTGGGGCCCAACCAATTAGACAGGTTGGCGTTAACCCCCTGAAACCGCCCGTTTGCTGGGTAAGGAAAGATGGGCCCACCTGTTCCCATCCTGTTTGGAATCTTTATTGCACCCTGGGGCAGCTCAGCAGCTGTTTAGGCCATTGACAGGAAGCAGGGAAACACTTCTGTCCCTGCTTTTTTTTTCTCCCTTTTTTTTCTTAAACTTGGGAAGAAACTGATTTCAGCGGTGACACAGGACTGAACTTCAGCAGATGAAGGAGCAAACCCCACAGCTGTACCCGAGTTGCGCCCCCTGGCCCCACCTTCTGAGGCCTCCTGGTTCTGTCCCGGGTCCTTACACTTACACTTCCTTACACTTCCACTTGATTCTATTTCCCCAACCTTCACATTCATGACTCCTGCCTCAGTTTCCCTGTCTCTTCCTCGGAGACACACCTCCTTTTCCTGCACTTCATCTCAATGGGGGCCTAGTCCCACTTCTCACGTGGCCTGGGATCCCCTCACCCACCATGATACAGTTCCGTGTCTGCTCCATTCCCCACGTTGTTTAACCCATCTCCCTTCACTAGCTGGGAAGGGTCTGTGCTGGAGTTATTCTTACCGTTTTCCTCCACGGAGAGCCTGACTGGGATGTCCTCAGAATGTTTTTTAGGCACCATGAGTGTGACTCAGGAGTAGAGTGCTTGCCTGGAGCATAAGAGGTCCTGGGCTCTATCCTTAGTATGGGATGTACATGTGTGTAAGCACACAGATGCAGTTGATGAAGAGATGCTCAGATACTGGATCACTGGAAGGATTCCTGAAGCCATTCTTGTGTCCCTTACCACCCACTCACAGGTGCTGGCCACCTGTAGCTCCCTCCACGGTCTCTCAGACATGCCTGAGGAGTAAGCTGCCTTTTGCCACTGGGAATACTGGCACCCAATCTGCAAATGGAGGTTGCTCTAAGAGCCTGGGCCTCCTAGTAGTTAAGGGAACATACAGAGAAGTGAAGCACCTTGCTCATGGCCACAAAGTCAGCAAGTAGCTGAGCCAGGGCCCAAGATCATGTTTCCTGACCTGGGCATCTCTGTTCCTTTTCCATGGTCCTTTGTCACCGGAGCACGACACAATGGAAAATAGTAGTAATCAAGTCCAGGGACACCAAGGTGGCTAGGTAGAGGTCAGGACGCACACAGATGCGGGCCTGTCTTCACCAGGAAAATAGGATACAGAAGCTGCAAGCTGTTGGTAGAGTCCCTGCTTGTTTCGTGGGGACTGGTTTGGAGAGGTGTACCGATCATTCTGATCACAGACTCTTGTCGAAAAGACTTTCATAGCTCTACCCCCCCCACACACACCTTATTTAGCTCTCAGGCACAGAGGTATTATTATCAATGTACCCACAAGACTTTATGTGTTTATTCATTTATTTTTGTGGTGCTGAGGATTGAACCCAGTACCCTGTGGGTGCTAAGCAAGTACTCCACCACCGAGTTACATCCACAGCACCCAAAATAACTATTCTCTTCCCTGAGTCTTCCACAATCCCATTGCCCCCTCTTCCTGCTCCAGAAGACTTACACTTTAACACATCTTTTTTCAGCACGCCTTCTACTGCACAAATGCATACTTATTGCCTCAATTTTGCATAGCTGTTTAAAAATTTTTATAAATGCTATTATACTGTAAGTGTTCTGTTACATGTTTGGGCTAGCAATTTTGAGATTTATGTGTGTTTGTGTGTATGATACTTCTATGTTTGTGTAGATATGTGCATACATGTGCAGGTATGCATGTGTGTAAGTGCGTATGGAGGCCAGAGGTCATCATTGTGGGCTTCCTCAGGCTCTCTTCACCTTGTTCTTTGAGACACGGTCTCAACCTGCTGAACCTGGAGTTCACCGATGGTCTAGACTGGCTGGTCAGCAGGCTTTAGGAACCTGTCTGCCTCTGCCTCCCCCTCCCTCAGCACTGGATTACAGCTCTGCTGCTAACCCTGGGGTTTGCATGGGTGCTGGGCTCCCCACTCGACCCCACAGGCTTGTGAGCAGGGACGCTATGGGCTGAGCTGGCTCCTCAGCCTGGTTTCTGTGTTTTCTGTGCTCGTGATGGCCCTTCCTTCTGTTTATCATAAAGCGTTCTGACAGATACAGGTTACTTTGTCCATTTTTTTTGATAAGGACCCCTTGGCTGCCCCAATTCTGGTATCAGTACACTCAACTCTACGATTCCCTTCATGCCCATCTCTCTGTAAACTTGGATAACTGCCCAAGGTGTATGCCCAGATTGCTCTTCTGTGCCCTGGAGAATACTCTAGAAGACTCGCTTCCCAGCAGTGCTCTAGCTAGCCAACATCCCCATCGACAGTTCATACTTCTCATGTTCTTGTCTCTCACTTGACAAACAGTGATCAATGTTTTCAGAGGGTGTTGGGTCACCCCATTCTCCCTTTTCACCTCAGGAAAAGGCCAGCCTGTAGACGATGTGGGTGTATTTGGCGAGGGATAGCTGGGGCTCCTCGTATTCGTCGGCAAGGCCCGGACAACTACACTTGAGATTCCCAGATCAGAGAAGGCCTTAGACTGTGTCTAGCCAGCTCGCCTGTGAGGTGAGACTGGGTCTCCAGCTTTGTCATCTGGCGACTGTGAGACCCAAGCTATTTCTTTCAGTTTTTAAGTCTCAGGCTTATTCTACAAACTTCCTCACAGGATTATTGTGGTGATTAAACACGGTCACTAGTGCCTGAAAATCGCCGACAAGGATTCAGTTCGTGCTGAAGAATTATGTAAGAAGAGCGGTGTGATTTCCCGAAAATATTAATATTCCTAATGGCTTTGGAGGGTGTGAGTCCTGGGAGATGTCACAGCCTGAGAAGGGGAATTTGCAGACAGCTACATCATTCAGAGTGCTAAGACCCCAAGTGGTTGGGAATAATCTTGCCATCTGCCCTCCCCTTCCTGCTGGCCAGTCTGGCAAAGCATCAGGAGGCGAGTGCGGAGGCCTAACTGTGGCCAAACCCTCTTTTGCTACACCTCTCTTGGTGACCGCAGCATTAGACAAAAATCCCTGCTAGGTTAAGAAGGTTTAAGTGCTCAGAGGGAATGGAATGGCCATGGAAAAGAGGGCAGGAAAAGCAGAAGGAGGTCCCAAGAACAGGTCCGAACCTGTCTCCTCATCGGAAAGTCTTTGTTTTGTTTTTAGACAGGGTTTCATGTAGCTCAGGGTGGCCTTGATCTCACTATGTAGCTGAGGTTGCCTTTGAACTTCTGGCCCTCCTGCCTTCACCTCTCAAGTGCTAGAATCAGAGGAGTGAACCATGCTGGCTGCTCTGAAGGTTCTGAGGGGCCGACAGCCTCTTCTTCCTGCACTCTATCTGTGGTTGACTATTTTGCTCTTGGAGAGCTGCGAACAGTTGTTTGAAGGGTAAGGAGGTTAATTGTTTTAACTTGAGCAGAGCAAACTTGGAAAGTGAGAAATCCTCCCCATTCCAATAGGTCTCTGGTCCAAATCCACACCTGGCCTCGCATCCTTCTAATGATAGTCCCCACAGAGTTCCAGGTGTTCAGCCCAGTGACTGATTACCAGCCCTGCAGAGTTCAGAGGGACAAGATGGAGGCTATATATAAACCTCACAAAGTTTCAAAAGGTAAAAAGATGCATGACCGATTATGAAAGTTTACATGGCTCCAGGAGACGCTTTTATTTCTGCCCTGGTGGACACAGTGTCTTTGTTCCTTTTTGGAAGACAAGGGGATCCTGGGGCCATAGTTCCTCATCTGTGAAATGGGGTGAGATTATCCACCCTGTGGAAACTCGTCTGTGCAAGGCCCCATGGGAGGCCCAGGGTCTCAGAGCAACCCCAGTCCGCAGACATGGTGCCAGTATTCCCAGTGGCAAAGGCACCAGGGCCAGCTGATGCCCCGGGCTTGTCTGAGAGGCTGTGGAGGGAGCTGGAGGTGAGCAGCACCTGTGAGTGGCTGGCAGGGTCATGGGCACGGCTGCAGCCCAGTGACAGTTGGGGGAGAGCGAGGTCCGCAGGCAGCCCCTGCAGCAGGCAAGGCTGTGGGTCTTGGAAGGTGATGCCTGGCATCCGGCTCCGATCCGTCTCTGCTGTATTCACCGAACCACACAGACGGGCAGAAGGAGTCTGATGCAGGGTAATGCCAGGAAACAAACTCAGAAAAGTCAGGCAAGGTGAAGCAACCTCCTCTGGAAATGCACTCTTTGCAAAGAGGAGGTGACACGTTAGAGCTTGTAATGCCCTGGGCTGGGAAGGCAGAGACAGGAGAATCCTGGGCTTCACCAGTTGGCCAGCCTAACGTATTTAATGAGTTCTAGGCCAGTGAGAGACCTTGTCAAAAAAAAAAAAAAAATGCTGGACAGGGCCCAAGGAATGATACCTGAGGTTATTCTCTGGACCTCACACTCCAGGTGTACACCCGTTCACTCACCACACACACACACACACACACACACACACACACACACACACACACACACACACACACACACCAGATTTCTCGAGTAGTTCTAGAGTCTCAAAAGTTGTCCAAACAAGAGTAATTTCTTTTGTTTTCCTGTTAGGGTAAGCACCTTTCACATCATCAGACATATCCAATTCTCCTAAGTTTTTAAAAAATCTACATGTATTTATCTTGTGTATGTTTGGGGTATATGTGTGTGCCAGAACACACATATGGAGGTCAGAGGGCAACTTGCAGGAGTTAGTTCTCTCCTTCAACTCTCTGGATCCTAGGGATCAAACTCAGGTTGCCAGCCCTGGCAGCAAGTATCTTAACCCACAGAACCATCTCCTCAGCCCCCATTTTTGTTTTAGACAGGGTCTTATGGAGCCCTGGCTGGCCTTGAACTCTTGATCCTTACTTATGCTTCTACATTTCAATTGTTGGGATCATAGGTTCATAGGTGTATGCTGCCGTTTTTCATTTGGGCAAGTAAATCACACACACACACACACACACACACACACACACACACACACACACACTCACACACACACATTCTCTTACCCTATACTCAGATGATCACAGTCTGTCAGTGCTCAGAGGCACCCCGAAATCCCTGGAGCTCTCTTCACATGGCAGGTGCTGGAGGGTGAAGACGTAACTGCTTTGACAGGACTCCTGAGGCACAAGCGGTGTAACTTGTGTGGATTCTGTGTGGTGACCTGGTCCCCAGTATCACCTGTGTGATGTTCTGGGAGTGTGATCCTATTCTTTGGCAGTTTAATTGAGAGGATGAACTGGGGGTGTCTGTGATGGGGCACTCCACTGAATGCACTGCCTGCCTGACCCAGGAGGTCTAACAGAATTTCCTTCTCGGATTTTAGATCATAACGTGTCATCCATCAGGTCTCACTCTACTTTAAACTTGGCACCAGGGAGACTTGAAAACCATTGCATTGCTCTCCGCTGTGACCCTTCATCAAATTCCTTTACTCTTTGGGGGACTTTAGGAAGAGGGGCCAGAGGTCAAGGTCCCTAGTCCATTCGTCTTTATTCACACCAGGGAATTCATGGAAGACCCAGACGGCGCTGCTACTTTCTGCTACATGTTCACACAACCAGGTTCTCCCCAGCATGGCTGTCACACATGTCCACTTGCCAACTTCCACCTCTGCCTCTTGGTAAAGAAAACTAAGAGCATGCGAAGTTGAACTAGGAAGAAATGGCCCAGCAGTTCAAAGCCCACTTCAGTCGAGACAAACCACTCAACCACTGTTTCCTGTCTCTCCCTACTTTCTTGTTCCCATCCTCTCTTTCCCTCCCTCTATCTTTCTTCTTTCTCTCTCCCCACCTCCCTCCCTCCCTCCCTCCCTCCCTCCCTCCCTCCCTCCCTCCCTTCCTTCCTTCCTTCCTTCCTTCCTTCCTTCCTTCCCTCCCTCCATTTCTCCCTCCCTTCTCTTCCCCCTAACAAGATCTGAGATCCCCTAAAAGTGGTAAACAAATTTCTGCTCAACAGGTGCAAATAAATTTTGTCCCGCTCATCTCTCCCACGACATTGCCAAGGCAACTCAAGCCCAGACAGACCACACCCCCATACCCCAAACTGTCATGGTTTTCAAAAGGTTTTGCTCATGGTGGAGAGGTCGGAGGTCATGTGGAAGCAAAAGCAGGCAGATCAAAGAGACAGGCCTCTTAGAATGTCCTAACCTGTGGTAAAACCGTTGCCTTCTTCTTGTCCTTCAGAACACAGAGTTGAAACAGAACAGACAGAACCAGACAAATGACCCAAAACCCTAGTGTTATTTGAGACATTTTGAAAATCTTTTCTTTTCTTGACTGTATAAGAGGGGCTTTCCTCAGGTCACAAAATATTCTTTGAAAACATGGTTTTTATGCATTTATTATGTTACTATGTTTTTTTCCTTTAGTGGCGTGTTGAGTTTCATTATATTTTTATGCATGTATATAACATACTTTGACCATATTCTGCCCCCCCCCCCCATTGCCCTCCCTTGTTTCCCCTTTGCCCCTCTCCAACATTTACTTTTTAGTTAACACATGTATTTATGGACATATTTACAGGGTACCATACTAATTTTTTGGTTGTTTTTGAGACAGGGTCTTACTCTGTGGCTCTGGCTGACTTGGGACTCACTATGTAGACCAGACTGGCCTAGAACTCATAAAGGTCGACCTGCCTTGGCCTCCTCAATGCTGGGATTGAAGACAAGCAACACCATATCTGACCCACGTGATATTTTGAGACACATATATACATTGTGAAACATTCAAACCAGAGGAAACGTATTTCTCCTCAAATATTTGTCTTCAGTATGAAAATACTCAAAACCCTTCTAGTTTTCTTTCTTTCTTTTAACTAGGAAGCACATGAAAATGTAAGTATCTCTTTTTTAATTGGAGGGGCTGTGGATGGAACCCAGGGCTTCCCATATGTTAGGCAAAGTGGCCTCCTCCCCGCCCTGCAGACATATTTTTGTTGGTGACATGGTTACCTAGTGTCTCCTCATTTAGCTCTTCTTTGATTTCTTTAACCGGATCCCTGCTGTCATATATGTAGGTTTCCAGTTTTCAGCGTGACGTGTAATTGTATGATAAACACTCCAGTTTTAGATGTCACCCGAGATGGTCCAGGTGACATTCTCTCGAGCCCCCAATTCTGGGACTGGTGAGAACCAAGGAGCCCCAAGCTACTGTCAGTGGATGGGTCTGGGTCCCCTGGGCTCCATTGCTATGGGTGTGCCCCCTCCCGGACAGCGTCTGCTCTGATTTCCTCCGCCTTCCGTATAGGAAGCTTTGCACAGGGAGCAGCTATGTGTTGGGACCCTGGAATGGCGCTGCTTTGTGCCTCTATAGCTGCTCATACCTGTCCAGTCTCCCCTGTGGTTATTCAGAACTGTGATCTTGTCTTTGGCCTCTTGTGAGGCCACTCGACACCTAAGTCCTTAAAAGTTGAGCTCATCTACATAACCATTTTTGTTTTATTTCTTTTTTTTTTTTTTGGTTTTTTGAGACAGGGTTTCTCTGTGTAGCTTTGCGCCTTTCCTGGAACTCACTTGGTAGCCCAGGCTGGCCTCGAACTCACAGAGATCCGCCTGGCTCTGCCTCCCGAGTGCTGGGATTAAAGGCGTGCGCCACCACTGCCCGGCTTTGTTTTATTTCTTAACAACAACAAAGTGCTACCAATTGTTCCTTCTCAGACTTCCGAAGAGATCATTGCTAGAGAGTGCCAGGTCTAAGGATTAGAATACCAGGCACTGGGAGGAGCTAAGGGAATCAGATATGGGGATAAGAATATAAATGATGGGCTGGGCACCGTGGAGCATGCCTTTAATCCTGGCACTCAGGGGCAGAGGTAGGCAGATCTCTGAGGTTCAGGCCTGTCTGGTCTACACAGTGAAGTTCCAGGTCATCTAGGGCTAAACAGCGAGACCTTGTCTCGAGGCATATAACAGTGCAAGTGTTTCTGCTGATATCGCCAGACTTTAGAAGCCTTATTTTATTGTGAACAGCCAACACTTGCCTATCCACAGGGGACTGTTGTCTTTTCACAAGTTTTTATTTTTAATTTTTATTGTACTGGATTACATAAGGCCAATTTCAGACAAGTATATGATGTTCTTTGAACATCTGCCTCTCATATTCCGTTACCCTCCCCCCTTTCCTGCGCCTCCCCCTCCTGTTAGTCCCCTGTGCAGTGTGGAGGTACAGGAAGCTCAGCCTGGAGAGAAGATAGCTGGAAGTCTGAGTCATCTGTCCTCATCACTCACCCAAGGAGCTGGTGTCCCTTTCGCTGGGGTGATGCTTTCTCTGTGTAAAACTATTGATCTTGCTGTCAACCGCACCCTAAGCTCACCTCATGTACCTTGGAAGACACTCTGAGCTCCAGTGAGTGCCTTGAGTGCTATCAGTAGACAGGGCAGTGACTAGCCGGCCCATTGACCCCAGCAGAACTGAAATTGGCACAAGGGGAAGTCTATACAATTTGCATTTCTTTACCAAGTTCCTGGCTTGACAACAGTTCTTGGCTTCCTCCACACAGCTGCATAGAAGCCATAGCCAAACCCATGTTGCATTTGATGATGAGTCATCCTGCGTCACCCACGTGGGACAGACACTCAGGAGCTCCTGGGGCTGCTGTGTCGGTGTGTGCTGCTTTTCCAGAAGACGAAGTAGAGGCAGCGGTGAGACGCAGTGGTAGAGTCCATGCTTAGCACTTAGTACACATTTAGCACTTAGAGGACGGAGGTTTGATCTCTAGCACTCCCAGCCACACCAAGACTCTACTCCTAGCCTTGGAAACAGAGGACACACAGCTGAAATCTCAAGCCCCAGGACCAATCACTGTGTGATACTGTGATCTAACATCCCAGGACTCCTATCCATTCCTCATTGTTCACTTGCTGGCCCTAGGTAGAAAGACCAAAGAAACTGGTTGTACTTACATTACAAAAAGACAAGGGAGAGGATTTGGCAGTAGGTATATTTAGGAAAGCATATGACTGTGTGAATTTGTTCTCTTTATCTATTCTGAGGCCAGGGCTTCATGCTATATTGGGGTTAGGATCAAAACAGGGTTTGAGTGTTTGAAGAAGTTTAACCAAGTGTGAGTATAGGATCTACTTCTCTAGGGATCCTTAGTGTTCTTATGTGTATGTGCATTAAGAATTTAAATGTTTTATTTTGGTTTGGGTATTGAGAATTGAACCCAGGGTCTTCTTCATACTGAGTGTGGGCTCTAGCCCTAGATACCCAGACTCTTAATAGTCACTTTTTGTTGTTGTTGTTGTTGTTGTTGTTGTTGTTTGTTTTTCAAGACAGGGTTTCTCTATGTAGCCCTGGCTGACCTGGAACTTGTTCTGTGGACCAATCTGGCCTCAAACTCATAGAGATTTGCCTGTCTCTGCCTCTCGAGTGCTTAATGGTTACCTTTTATTTGTCTTAACTTATGTGAACCTCAGAAAAATGTAATAACCATATTTATCATGAACTTCATAGAAACCAGCCATAAAACTGAAGCGATTTGTTCAAGTGAGAGAGACAAATGGTTGTTCAGCGCTTAAATACATTCCTGTCTGCGTTTTTCCCAAGAAATATTATATGACCTCCTGAGACGTCTTAAACAACATGCTGTTGAAATATTTTCAGAGAACCTTTTGCACATTTTCTGTAACCCTCCCTGTGTTTTGTGAGGGTCGGGTTTGTCTAGACTTGCATACCCCCAATGTGGCCACAAGATGTCAGGGTAATCTCGATCATTGAGAAACCGGCTTCATTTAGGGCACCAGGAGAGGGCTGAAGGTCCTCTTTTGCTGAAGATAAGTGGAAGCCATAAATAAATAGCGAATAAATGAATAAATAAATAAAACAAATAAAAACTGAGGGAAGAAGAAAAGAAAGCAAGGAGCCCTTCCATGGCTACGTAGGTTAAATAGAATGGTGCAAAGTTCATGCTACTTTCTTCCCTTTCCATTTTAAATCAAGCCATGGGAGCTCAAACAAGTCTCTCTGTCACCTCTGTTGGCTCTGGGAGGCAGGAGGTCAGGACTTGGGCCAGCCCCTTAGCATACATCATTCATCTGTCCAGCTCCAGCTCTGGAACAAATGTGAAGAAATGAAGTCGCTTCTGTGGAGGGTAGACAGTGTTGTTATTGTTGCTGGTGACGGTTCTATTTGCCAACAAGCATAAAAACATACTTTGGAACCCAAACAGGCTTGTCAGAGGGAACTTTTGTTCCATGTTTGGCCTGGGACGCGTCCAGGGCGAAATCGGGCTGGCATTTGAACTTCAGGAGGCCAGGAGAGAGCTGTGCACCGCAGCCACTGACCGGAAAGGCCGGCCATCAGCTGCAGTTTTCATCTGGGTGTTATTTGACCGCAGTCCACGCAGCTTGGGCTGCCAGCTGGGGTCACTGCTCTGAATGAGTACTAAGCGGGGGAGGAGCAGGGCTCTGCGGTCCAGGATGGGGGACTCGGCCACAAAAGGGGATAAACAAGCTTAGGAACTTGAGTTTTTTGGAAGGCTGGTCCTCATTTTAGGGCTTTGGAGAGAGAAAGTGGTCCTGATTCTGCAGGATTTATCTACTGTTGGGTCTCAGTTACCCCCAGCTCACTGGCAATACCTATAGGATCCCTTTGCTGCGTGGATTAACTGTCCTGGGGACAAAGCCGTCTTTGCTGTGTGTGTATGGTGAGAGTCTGGGGCAGAGAAACTCTTGGTAATGCCAGTCTCAAGAAGCATAATTCAGAAAGCCTATCTGCCTTTCTCTGCTACTGTTACATAATTCAAGCTGAAGGTCCCATCCGCAGCTGTTGGGTGCCTCCTCCCTCTGCAGATGGGAGAAACTCGCTGGATGGACCGGCTTACACTAATCTATCTATTTGGAAAGCGGGGGTGGTGATAAATTATGACCATGGCGAATATCATTAAAATGTACTGGAGCCAGCAGCCCTTTTGAATGTGAATTCCCAGTTCTCCCGCACAACTCTGCAAGGCTGTCTAGGACATCACTGAACATTTTAATTTCACCTTGAACTCTCAGGCTAAGAGAGGCTCCTAAGAGACTCCAGAACCCAAATGTCCCTGTCTGGAGTCACAAGCGCCCCCCAGGAGGAGCCTGAGAGTTTCAATAAATGGATGAGTCTCTTATTTTGTAAATAAAGTAACAGCTCAAGGAAATGAAGTGATTGCCCCAATTATACACCTAATTGGTGGCAGATTAGGGACAAGAGCACAGCCCATTACTGCTGTTTCCTATTCCACTTTTGCTGTCTTGAATTTAAACACACCTTTAGCTTTATTTTAACTTAGTAAATTAATTAACTTACTGCAGAGCTGGGGCTGGAACTCAGGTACTCTGAGCATGCTAGGCAGGCACTCTGCCACTGAGCTGCATTCCTAGCCCGGTTTATTTACTTTAAAAAGCCTTATTTTAGACTCCAGTTTTTTTCTTTCTACGGTCAGGCCCAGAGGCCACCCAGAGTTGTCTCTGCTTCCAGCCTCCAGATTCATTCCTGTCTCAGCCAACAACTACCATGCCTTATAAACCTTAGCTGACTCTAAAGCTAAAACGTTAATTTCCAGCATTTAACCTTAGATATGTAGGCATTTAGGATGGAATAGGTTTCATAGTGAGCACGGCCTGGCAGACTTTTTCTAGAAAGAGCCAGATAGTCAACATTTTGGGTTTGGGGAATAATACCTTAGCTAAAGATTTTAGATGAAAATGTCTTTGTCATAACTACTCAAATCTGAGTTCCCAGCAGAAAACAGCCAAAATACGTGAGGCACTTGGCATGCAGGCTCATGTATGTAACACCAGCACTTGAGCGGGTGAGGTACAGGATGATCGTGAACTCAAGATCAGCCTGGACTACACAGTGAGTTCAAGGCCAGCCTGAGCTGCATGAGACCCTGTCTCAACAAAACAATAAGCAGGTAACAGAAAAAAAAAAAAAAAAAAAGGCTACACAATATATGAGGTGAATGAGCATGGCTACCTGGGGATAAATTTGGCCCTCAGGACAAAATTTGCTATTTTTACAGTAATGAACTCATTTTGAGTTTCTTTTCTTCAGCGTATTATGGTCTGAGCTCCGTCTTTATGTATTGTTCGACCTGAGCTTGTGAGAGGGTGTCTCAGTCAGCTTGGGCTGCTGTAACAGCCTGGCTTGGAACGCACAGTACTCCTGCTCCAGTCTCTCAAATGCTGGAATTACAGCTGGCTGCCTCAAACACCAGACATCTTTCACAGTTGCAAAGGCTGGGAAGTTCGAGGTCAAAGAGCTGGTAGATCCAGTGTCTGCCTGCCTTTGTCAATGGCTGTTTTAGAACTATGTACCCACATGGTGTGTGTGCGCGAGTAATCTTCCTCCTCCTCCCCCCACGTCCTGTTTGTTTTTGAGGAAAGCATCTCCTTGTACAGCCCAGGCTAGCCTGAACCTCACTGCATAGCTCAGGCTGCCTTGGAACTTACTGTGTAGCTCAGGCTAGCTTGGAACGCACAGTACTCCTGCTCCCGCCTCTCAAATGCTGGAATTACAGGCGTGAGCTGCCACACTCAGCATTTGTGTTTCTTATAAAGGCATTCACCCCATTTAGGGGTGCCCCCTCCATGGCTTGCTCTAAGCTTAAAATCTCCCCCAAACTCCCCATCCTTTCACTTGGAGGACAAAGGCTTCCGTATGAATTTGAGATGGAGGACAGGCATACAGGTTCATGCCCTAGCAGATGGAACTGGTAGCAAAGTCCGAGAAGTAAAAAGACTGAAGGGGGAACCGGGGAGGGAGATTAGACGGTCTAGTGCATGTCGAACACCGATGTGCAGGGCCTTGGGCCACAGCGTCTTTTTTTTTTTTTTTTTTAATCCTCACGGCATCCAGGAGGTAAGCACTAGGCTTAAAAACATGCTCAGGTCTTGTCAGAGGCTGGGCTGTGTCTAAAGTAGTGCCACTGACTCTAGTCAGTGATTTTCACCAGTCAGTGGCTTTTTAAGGAATCGGCTCCCTGGTGGGCACGGGATGGACTTTGGGTGATCGTCTATGCTGAACTCCCACGTCCTCATTTTCTGCCTACTAAATGGTTGTTGAACGTTAAATGAGTACTTGAAAGGATAAGGACTTTTATTTGTACAATCATCTAATGTTCTCTTTAAAAATAACTATTTTTAGAGGGGCTGGGGATTAGGTTCGTGGTGGAGCGCTCGCCTAGCAGAACCACAAATCAAAACACAAAACAGAAGAGAAACTTTCCACTCTTGTCTCAAGTCAGCGTGCAGCCCAGATTGAGTTATTAGGTGCAGGAGTCCCCCTTACTCCGCAGGACGTCAGGAATATTTGTGGCAGTGTGGGAGCCTCTCCACGGCAGGCGTGGCCTGCTCCTAATGGGCGTGGCCTGCTCCTAATGGGCGTGGCCTGTCTTTGGGAGGAGCCTGGAGAAGCCCCTCTCTGTAGTCTAGGAGGGGTAGAGGGATGACCAGCTCTTTTGGAGAAGTCCCCTCCCTTCTCCGTTTCACTTTCCCGAGGGAGGAGGGATCGGACAGTCCCTACGGCCTTCAGTTAGAGGAACCTGGGACTACGGTGGGCTCTCCATGGTGAAGTCATTAGCTGGAAATGTGAGCAGGCCCTGGCTTCTCGGATGATCCGGAGGCCTTCCTGGGTGTGGAAACCCTGCCACTCTGTGCCACGACTTCTCCTTTTGCAGGCAGAGCTCAGCTCACCCTCACAGAGGGATCTGAATAAAACTTTCCAACAGTTTTGGAAGCCGCAGTGTAGGCAATACACTAGGGACAACTCCCAACCCCCAGACCTGGTAGTGACAGGGATTTAGGGCGTGGGACCGGGGAAGCTTTTGAGCACGTGGCTCTCCATCTTCGTTTTTTGCTTTCAAGTCTGTAAACTGAGGCCTGGGAGTGACCTTTTCAAATACACATGCCCCTTCAAAGAGTCTTAGGGTCAGGAGGGCTAGGACGTGTGGTTTTGTTTTACAATGTAAAGCAGTGGTTCTCAACTTGGGGGTCAAACGACCCTTTTAAAGGGGTTGCATATCAGATATTTACATTATGATTCATAGCAGTGGCAAAATTACAGTTATTAAATAGCAAAGAAAATAATTTTATGGGTGGAGGTCACCACAACATAAGGAACTAACTGTATTAAAGGGTCGGAGCGTTAGGAAGGTTGAGAAGGATTCAAACCCTGATCATGCTTGTTTCTGAGTTATCCAGTTTTTATCTACCTTTAATTTAATGACATGTTTTTACATACAGATCTCTTAATGTTGTTGATTACAGAAAAACTCTTGTGTTAAACCTTTTTAATGCTTACACAGGCTTTTCTTTCTCATACAGTGATCTGGCGTGCTTGCACTATTTTTTAATGTTTTTCTTCTTTTTAAAAACATTTATTGAGCTGGAAAGTAACTGAGTAGCAGAGTGCTTGTCCACCATTTGGGGTTACCTGGGTTCAATCCCCAGTACCACGACCGAAGATTTACTGGTGTGTGTGTGTGTGTGTGTGTGTGTGTGTGTGTGTGTGTGTGTGTGTGTGTTGGGGGCCATGGTTCACTGGTAGAGATCAGCAGATAACCCTGGGGACTCTGTTCTCTTCCACTATGGAGGTTCTAGGGATCAGCTGATGTTTTCAGGCTTGGTGGCAGGCATGGTTAGCTGCTGAATCATCTCACCAGCCCGTGGTTTTCATCTTCACATTCAAATTTAAAATGTTTTCGCTTTTAAAATTCTACGGTAATGGATACCTGTTTAAAAGACTTAATTAACAAGTCTAATACGTGTGTGTGTGTGTGTGTGTGTGTGTGTGTGTGTGAGAGAGAGAGAGAGAGAGAGAGAGAGAGAGAGAGAGAGAGAGAGAGAGAGAGAGGGGAGAAAGAGAGATAAGATGTTAAAAGGCTGCACTGAACCCTAATTTCAGTTTCTTCCTCAGAGGCAACCACTGTAGCTTACTCAGCTACACAGCCAATGTGCTGTGTCCTGGAAGATGTCTGAGGTTCACTTTTATGATAGTGAGGCTGACCCGGACCTGCACTTCCCTAACGACTGCCCAGCACTGAAAAACAGTGTCATGACAGCGGTAACATGCTTCGAACCCAGGGAAAGATCCAAGGGCTTAATGTGCCTCACTTCTGCATCACCAGAAAGTGCAAAAATCCTAACTCAAACCATTGTAAGTCAAGGATAGTTTGTGCTGTATCTTACGCTTGACCTTCATCTAAATTTGTTTAGTTAATGCTGTAAGATAAAGATCCAAACAATTTCCTGCCTCCAAACAGCTATTTTCCCAGCGATGACCCTTTCCCATGTGTGGAGGTGGGGAAGTTTTCTAGGTTGGGGCAGCTGACAGTACATTTTAGGAACAAGAAGAGAAAAACGATACGCCTTCTCCAATCTAAGAAGCAATTTCCCATGAGCACACATTTCAATTCCACCATGTCTCGAGGACATGGGAAGTGTTTTTTTTCCTCTTTGACATCTGAGTAGGTGAGGTGGGAAGTGAGAGGTCTGCCCAGGCTCCACAGCTAAGGATCAAGTCTGGGTTTTGCCTCCACCGTGACCGAGAACTTGAGGGAGTTTCGGTGGTAAAGGAGAGTCCCTGTCTGCCTTCCTACCAACTGCTCTTCCCCTTCCCTTCCCTGACAGCTGCTTAGTGAGCCCTACTGTGCGGCAGCTGTTGTGCTGGGCTGATGGGAAAGAAGTCTCACAGCCTTCAGAAAGTGTTGCTCTCAGCTTGAGCCTCCTCGTCCGAATTTATGAGGTCTATTTAAGCTTTCAGAGTCTGCCCAAAAGACCCATTTGTTGAACCAAGAAGATGCATTCCAGAAGAACCTGCCATTCTGTTTTGAGAACATCATAGAATCCTAGCCCTCAAAAGGAGTCTGTCTGGTTGGTGACCTGTCTGGCCTCTTGTCCAGACAGGTAAGTGATACATTTTTAGAGAAATACTGAATAGTCTTTCTCCTCCCCACTATTCTTGTGGTAGATGGAAGACAGCAAACGTTTATGATCACACAGTCTTGGTGGGTCAGGACTCCCAGCATGGAGCTGGCCGTCTCAGACAGCTGGCAGGTGACATCAGTTCCTGCCGACGTGGGTCTCTTCACAGAGCAGTTCACAACATGGGGACTGACTCCATTCACAGCAAGGAGGAGGCACTGTGTCAGGATTGCCTTAGCTTTTTGGTACTCCTTGAGAAGTGAGGTCCCATCACCTCTGCTGTAGGAGGTGGGGACCACTGAGAGTCATCGTTGAGGCTGGTAGACACTGTAGGAGCTCTGCTCATCAGCCGGGGCGGGGGCGGAGGGCGGCAGGTGACTTTGCTGAGTAGACACCAGAGGAGGAAGAGGTGTAGGGTGACAAGGCTGGTGGCCTGAGCTCAACAGGACTGTGCATTACTTTGTGGTGAGGATGTGAGGACAGACTTCCTGAGCTGAGGATCAGGAGGCAGGGGGCACAGGCTGGAGTCTCTGATTACAGCTAGGCATCTCAGCCTTTTTCTTTCCCGTTGCTATGATTGTAGACTCTGATTAGAGAAAAAGCTCTCGCTGTTTGGTTGTTGTAGGCTGTGTGGTGCCTTTCCTTTGTCTTAAACACACGCAATGAATGAGTAAGAACAGCAACAGAGGATGCAGTGAAGACCCGGATGAACGTAGAGCAGGGCGTGTTCCACACACATCGCTCCTCCAACCCGTTTCGCCACGGTTCTCTTACCTGTGACGGACTGTCTGACAGAGACAGCTTGAGAGAAGAGAGGGTTTATTCTGGCGCATGGCCTACCCTCTGCTGACACACTTCCTCCACCCAGGCTCCACCTCCTAAAGGGTCCAGCACCCCCTAAAACAGCACCATCAACCAGGGAGCCAGTGTTCAAAGATGTTAGCTTGTGGGGGTCATTTCATACTTTAACCGTAACATCCGGGTGCTTCACGTTCCCTCCTCAGGGGTGGCCTCCAGGAACACTTTCTTAGGTATCTTTTTGGAGGTACCAGATACACATATACGCTTGTAAGAACAGTTTTTTTTTCTAATGGTCTTTAGAACACAGAGACAGGAGTAAAAAGTAACTATTAGTCAGGCTTCTCCGAAGGAGCAGAACCCATAGAGTGAGAATGTACATGAAAGGGAGGTTTTCTCTGTTGGCTTACATGGTCTAGTAGTCCAACAGTGGCTGCTTGCACACTGGAGAGGCTGTAGCTACTCCGTCTGTGAGGCTAGTCCAAGTCTGGTGCTGAAGACCTGGAGGATTCCTAGAGAGAGCCAGGCACTGGTCTTCAGTCCACGCTGGCAGACCAGCAAGAGCAAAGGGTGGCGGTGGCAGCAGCAGCAAGATGCAGATGGGGTAGATGAGCTTGCTGGCGCTGTGTGAAGGCAGAAAGCATTTTTTTTTTTGGCTGTTCTTTCTCAGACTTCCTTTTACTGGGGCTCCCGAAGGAGGGTATGGTATCCTTAGGGTGGGTCTTCCCATGTCAATTCAACTGATGTGCCCAGTGGCGTCTCTGAGAGTTGATTTTAGATCCAGTCAGGTTGGCAGCATGGATCATCATGGCCACCCACAGAGGAGATAAGAACCCAGTATGTCGTGAAAACAAAGGGACAAAACATGCCGGAGAAGCCAAAGAGAAAGCAATAAGGTGGCCCGCAGCGACACTTAGCAGAGAAGAAAGCTACGAGACTGCTGGACACCTCAAGATATGCAAACAGTGCGGTCATGCCCCAAACCACGGGACGCCACCACAGTACACTGGGGATGGGAGACGGTCTCGGCAATGTGTGACGCAGCCCTGATGACACATGGAGCTGCCCCTTTATTCTCTTTCAGCCACTCTTGCAGGGGTGCAGCCATGTTCCATGGGCTGCCAACATGCTTCTCTCTAACACTGTTAGAGCCTAACACCCCCTCAGGTGCTCAGGAGCCTCTGTAGACCGTGGAATGTCTTCCTATGCCTTTTTTAAAAAAAATGCAGTCAGATTATCTGCCCTTCCGTGGTTGAGTTTGGAGAGTTCTTCACGTACCAGAGATTCAAAATGCCTTTGTGTGAAAAGCGCTTATATACACACCCAGTCCGACACCCAACTTCTGGTCTGTCCTTTTCTGTTTGTCTGTCTGTAACACACTATCGCAAGCACATTAAGTTAATAAACATTTTTAGCATCTGGCAGTGCACCTGTTGCCCTTCACAGCACTTTATCTTCAAAACTGACTTTATCTGCTCCTGGTCCTTTGTTCTGCTATATCAATTTGTTTGGAGTTTAGTATATGCAGAATTGTGGGGTGTTTGTGGAGAACCGACACCCATGGATATGATCTAATTCTCTACATATTTAGAATTGCCTTTGTGCCTCTGGAGAATATTGTGTAACTTTTTTTTTCCCCACGAAGGGTCCTTCAACGACTTGGATCTTAAGCATTCCCAGAAGGTCTGTGTGGTGAAGGCTTGGCTCCCAGCTTGCCTCTGTGAGGAAGTGGTGGAAACCGTAAGAAGTCTCATGAGAGGCTTCCAGGTCACTGGAGCTGGAGAAATGGTCCAGTGGTTAAGAGCACTGGTTGCTCTTCCAGAGGCCCCATGTGGCAGCTCACAACCTTCTGTAACTAGGTTCTAGGGAATCAATGCTCTTTTCCGGCACCAGGCAGACATGTGGTACACATACATGCATGCACACAAAACACCCAGACATGTGAAAAAAATAAAAATAAAAAAAATAAGATGAACCACCCCTGAGAAATGATATCTAAGGTTTGCATCTGGTCTTCACATGCATGTGCATCCCCCCATGAACAGACAGACATGCATAAAACACAAACACAGTTGAAGATTTGTGCAAAGAACTCACGTGACCCTTTACTTAGATTTACTAGTTGTTTACATTTCACCTAATTTTCTCTACCTAATTTACACTCATACCTGTGCATATTACTTATTTTTTAAACAGTTATAGAGATCATTATAGCCTCTTACCCATAAGCATGTATATATTTCCTTAGAACATGGTATTTTTATATATGACTTTAACTCAGTAAGGCTAAGGAATTAAACGCTAATACCGCTACATTTTGAGAGTGCCATGTCTTCCACAGGCTCGTGTATTTGAACACTTGGTTCCAGATAGTGGCACTATTTTAGGAGGTTGTGGAACCTTTAGGAGGTGGGGCCTAGCTGGAGAAAGTGGGTTTCTGGGGGACAGGCCTTCCAGGTTAGAGCAGGGACTTGTTTCTGCCCAGGGCATTCGCTCTGCTTTGGATCCACTGAGATGTGAACAAACAGCCCCCAGCTCCCCCCACTCCAGTGTGGTCCCTCCCAGCCACAGTGCACTGCATTCCCTTAAACAGCCAGATAAAACCTTCTCCCTGCAGGTTTTTCTCTCCGGTATTGTTTTCAACACAGTGAGAAAAGTAATTGGTACAAACTCCTTACTGTTCACACATGCAAATGCTAAGCTACTCTTGTGTTCTCGGAATAAACTCCATTTCATCGTGGTATTTTATCCTTATTGTATTGTTCTGGCTTTAGATTTGTTTGGTCTCCCTCCCTCCCTCCCTCCCTCCCTCCCTCCCTCCCTCCCTCCTTCCCTCTTTCTTTGTAAATCTGTGTTTACAAGAGAGCTTGGCCCATCCATAACTTCCTTCTTGGTAATAACCTTGCTCAGTCTTGAATGGTGAATGGGTAGTATTCACACTCTTTTCCCTTTCCTGGAAGATCTGTGTAAGAGTCTACCATTTATTCCCCAAATATTATCAAGAACTCACCTCTGAAGGGCTTTGGAACAGCTGCAAGGCTGGGTTTATTTTCTTTTCTAGTGTCTCTTTTGCAAATAATGCCTTGAAAAGTGGTCATTTAACCCAATTTTCCTATTTATTGTAAAAAAAATTGCTAATAATAATAGTGTCCAATTATCTTTTTACTGTAAAGAATGAGTCATGTCCTCTTTTTTGTTCTTCATGAGTTTTTTGTATGTTTTTCATGATTAATCTCAATACTTAATTTCCTTAGAATTTTCAAGTAACTCACTTTCTGTCTTGCTGACTCTTACATTCTTGCTTTATATTTTATTAATTTATATTTTTATAGTTTCACTTTTTTCATTTTATTGCCTTTGGGCTTGATTTGCCCTTGGCCCTCACTTCTGGAGACAGATGCTTACAATATCAAAATTTTGGTCTTTCTATTTTCTAATATATCCATGTAAGATGACAAATTTTTCTTCAGGCGCATCTCTGGCAGCCTTTCCTAAGTTTTGAAATGCTGTGCTCATAATTTCAAAGTACTTTTAACTTTCATTGGTATTTTCAACTCTTTACATTTTTTTTAGTGAGTTTTTTTTCATGTAGTATATTTTGAACATATATTTTCCCTCCCCTAACTTCTCCCCCAACTTTGTGCTTTTTCTCTGTCTCTCTAAAATAACAAATCCTACAATCAAAACAGACAATCAAACAAAAGAAAACTCATAAGATAAAAAAAAATGCTAAAATAAAATAAAACAAAACAAAACATACATAAAAAACACAGAGTCCGTTTTGTGTTGGCCAACTGTTCCTGAGCATGGCGTCTGTCCTGGAGTGTGGGTGGTATACCCTGTGCCACTCCTTTGGAGAAAACGGATTTTCCTCTTCCTAGCAGGTGTCCAGGTGTCCACTTCGCCTTCTCAGTGCTGGGGTTTTGTCTGGTTTTGAACCTGTGCAGATCTTGTGCATGCCACAGTCTCTGTGAGTTCCTATGTGTTTCCATCATGTGTCTGGAAGGTGCTGTTTTCCTGGTGTCTTCCACCACGCCTGGCTCTTACAGTGTAAGTCTCTGCTGCTCAACTCCCAAACAGTGTAGAGACTGTGACATAACTTTTAAATATTTAGGGCAATAGTTTATTTTATTTATTTGTTATTTTTGGTTTTTCAAGACAAGGTTTCTCTGTATATCTGTGGCTGTCCTGGGACTAGCTCTGTAGACCAGGCTGGCCTTGAACTCACAGACATCTACCTGTCTCTGCCTCTCGAGTGCTGGGATTTAAAGGTGTGCACCACTGCTGCCTGGCTAGTTTTAGTTTTTATGTGATTGATTTCTAGTTTAACTTTATTGTAGTTAGAAAATACACTGTATAGGAGTCCCATAGTTTCAAAAATTTTAAGGACTTGCTTAATGGTAAATAGTGGTGAAGGCAGTCGGTGTACTGAGATGGAATACATAGTCCTTTAGTTCTTGGATGCAGTATTCTAAATATGTTAACTAGCTCATTTGTTAATCATGTTGTTCAACTATTATAGTCTCATCATTTTTTTTGTCTTGTCCACAGCTCCTAAGCTATGGAGAGAGGGATATTATGGTTTCTATGATCTGGGGTTTGGTTCCCTTGCATATATCAAATTTGGCTATTTGTATTTGGTTTTGTAATCTGCCACACAAATTCACAATGTCCTTTTCCCCTGAAAATTAAGATTTATTTATGGCTGAAAAGATCCCAATCTGATTGCTTTTATTTTTTTGTCATATTTAATCAGACTTCAGATTGTAATACGTTGTTTCCAAGCGTTCATCTCCTTGCACCTCCCCCACTGCACTGGATCCTGTTGGGGAGGTCCCTTTCCCAGACCTTCCCTCCTGCACCCACTTGACTCAGCTGGCTTGGAAGTCCTCAAATATCCATCCATCATGCTCACCACTAGTTTTTTTTTTTTGCTTTTGTTTTTGTTTTCTATAATTATAAACAACAGTAACTTGTACCTTTTAAGTAAAAAAAATTGGACTTTATACTTTTAACTCATCATAGTTGATATTCTAACAATTCCCATATACTCATTTTTTCATGAATAATAGTTTAATGCATATATTTTTTATTTTCAGGGGTAGGGATGTGTGTGTGCTGTCTATAGTGCTGGGACTCAACATAGGGTCACATGTATGCCAGGCAAGTGCAGTATCTGTTACCCTCAGCCCAGCAACCTTCATTTTTGTATGTCTTCGCACACCTTTATATAACCCCCGTGGTTAAAGGGTGGTTTGGCTCAGTGTGTCACGCTAGCCTGAGAGTTATTTTTCCTCAGCATTTTGATGCCAGCAGTTATTGCCTTGTGCCTCTTTTGGGGCTAATATAAAACATGCTAAGCACCTAACTGATGTTTCTTTGTCTGTAAGTTTTCATCTCTTTCTTGCACTTTGCAGTGTTTTCTCTTTGTCCATGTGGTTTCAGAGTTTCACTATGACGAATCTAGATGGAGACTTCCACTAAGAGAGGCTAATGACTTTATGATTCTGTATCTTTCTTTAGTTATGGAGACTCTTAGCTCACAACCTCACAAAGATTGCTTCCTGCCATTCCCCAAGTATCCATTCATTTTACTAAAATCCTGTGAATGAGTCTATGAATTTCTTTATCTAAGCATTATATCTTTTAAGTGCTGTTTGGAAGAAAAATTTAATATTATACATATGTGTATGTATGTATATAAGTGTATATGTTTTAAGTTTAAATTTGCTTTTAAATGGTTATTTTCTGTTAAGACTTACTATTTTTCTTTGTGTGGGTGTGTGCATGGGAGTGCAGGTGTCCTCAGAGCCCAGAGGTAGCAGATTTCCTGGAGTCAGAGTTATAGGTAGTTGTGAGACACCTGAACCAAACTTGAGTCCTCTGCAAGAGTAATACATGCTCTTAACTGCTGAGTCGCCTCTCCAGGCCCTTAAATATACTTTTAAATTCTATATAACAACACAAATTGTTATACTCAATTATGGGATACTCTATGATATTTAAGAGATACAATGTTTAAATCACATTAATCATTTATTTCCTGAAATATTTAAAATTTTTTATACTGAAAATTTCAAAGTATTTTATTTTAAATTTTAAAAATTACGTTATTTATTTTGTTTGGGGTGGGTGTCATGCACATGTGGAGGCCAGGGGACAACCTGAAGGAATGGATTCTGTCCTTCTACTGTGTAGGTCCTGGGGGTTAAAGTCACTTAGCAGGCTTGAAAGCAAGGGTATTTCCTTGCTGCGCCATCTTTCTGGCTCTCTTTCTGAAACAGTTCACCATATTTTTGTCATCTAGAGTTACTTTATTGCACATAATGTGTGTCTATATAGATTTGGAGTGTTTTGTCCTACACTGTGTTCTGGAGAAGTCTTCAGTACTTCCCTCTAATTAGCATATTGTTTCTCTGTATCCAGTTTGGACTAGACTCATAGACAGACTTTAAAAAAGGAGTCTATTTTTATATTTCAAGCTTTCTAGATGATCCTTTTTCTATACATCTGCTTCTGTTAGTTTCCTCTCTCCACATGGCCTCTGTTGGTTAAAATGAAAGTTATTGTTTCATTTAATGTCATTATCACTTTCAAATCACCTGTAAAGTTGGTCTAATCAGAAATCAATTGGCCCTCAGATTATTGATTTCATTATCATTAAGTTTTACTTGTTTTGGAGATGTTTCCTATGTTGCTCTTCACCCCCCTTCCTTCTGTGTGGTTTTCTGTCCTTACTAATGATCTCACAATTTCATAGAGTGGTTAATACCCATGTCTCTAATGACGGCACGCTTCTCCAATTTCAGGGTGGTCTTCCTTTACTGGTCAGGTTCTTCAGAGAAACAGAGAACAGTCTATAGACTTACAGAGGCAAATGGCCCTTGCTATTATGGGAGACAAGAAGCCCCGTGATTTGCCATCCGTGCTCTGGAAGAGCGAAGCTGTTGTTGAACCCTGGGATCCAAGTACAGGAGATGGACATGCTGGCCCAGACAGAGGGAGTGTCCAGTTATTCCCTGGCCCGTCTCTGTTCTCTTTTGGTCCTCAGTGGGTTGGATGCTGCCCACCCACACAGATGAGAGCCACCCCCTTCACTTCTTCTTCTGATTGCTAATTCTCTTCAGAAGCACCCTCCCAGACACACTCAGAAATATTTTACCAGCTCTCCAAGTATTTCTTAGCTTAGTCAAGTGACACGTAGAATCAACAGTCATGTGCTGTAGCGATCCCGGAGCTATCTTATCCACTGAGTTTAATTTAGTTTCTTTGCCCAAAATGCTTCCCCTCATCTTCTGTCTCCCTAGGCTGTGAAGTGGAAGATCTGGAGACAGATTGACAGCAGCTTAGGGTTCAGATTTCTTCCCTGAAGAACACCTATTCCAGTGGCTTCCTCTACCAACAACTCCTCTCCCTTGGAACATGACTGATCTCCCCATTCCACAGGAGTCAAATTCTAGAGCGTTCCTACCTGAAGACCCGTGACTCCTGTTGCTATCAGTTCCTAGCCTCTTAATTAATTAATTAAGCTGGAAATTGGGGCCTTACGTGTGCTAGGCAAGTACTCTACCACAGAGCTGTATTCCCAGGCCAGTCTCAACTGTCTTAAGCCCAGCTATGTGGCTTGTGTTTAGTTGTGGGCCCATCATCGCTACGTTTGTGCAGCAAGGACATGTGAGACAAAGCTGGAGCACCCTGGCTTGCCCAGGACTCTCCTCATCTTAAAGATCGATTGTTCTCCCTCTTCTAGGAAACACACACACCTGTATTTCAGAGGGCTTTCAGTGAAACCTCGACGCTGGCCTGACGATCAGTCTCATCTCTCAAAGAGATGCCGGGAGTCAACATGGAGCCTTCTGCCAAGGGAAGGAGCGGGAGTAGGTGGAGACGTCAGCTGTAAAGACCACAGTCTACATTGTAAGGAGGTGCCGGAAGAGATGAGGCTGGAGGTCGGCGGCTGGTACAGTTTGCGTTTGAAACATCCTGGAACGCTCGTGTGTTGAAGGCTCGGACTTCAGTTGTTGGTGCAACTGGGAGGTGGCACCATCTTAGGAGGCGGGGCCTGGGTAGAAGAAGAAAGTCTTTAGGGTCATGCTGTGTAGGGGCTTTGGGACCTTGGTCCCTTCCTCTCTTTCTTTGCTTCCTGCCACCGTGAGGTGAGCAGTTCTCCCTACCGCATGTTCCTGCCGTTGATAGACGGTGCTGCCACGGGACCCAAGGCTACAAAGCCAAGCAACCACAGACAGGAACTCTGAGCCCAGGTGGATCTTCCCTCCCTTTGAATTGTCGCGGGTATTTTATAACAGCGATGGAAAGCTAGCCCGGGAGCTTGTTCTCCGCTCTTCCTTTCCATCAGATTCCCAAAGGACAACAAAGCTTTAACTTCTGGGAACAGAGATGTGGTAACGTTGGAAGAAACTAGATGCCTAGTTTGTGTCTCTTTTTAACTTTTGTTTACAAAATGATTTATGACACTGAAGCAATCTCAAATGTTCCCAAATGCACAGAAACTTTATGTGAGGACAATAAACATTCCTGTGTAATTGACTATGAGAAAAATCAGAACTAAAAGTTTTTACTATATTTTTCTAATATTATTTGTTTTAAATAAATTTTCCGTAAGGAGAATTTGAAGGTAATTCATACATTTGAACAATCTAGTCTTGGATATTAATTAGCTCTGAAATTTCTGTGTACATATGTGCATGAAGCATATGAGTACGTGTACATGTGTTTTTGGTGTAGGCACCTGCAGAGGCCAGGGGACGTTGGATGTCTTGCTCTATCATTCATGGCAAACCTGAAGCATTCAGTCTGGACTAGGCTGTCTGGCCAGTGAACTCATAGGAGTTCACTGTCCTGGAGTGCTGGGGTTGCAGTCACATGTAGCCATGCCCAGCTTTTCCATGTGGGGCCAGGGATTCGACCACAGGTCCTTGTGAATACACAGTAAGCACAGTTATCATTGAGCTACCTTATCACCCCAGTTCTGAGTTCTAAAGGGAAGATTTCCAGTAAGTTTGCACTGTAACCAAATCCGTACATGGTGTAAAACTATTTAAAAAAATAATCTAGAAGTTGATTATTATTATTTTTTCCATGACAAAGCTGAACCTCTCAGGTCATTCAATGTGAACTTTCTCTTCACAGTCTGTTAAAAAACACAACTGTGGAGGCAAGCTCAGTTTTGTGCGTATGCAGATGTAGCTCTCAGGGGTTGAAACCTCAGTTTCTCTGAATTCTGTGAGCATGTGGCGGCCAGCCCTGAGCCATGTTAATCTCCCAGAAGATTTCAAAGAATTATCTTTTGAAAAGGAGAAGTTTGAGCTAATGAAAACCAGGGTAACCTCGGGCAGTCTCATGGAGAAGAATAGAAACAAATTACTGCCGGCTTGTTCGACATTGTTGCTGGGGGCTTTCTTTTAGTCAAAGCAGCCGGCTTTGTCTTCTTGATTCCAAAAAGGGAAGTTACTTCAGTGAACGTCCTGGGAGAGGTAAGACAGCCAAGTCATGCGGAGTGCTCATCTGGGTTCTTGTTTAATGATTTTGTTTGTGTGTATGTGTGTGTGTGTGTGTGTGTGTGTGTGTGTGTGTGTGTGTGTGTGTGTGCATGAGTGTGGGTGCCTGTGGAGGCCAGAGCCATCAGATTCCCTAAAAAGGCAGTCATAGAGGGTTGTAAGCTACTCCACATGGGTGGATGCTGGGAACTGAACTCGGGTCCTCTGCAAGAGCAGTACACACTCTTAACTGTCTAGTCATTTCTCCGGCCACACCCACTGTCCTTCTTAGGCTCAGCTCTTTGAGGGAAGTATTGTGAGGACCAGAGGAACTTGACATCAGCAGACCCTGGGTCTGAATTCCCGCTGAGGTGGTATGAATGAGATGTCCCCATAGTCTCAGACATTTGAATACTTAGCCCCTAGTTGGTGGCACCATTTGGTTAGGATTAGGAGGTGAGGCCCTGCTGGAGGAAACACGTCACTGGGTGTTGGCTCTGAGGAGTCCAAAGCTGGGTGCCTCCCCCAGTTCACTCTCTGCTTCCTTCGGTTTAAGACCTGAGCTCTCAGCGGCTCATGCCTGCTGCCGGGCTTCGCTGTCATGATGGCGTTGGACACATTCCTCTGGAACCGTAAGCCCAAAGGCTTCCTTTTATAAGTTGCACCAATAGAAAAGTAAGTAATACATCCAGTTTGTCGCTGGTCACTTGTCCAGGGAAGCCTTGGGGATCCTGCTTTCCTAACTCTGAGCTTCAATTTCTGTAACAATGAAGCAGGTAACGAGTGCTCCCACCCACGATGTAACGAGTGCTCCCACCCACGACGTGATGATGGAGGTTTGGATTATGGGAAGGTCTACAATGCACCTGGTACATAGTAAATACTGAAAATTTTATCCTGATCAGCTCAGCTCTTCACTCTCAGGCAGCGATTCAGAAGTGCTGATTTTTGTTGTTTTGGGGTGGGTGTTAGGGATGGGAACCATAGCTAGTCTTTGAGCTGCACCCCTAACCCCAAATCACACCAGTTTTATAAGTAGTTTCTTGCAAGTGGTGGCCAGATGATTCATACAGATTTTGTGTAAGAATTCAAAAGAAAACATCAGGTATCTATTAGCTGTATAACAAGTTATATCCCAAACAGCTTCAAACAACCATTTTATTGAGCCCCTCAGAGTCTGGAATGAAAAGGAACTCTGAGGTCCACTGCCTTATTGAGTAGAATTCAAGGGTTAGGGGCTCACCAACTGGAGTTAAAGAGTTACCTAGAAAAATCCTTCCCTGCCTTCCTAGCTATCAGTCGGGACTTCACATTCAGGACACCTAAGCATGGCGTCTCCTTATAACTTGGGGTCCTCACCATATTGCAGCCCTATGATTTTATACACAGCAAACAAAGACCTGAAGGGAAGTTTCCCAAGAGAACCAGATTAAAAAAAAAAATGTTCTAACCTTGGAAGAAGTCACATAATGTCACTCATGGTCCTCAATCGCAACCAAGTTCTAGGGGAGGGAACATAGACTATATCTGCCGTCGAGAATTCCCAAGTCATGTTATGAAACATGAGGAATGGGAGAGATTGGTCTGGTGTCTTTAGAAAATAGAATCTTCCCCACAGATGAGTCAAAAGTCCTCAAAAACAGGCTGGGCATGGTGGCACACACCTTTAATCGCTGCACTTGGGAGGCAGAACCAGGTGGATCTCTGTGTGTTGGAGGCCAGCCTGGTCTACACAGTGAGTTCCAGGACAGCCTGGGCTATGTCGAAAGACTACTCATGTCTCAAAACAAAACATAAACCAAAACAGTCCTCAAAGTATTTGACTGGGTCTGGCAGGAGTGTGGCGATCTGAGAAAGGCCACCAGGTGCTGCTCAGTAAGTCTGGTGAAAGGAGGGAAGACGGACCAGAGCAGAGCTAGAGAGGATGGAAAGGAGGTCGAGGGAGGAGACCCCACATCTCACACAGGCAACGAGGAGGAAAGGGGGGAAGGGGAATCAAACAGCTCTGAGGTTTAAGCCTGAGTGTCAGCAGGGTGGAGCTGCTGTGATCTGAAACAGGGAAGTCACAAAGAAAAGCAAAACCCTCCTTGTTCCCTCTCCACTGACCACATACGCACATACAGTCTCCATCTATTTTGCATGTATGCAATTTTGGTTTCACAACTCTGTATGGTGGCTCAGATCCTGAGCCCCCAGGAAGCCCCTAAGGGGCAGAGGTGATGCCTCCCTGAGAGATGACATCTATGGTTGTGAGTGGAAATGAAGCCGTTTATGGGTCTCACTCTGGAGTCCAAATCCTGTGGTAATGGCAGGCTTTCCCTTTTTACAGGAAGGAAAGGGTAGGATGGTATGACTGGGCAAAATGCTGTAACACTGTCACGAAAACCTGTGATCCAAATATTTGCTGGAGGGTGATCTGGGGCTCCTTTTCCGTGCTCAGAGGTGAGGCCCCCAGGTCTCCCTCCTTGACTTTACCTTCGACATCGTGGTCTGCTCTCCAGGGCACAGACATGGCTTTCCTCACACAGCTTCCCTTTCATTCCCCAGAGTTTCTTTCACCGGAGAGGTTAGGGCGTCATTTTAAAACCTTCTCAGTGAGTGCTCCGCCCTTCTTAGTGGGGTCCTCAGAGGGACACTGAGCATGCATTCCCAGGAAACTGCCACTGCTTTGCCATTTTAGGAACTAGCTTTTGGGAATTGCTGTTAGAAGGGTCTGGGACGCGGTTCAGCTGGCAGAGCGCTTGCCTAGCAGGTACAAAGCTTGCCTAGCTCGGATCCCCCGTACCACGGAAACGGAGCGTGGTGGTGCGTGCTTGCCATCCTAGCGCTCCAGAGGTGGAAACGGGAGGATCAGAAGTTTGTCATGTTCAGCTCCATAGCCAGCCTGGGCTACCTGAAACCCTGCCTCATGCTCCCCTGCCCTCACCCATGGAATTTCTGTTTGGGTCATTTGGGAAACATCAGGGATCTTTTATTTCTAAGTGACAGAGATGAACCCAGAAAAACGGAAAAGCAAATTCCCGATATATGCGCCCAGCTCCAGTGTCTGGCATCGGACATGGGATCAGCGTGTCTCTGCTCCTTTCTATTCTCTTTGTAGAATCGATGACCAACTCTGAACATTGGGAACTCGGCTCCCATTGGAATTGGCCCCTCTCCGTGCGCAGCCAAGCTGGACCCAGGAGGTCTGTGTTTGTGACTCTTTAAAGGTCACTATTTCCTTCTAGTTCCTTCCAGTGATCTTTAAACCAAGCTCACAACCACATAAACAGGTACAGTGCTCCTAGCTTGGGCTCATGGCTGCCGGTTCCAATGGAATTCAAGTCCCAGAGTGTAGGGTACAGGGTACAGGTTCCTTGGGTTTGAATCCTCTCTTTGTTGCTTACTATATGCAAATATTGGGGGGAACTACCTAACTTAGGTCTTCTCAATGGTTGGGATCATCGGTGGAACTGTAAATGAATCGTAGAGGGAGAGGGCCTCCTCCCGGCCCTCCAATCATATTTTGAGTACTTTCTGTAGCGTTTTCCTGTGCACTTCATTCCATGCTCAGAACATGTCATTCTAGTCACATAGGATGAATACAAGGTGACATTATTCTAGTCTTGAGAACTTTATGGCATTTTTCTCTTGAGATGGTTGGAGACGTCCCAGGGATTTAGAGGAAAGCCGAGTCACGAAGTGATGTAGGGCTCACAATGCTCAGATTTGGGCACCGAGCATGTTAGTAGGAATGGAGGGCTGGTCTTCATGAATTCCTTTTAAGTCCCCATGGCTCCCATTAGAACTGCTCTTGCCTTGTGCACTGCCATGCCGGACTCAGGAGACTTGTGTTGGTGACTCTTTAGGAAGTTCACCTCACTTCCTTTGGTATTCTAAGAACTAAGTCCATGCTCACACACGCACATATTGGGTTCCTGACTTAGGCTCTTCTTTCCTTTATTCCTTGGCCATAGTTCTTCAGACTCCCATCTATGGAGGGCAGGGAGCTTATACCCAAGGGGAGGTTGAAATCCTGGTTTTATATGTTTTCTGTCTTTGCCTGTACTCACTTGCTTGGCCATCCTGGGAAGCAGCATCCATGGAGCCTCCCCCACCCCCATCTGTCCACTGCAGTTTTTCCCTAGACAATTCCCGAACTACTTGAAAGCCGAAGAGTCTGCAATCTGGGTCTGAGTTTCCAGCTCCTTTCTAGAACCAGGACCCAAGTACTCCAGTCTCATGGACACACTTACAGGGTTGTCTGAACTCCCATCTCAGGAGCCCTGTAGCTTTGTGAGTGATGTAAGTTTGAGTGCACCAGAGTTCCTGGAGGGCTGTGGCAATCTGTGCTCCAAATGTTTGCACATTTCTTCATTGACATTGTTTCCTGAACACGTTCTGGGCCTTTCTTCTTCACTGCATTACCCAAGTAGGGATTCTCCTTTTAGGCAAATCAACCTGTGGTCCACAGGCTGCGTGTGGCCAAGGATAGTCTAATGCAGCTCAACACAGAATCACAAACTTCCCTAAATCACTAAGAGTTTTTTTTTAATTCAGATTTTCTTTTTCAGTAACAAAATTGTAAGATTCTTGAGCAAAACCTTTTTGATAACCATGCCGTGTTGAAGTGTCGAAAGGTTTGACATGCCTGTTGGGCAGTCTACACACCAGCCTATCTGCTTCTTGTATCTGTTTAATAGTGTGAACCATAATACTGATTCTCTCTGAAGTTATTTTTCACACTTTGCCTGGACCAGGGCAACTTCTTATGTGACCTAGCCTGAATCCCTTCAGGCATGCAGGCTCAGGGATCTGAGGCCTGTATCTGCCCAGTCTCCCTCATGTTGGAAGTACTGATGGCAAGCTTTGGAAAGGGCAGGGAGCAATCTGAGACGTCTGTCTCCTGGAGTCCCCCAGGGAGCCGACATTCACTAGGTGACCTCAGGCAGGACCACAGATGCTCTTCATCTGTGCCTAGGGGAGGTTGTTACCCAACTAGAACAGCAACCCACCAACTCGATGTGTGCTTAGCTCCTCCCTCACTCTCTGTGTCCCCTAGATGCTGTTTACTTAAAAAAAAATTCCAAATGAACGCATGGACAGATAGGTACACATGGAACGGTTTCCTTCTATTCCAGTGTGTGTTCAGCCACACTGTTTATCTCCATTAATTTCGGTGACATAATTGTTATGTGAAAGACAACAGGGATGTGGACTATATTCCCCTCTTGGTGTTGTTAGGGCTTCAGGCAGGATCAGAGTAATTCAACCTATAGGAACGCTGGCTTTTATCCTGTGGCAAGTCCCATAACCTGGTAGGAGAAAAGTCGGTTCTATCGCTGTTTCTGCTTTTATTTATCTGATTGCCAGTGATGGGAAGCACTTGGGAAAAACAATGGGAATATTTGTGCTGAACCACTTGAATGTCCTCGAACTGCTGTGAGACACCAGACATGGTGTCTAAGTGCGGCTGGATATGAAGGCAAACATGACCAAATTCCTGAGGCTCCCCAGGCTGAGGAGTCTCACAGATGGAAACAGGTCAATTGTGTGGGAATGAGAGCAGCTCCCAGGGGAGTCTGCAAAGTGCTCCTGTGATTCTCTGCCCAGCCCAAGCTGTTCTCTGTCCTGGTCTGCAGCCATAGTGCCTCACCTCTTGCCCCTCACATCTCTTCCCCATGTCTTACCTATGGCCAGGCTCCTGAGCTCAGCTTCGCTGACTCACTGGAGACCTTTGGAGCATGTCATTTTTGCCCAGTCACTTTGAAGTGTCTATCATGTAAGAAACAAGTGCTCACTCATTACCCTTGGACAGGGTCCCAGGCTGAAATGACTGTGACAGCGAGTGTGTGGGTCCTCAGAGGGAATGACCTCTCTCCAGCAGAGCTGGCCTGGCTCTGGGCTTCTCTAAAACAGTCCTGAGGATTCAGTGAGCTCGGAGAAGCTTCATCAGTGGCTTTTGTGGAATGATTGACACAGGCTAGACCGTATGTGTCTGCTCTTTGTAGGGAGGCTCACTGACGAAGGTGACTGTTTCTTCTACGCTGCACTCCACTCTGCTGTGAGCCAGCACTGGGCAAACCAACAACAGTAAGAAGTTAAGAACTGAAAATGGTCTTTGGACACTGAAGAACAGACATGATTCCAAGTGATGAGGCACAGCCATCTGACCAAGGACCAGAACCTGCCTATCCTGGAGCTAGATCTTGGTTACACCTTTGCCTATTGAAGAAACCCACAGAAGTGTTTTTTCCTGCTATAAGGGAGTAGAGATTAATGGAAAAATTCGTGTCTCGAGGTAAACTAATGCAAAATAAGAGATACCACCTTTTCCCTAGCTTGTGTCCTTCAAAATTAGATGTAGATAGATAACAGATAGATAGACAGATGGTAAGTAGGTAGGCAAGTAGATAGATGATAGATTGATTAATAGATACCGGTGATAGAGGTATACATGATAAAGATGATTGGTAAATGTGATAGAGATAGATGGTACAGATACAGGTGACAGATCAAAGGTATAGATAGATGAAAGGGGTTAGCGATGATAATCCATTAATGGAAAGATAGATAATAGAAAAATGCAGATGATAGAGACAATAGATCAATTGATATAGATGATAGAGATGGCTGCTAGACCCAGATGATAGACCCAGATGTAGATGATAGAGACAGATGATAGGTATATAGAAGACGGATAGGTAGAACTGGGTTCCGGGTGGGCTCCAACTGTGGGCTTGTATTGGCTTCTTCCCTCTCTCGTCTGGCAGTGCCTCAGATAGCAAGAAACTGGACTCAGAACTCCTCCACAGAATGCTGTCACCTGCAGGGTGACGACCGCATCTACGTGAAGGAGTAGATGACAGCTCAGGGGACAGCTTGGGCTTGCAGGATGGCCACAGGTTAGCACCGTGCCTGACCCTATTCTCCAGGGGCTTACCCTGCAGCAAATCTATCAGTCAAAACTTACAAGTGTCTGGGGCTGGAGCGATGATTCAGTGGTTAAGAGCACTTGCTGTTCTTGCTGAGGACCAGAGTTTGGTTTCCAGAACAAATAATTGGCTGCCACTGATTGTCACTCCAGCTTCCAGGATCTGATGACCTCTTCTGGCCTCCAAGGGCACCCCACTCATGTGGCATACACTCAGACAGACAGACATGCATACACACACACACACACACACACACACACAATCTGAAAAGTGTCTATGAAGAGTCAGAAGAAATACCAAAAGAGAGGGAACAGCCGAAACCTAGCATCATTGTAGTAGGGGGAGAGTATGCAGTGACCTGTGGGGTAGGAAATGTCCATAATCACTGTTTTATGGGGAGCACTGTGGACTCAGAGTGCCGCCTGGATGAGGCTGTTTAACTCTTCTATGGGAGCACTGTGGACTCAGAGCACCACCTGGATGAGGCTGTTTAACTCTTCTATGGGAGCACTGTGGACTCAGAGCACCACCTGGATGAGGCTGTTTAACTCTTCTATGGGAGCACTGTAGACTTGGAGCACTGCCTGGATGAGGTCATTTAACTCTTCTATGGGAGCACTGTGGACTCAGAGCACCGCCTGGATGAGGTCATTTAACTCTTCTATGGGAGCACTGTGGACTCGGAGCACAGCCTGGATGAGGTCATTTAACTCTTCTATGGGAGCACTGTGGACTCGGAGCACCACCTGGATGAGGCCGTTTGATGTAACAGTAACTCCTTGGTAGAAACCCTGACTGTGCTGAGCAGCTGAGTGACCTTCAGCACATTAAACTTCTGAGTCTCAGTTGCTCCCACTGGGGCCAACGATGGCTACATCTTCAACTGCACAGGGCTGTGGAGGGGACCAAGCGAGGTGATACATGTGCTTAGGATGTGACTGCATCCCGAGGCAGCGCCTCAGAGGTTAGTGACAGTCACTACCACCCTGTCTTTGGCTGTGGCTGTCAGGTGACATAGACTCCGACTCACATGGGACCTGCTAGTGAAGGGCAGGGGTGGCTGGCCAGAGACAGTGCAGTGTTTTCCTGCGGGAGGCCAAGGAGCTAGCAGCCTGGGCTCTTCTTGGAGTTATTTTGTTGTGAAAATGTCCAACATACAAAGCCAGAGGGAAAAAAGCGTAGTGGATATGTGTCAGCCCATTAGGTAGATACATCAGTTGTTAACATTTTGTAATATTTTATTTATTGCACAGGGTTTGTTCATAAACTTCAAAGTAACTTTACAAATATTATGTTTCAGTCCCAAGTGCATCTTTGAACCATGAGCATGTTTTCTTCCAGGACCAGCATGTCATTGTCCCACCTAACTAATTAACAACTCCACAAACACCCAGGCATCTTGGAATTTTTTTTAGACTTTAAAAATTTTATTTTTTTGTCTACGAGTGTTCTGTCAGACACATGTATGAGTACCATGTGCGTGCCTGATGCCTTCAGTTGTCAAAAGAAGACATCAGATCCCCTGGAACTAGAGCTGTAAATGGTTGTGAGCCACCATGTGGATGCTGGGAACCAAACTCAGATCCTCTACAAGGGCAACAGGTGCCCTTAACCACTGAGCACTCTCCCATATTGGAGAGTCTTGAATCACCTTTTCATTTCAAGATATATCATGCTGAGAATCAGACCATTCTTTAGACACAAGTTATCATATACAGGGGAGTTGTCCCAGACGGTAGGACAGAGAGGAGACTGTATTGGTGGGCCAACATCCTTGGTGTATGTTCACTCTCTGTATACTTTTGGAACAGTGGAGCCTGGCCTGAGATCCTTAGCATGGATGAGCTCATTACAATTTGCTTCTTTCAAAAAGAGGAAAACATGTTTTTGAAGGCTGCTTGACAGACAAGGAGGATATTAATAAATGACATGCAAATTTCTTAATTTCACTTTGGCTGGCTATGTGATTGAGACTTCTGCGGTACAGGCTGCTGATGGAACTTCTTCTGAGCTGTGAGTCGGTATTAGGCTGTCTGGCTGGACTCCGCTAATAACCAGAGGGCAGGGTCGTTATAACTCAAAACAGCAAGATGAGGACACATCTGATGGAAATTGGCCTGGCATGAGAAGTTGAGAGCTTAATTCTGAGGCTGTTTCTTGGGCAGCTACTCTGCAAAGCCTTGCCTGAGAGGCTGCTTGAAGTTCTTTTTATAGCTCCATGGATCACACATGACAAACGGTTTCATTGATTACTGGCCTCCTGACACTTCGCTTTGCCGTGTTATTGATTTTTCTGTTTTTCCCTTTGGTTCTATACAGGGATGGGGGGCATCTGTGTCCTATCATCCAGGCTTGTGAGCTCTGGGCTTCTCGTTCATATCATCCTTTCCTTGTCTCCTGAAATCACATGTGAGGCCCTTCCTTATCATTTCACAGGATGCCTAGGGTCCCCTAGGGTCTCACTGTTGCCTTGATTGTTACCTGGAGAGAACCCAGCTGTATAAGACAGTAGTTAAGAATGTAGGTATTGGAACAAGACTTCTTGGGCTGAGAACCTGCTTCCGCCACTCACTGCTGTTTCCTCTTTTCTTGATGGCATGATGGATCCTGTCCTTCAAATGGCCATTCCTGTGAAGAGCTGTCCTTTTCTGCAACAAAATACCCGAGGCAATCGACTTATAAGAAGGAGGGGTTTGGGTTCACAGTTTCAGAGGTTTCAGAGCATGATCATGGGGTGCTGCTGACTTTGGGGCAGTGGCAAGGCAGTATGACACCACGGGAACCTGTGGTAGAGAGAAGCTCACCTCATGGTAACAGAGAAGTGAAAAGAGAGAGGAAGAGGAAAGACCAGGGTCCCACTAACGCCTTCAGATGCATATCCCCAACGACTTAACTTCCTTCAACTAGGCTCCACTTCTGGAAAATTCCACTGCCTCCCAGTAATGCCTGATAACTAAGCTGTCACAGGCCTGGGCAAGAATTAAATTCTAGACTATGCTGTCATTCTCTTGCATTTATTCTTTTGAGAAGACTTTTTTTTTTCTGGAAAAGATTGTCCTCCCCAAGCATGAATGAATGAAGAACTTGTGTGCTGAAGAAAAGTAGCAACTGTAAATTGAAGGCACATGGTAATGCAAGATGCCTATTTGTGTCCTGTCAGGTAAAGATGGAGCTCAAGTCTTATCTCCTCCTCTTTGAATACACAGGGTTTTGGATTGTGTGTGTGTGAATTGCATGTGGGTTGTACTTATGTAAAATAAAACAAAAATCACACTCTCCCAGTTCCAAGATGTAAAAATGACTGGTTTTATGAAGGAGCCCTTTTATAAGATCTGAAGGTCATAACCAAGCACAAGCTAGATACAGTTTGATTGTCCAGCTCTTATTTAACAAGTTGCCAACACTTTGAACCTACTGCTGGGTATTCATATCATACTGTACAATCTCCCATAGATTTAAAATAGTACCACCAACTCTAAGCAAAGTCCTGAGCTTCAAATTACTTATAAAATAGTTTGTGGATGCCAGGGCTGACTTTGAAATATGTGAATTTTGAACCTCAGGCTCTTGCCTGTGGACACTGCTCAGGAGTCTAGTGAGTAAAGAGCCCGTGTTTCCCGGGCAGAACATTCTCCAAAGAGGAGATGACCAGTAGAATATGAGTGATTTAAAAGCTTGAGAGATGGGAGTAAGTGTTGGGAGCTTAAGTGGTTGGGAAAAGAGAAATTAGATAGCCTTGAGTAGCACTCAATATGGGAAGAAAGAAAAGAGAAAAGGAATCTTGTCCTCTGCTGAGCCATAAGCAAAGCTCTGTATTCAAACACGAACCGTGCGAATGAGCCACCTGCTCATGGTCTCAATAAGCAGCATTGAATTGGAATGGGAAGATAGCTATAATCTCATTCTTTTCCTCGCTCCCATCACTGTTCAAATGCTTGTGTTACAGTAGTCATAGGTTGGCTGTGAACTCACTGAGAAGCCATCAAACTGTGCTCGACAGGATGAATGCTAACTTGTACACAGGCACAGAACTTGTTAGGTCTTGGCTGCAATTGGGGCAAGTGTTCACTCAACATCTGTCTTCTGTAGGTGTCATTGTTTAGTAAGCCCATTTTTCAAAGGGTTAGCAAGACTGCTGACTGACAGTAGTCCTTTTCTCTGCTTTCACACAGCTGGGGATCCACTTCTCTGGTCATGAGCCCAGGGAAGAGACTGTGGACAGCATGCACCTTTCAAAGCAGAAGGCAAAGCTTTACAAAGAGAAAACCCTCTTTTCCACACTTTGTTCCTCCCTCTGGCTACAATTTGGATTTGCAATGTCCCTCCCCAACCCAAAGCCAATATATTAAAGGCTTGGGGTCCACATGCTGCTATTGGGAAGTGATGGGACCTTTGGGAGGTGAGGCTGACAGGGAGACTAAGTTATTGGAAGTGTTCCCTCAGAGGGCATTGTGGTACAGTGATCTGTTTATTTCTCTTAATTTCCAGCAGTGAGGTGAATGGATCTACCACAGTGTATGCAGCCACCATGATGTGCTGCACAGGCCCTAACCGACACGATCATGAACTGAAACCTCCAAACTCGTGAGCCAAAATAAACCGTTTCTCTTTATTAGTTGGCCCATGTCATGTGTTACAGTCACAGAAGGCCGATGTCAAAAGATCCAGGTGGCATCCAGCAAATGTGTAGGAAACCGTGACTGTGTTCAGAATGGAGTGAGGGACAGAACGATAGACACAACCTAGGTTCCCCACAGCATCAGTGATGCTCTGCCTCGGCCCTCATAGCAACGTTCATGTCTTATTGTTGGAAAAGAAAGGGGCCCTGTTTCTCAGCCACTCTAGCTCCACTTTCTGTGACTTGTAGATGAAAGCACGCTTAAATTATTTTATTACCTTAGTTAATTTGTGTGTGTGTGTGTGTGTGTGTGTGTGTGTGTGTGTGTGTGTGTACATACTGCTGTTCCACGGTGCATACGTGCAGGTCAGAGGATAACTTGAGGGTGTTGGTTCTCCTTCTGCCGATGTGGGTCCCAGGGATCGAACCCAGGTTGGGGGCTCAGGCTTAACAGCAAGTGGCTTCTGCTGAGCCAATCATTAGCCCTGAAGGCATTTATTCCTGACGAATTGTGATCCAAAGGACTGCTCTTCCAGAAACTATGAGCCAAACGCACTTAGCAATTTATTAGCATCTTCCAAAACAGTCTACTTGCAGCTTCAAACTACAGCATAGATGATTTTTTTTCCTAATCCATGTTTCTTTCAGCTAAGACCAAGCAATTCCAGCTATCATATCCTGCAAGTGTGGGAGAGGCAGAACTCAGGACCTTCAGTGGCTGCATCTCTCCTCTGTGTTCTCTCTTTCTCCTTCCACCCTCCCCCTCTCTGTCAGGAGCAATTTGTATTTTCTTTGTCTTAGTGAGATGAGGTCTTGCTAAGTTGCCCACACTGGCCTCGAACTCTTGGCTCAATCCAGCCTTCCACTTCATCCTTCCTAGCATCTGGAGCTATAGGCATTTGCCTGGCCTAGTCCTTCTGTATTGACCACTCAAAAACTAGCATCCCTGGGCCGGGCGGTGGTGGCGCACACCTTTAATCCCGGCACTCGGGCTGCAGAGGCAGGTGGATCTCTGTGAGTTCGAGGCCAGCTTGGGCTACAGAGTGAGTTCTAGGACAGGCTCCAAAGCTACACAGAGAAACTCTGTCTCAAAAAAAACAAAAAACAAATAAACAAAAAACCCAAAACAAAACAAAACAAAAAACCCAGCAACCCTTTGGGGTGCTGCATATGTTTAGTTTACATAGCATGGCTTTGACCCTGTGTCAGATAGAAGAAAAGCATGAGAAACAGCTTCATGAGTGTTTCCTTTATTTATTCCCAATATTTATTTAACAAATATAAATTGACTAGACTTGTTATAACTGTCTCCTCAGAGGGTTAAGCAATTCCAGAGGAAGTTTGCTTGTCCTGAGGCCTGCAGCAACTCTCTAAGCCGAATTCCAATGCAATGATTATCTGTGTCAAAGTCCATGAAACCTTGTCTGGATCATTCCTCAGTGCAACTGGGCCAAACCAGTCCCTCTAAGCCTAAAAAAGCTCACCAAACCAGACATAGGATGAAAACTAGAAGGGTTAGGATGCTCTTGCTTGGCATGTGAAAGGCCCTACATTTGAACCCCAGCACTACAAACCAAAAACCAAGACCAAAACAAAATTGTGGAAGGCCAAAATGCAAGACTTGCTGAATAAAGGGAATGTATTTGCTTTTGCATGTGTATGTGTGTGCATTTATGTATGTATGGATACATGTATGTGTGCAAGTGCATGTGCAGGTGTGTGTATCAGACTTATGAGTGCTGGCATTATAAGAGGGCCACCACACCCACCCAGCATTTATGTGGTGTGGTGGTTTGAATGAGAATGCCACCCTCTCCCCAGAGTCAGATGTTTCAATGCTTGGTTCCCAGTTAGCAGAACTGTTTGAGAAGGATTAGGAGGTGTGGTCTTGTTGGAGGAGGGGTGTCACTGAGAGTGGGCTTTGAAGTTTCCAAAGCCCACACAAGGCCCAGTGTCTCTCTATCTCTGCCTGCTGACTGTGGATTAGGATATAAAGCTCTCAGCTACTGCTCCAGCGCCATGCCTGTCTGCTTCCTGCCATGATGATCATGACTAACCCTCTAAATCTGTAAGAAAGTTCCCACTTAAATGTCTTCTTTTATAAGAGTTGCCATGGTCATGGTGTCTATTCACAGCAATAGAGCAGTGATTAAGACATATGGATCCTGGGGATTCTAACTTGAGTCCTTACACTTGATCAGCAAGTGTTTTATCCACTGAGCCACACCCTAGCTCCTGGAATGGAATTCTTAATAAGCCTACCAGTTTCTAGACCAGCCCATCTTGAAGAATTTTGATGCATTTGAAATGGGACCATTTTAACTTTACCTGATTAGCATTTCCAAGTTTAAGGAGCCAGTTATCCTTTGCCAGAACCTTCTGCAACTGGAAGAGGGGACTGGTAGAGATTCTAAAAGAGTTCCCAGAATCCTGATTTGGATTCACTGTCACCAAAGCCCAACAGCTGGGTGTGGAGATTGCCACAAGATGAGCCTGGAGCACTTCTCCAAAGAATTACTTCTGCCTGATAATAAATAACCAAGACACTTTTATGTTTAAATAGTAGACTGTGGAGTACTACTAAATGAGACGCGTGTGATACAGAGTCACACAAGGCTCAGGCTGAAGTCTGAGAGCAGTGCGTAGGTGGATCAGGCTTTCCAGATGTTGAGCTCTGCCCAGATGTCAGTCTTAGGAAGTGGCTCCCCTAGGAAGGGGCCCTGTGTAGTTTACCTTCCCTTTCTAGGCATTTCCCCTACAATAAAGAAGAGAATATGGATAAAGGAAAACACATCTATTCACCATCCTACCCTCTGGGGAGCTCCACAGATGACATGAGGGCAAGCATCAGGATGCCCTCTTTTAAGAGCAATTCATTAATTTTATTTCCTTTTTATTATTTGAATGTGTGTGTGTCTGGGGATTTTTGCAGGTGACTGCTGTGGTCATAGGAGACAGAAGAGGGTGTCAGAGCCTCTGGAGCTGGAGTTATAGGTGACTGTGAGCTGACTGACAAGCTGGGAACTGAACTCAGGTCCTCTGCAAGAGCAGTACATGCTCTTAACCATGGAGCCATCTCTCTAGTCCACTCAGGAACCCTCTTGATACACATCTGCAGTGCATGCAGGGATCCTCTTTTACATAAAAGAGGATCCTATTTGTCTATGTGCTTTCATGGTACACAGGATAATTTTTAAATGGCCAGATAAATTTGATTTAACTTGATGCAAATAGATTGAGATTTTCAGACACCCGCTTACAGCAAACAATATTACACATTATGGTGAATACACAATTAAGATGTGTAAATTCTCTCTCTCTCCCTCTCATTCTCCAGATCCTGTATATACTCCGTCATGACGGCGTCCGAGGCTGTAAGTGTGTACTCCACATCCTACAGGTCCGAGGGAAACTGTCGATGAAAATGACTCTGGGGTCTTTCTGGCTCCGAGCCTGGACAGATTAGAGCATCAATTCTACACCTTAGTAGCCTGACCACTGCTGACACCTCGTGTGAGCCCACGGCGGTGAGAGGAGAGCCCCGCTGACCAGCTCAGTGAGAGGAGAGCAGAGCCCATCTGCTGATGTTGATGGGGCTAGATGTGACACAGCCTGCTGGGGTGGACGTGGGCCAAGAGTGGCCAACAGCAGGTGGCCCCGCACATGGTGTGGTGAGTCCAAGTGAGTGATGTGGGGCGGACAGGCAAGCAGAAGATGCCCGGCATGGACGCCCTGGGTACAGCTGCTGCCCCATGGCTGGTCTGGACACACCTGCCCAGCCTAAGGGCGCAGGCTGCTGTGAGTAGAAACCTTTGTTCTGAGAATGACTTTACAGCATGGTTCAATAAACAGAGGCAGGACGTTGGATGGGGACACAGCCCCACACCCTTTCCTTTGTGTGCCCTGCTGGGTTGGGGGGAGGGGGCAGGCTGGCTCCAGGCTCTGTCCAGACTTGCTTCTCTTCTTTTTCCTTCTCTCCTTCTTTCCTCCCGTGTGTGTGTGTGTGTGTGTGTGTGTGTGTGTGTGTGTGTGTGTGTGTGCATTCCCATGTGTGAAATGCAGGTACACAAGTGCCACAGCACACATGTGGCGCTCAGAGGACAACCTCAGCTTGTTAGAGGCAGGGCGTCTTCACTGTTTGCTGCTTCCCCAAGGCTAGTTGGTCTGCGGACTTCTGGGAATTCTGCTGTCCCCACCCAGGAGTACTGGACTCACCCCTGTGTATTACCGTACCCAGCTTTACGTGGGTCGTGGAGATCCAAAACCAGGCCTCCATCTTGTGCAGCACATGCTTTAAACCATCTGCCCTGACCAGACGCTGGGTTTTGAATCAGCCTGAACGTGGCCTGAGCTCTGAAGTCTCTAAAGTCTGAGGAGGCCCCAGCCCGCTTAACCCCTCTGTAAAATAGTGTCTTCTAAGGATTAGGACCAGAACTCTATGGTGAGTTCCCAGCAGAGTGCCTGGGTCAGTGTAAGTACACAGTAGTTGCTCACCAAATGGCCTTTCTGCTCCAGCGGGGAACAGCCTTATCTCCAGCTGGCCTGTATTGTACACACACACACACACACACACACACACACACACACACACACACACACACGAGAGGCACACCCTTCAAAGGCTCTCAGATCTGAGCACTGCTCAGTAGTAACCCTTTGATGTCTTGGCACGTGCTCCATCTGCTCTGCAAAGCCTCCCTTCTTCCCGGTTACAGGTTGTTCCTGCGTCTAATGGTCCATTCTCCTCTCTCTGTTCTCTACGTAGGTCTTGGCTCCCCATTTGCCTTTACTTATTCATTTATTTTTAAAATGAAACCTTGCTAGGTTACGCAGGCTGGCCTCAAACTTCTGGACTCAAGCAAGTCTTCTTCTACCTCAGCTTCCAGAGCAGGTGGGATTTTGATGGGGAGGGGAGGGGTTTGCAACCAGCTCCTACCTGGCTATAGGCTACGAGTGAGTTATGTTTGTAGATCCCTGTTGGAATCCAGCATTGTGCCACCCCGAGTTTTGGACCAGCACCACATTAGGGGCCTAGCACCTCAGGGTTCAAATTCAGATGGAAATTTCCTTATTTACTTTATTTATTTATTTAATTTTATTTTCTCAGGACAGGGTTTCAGTCTGTATCCCAGCCTGGGACTTGCACTCACCATGTCATCCAAGCTTTAAAACTCATCCCTGCCTCAGCCTTCCAAGTGTTGGGATCATAGGCATCCATCACCAAGGCTAGCTCAAAAATGAACTTAAATTCCAACTCAGATCCTACCCACCTAAGCGATGGGTGTCATGTGCCTCAGCCTGCTTGGTTTCTGCTTCCCGAGCCGTAACATGGGTTCGATAACAGCATGAGAGGGTCTGATGAGCTTAGACTGGTAGCATTTGAAAACACTGATGAAGCCTGTGGAAGACACTTCCGGAGTGTTAGGCACTGCCCGTTTTACTAACAGTTTCGTGAAAGATGGATGCAGTGATAACAAGAAGACACAGCCAGTTTAGAGCTCAGGGTCCTTCATAATGAAGACTTCCCTCGCTACTCTGCCCACAAGCCCGGCCACATCCCAGGCTCGTCCTTATCATGAAGGCAGGGAGAGAGAGGGCAGGGAAGGCAGCTCTGGCCACACAGGGGGACAAGCCCCCGTGACTCACAGGGACTTACCACTGCGTTCAAAGCTCCCATTGTTGCCTGGGGCAAGTTCTGCTTTCCATTGGCTGGATACTGGCTAGGGCTCTTTGGGGAAGGATATTTGATTTACACATAGGTTAGAAATAGAATCACTGTTACGCTGAGGAGGAAACCAAGAGCTGTTTGTTCCACTGTCTTTCCGATAACATTAATTTCTCTTTCTTTTTAGGATTATGTGTGATTTAAAAAAAAAAAAACAAACCCAATTCACTTGGTTTCTTTTCTTCTCTTGTGTCTGTCTGTACCCTGTTACCCCATAAACACAACCTCTGTGGTGTGAGATCTCATAACTCTGTAAGATTCTCCTTTTTCAGCCCGGAACCTGTAGCCTTGTGTATGCTGGACAAGCACTCTACCCAGTGAATCGACCCTAGCCCTTGCTCCCGGGATTGTGAACTAGCCCAGGGGCCTTCTGCTCTCGCTGGTTATTCTGTTCCAGTCAGCCTGACTGCTTGGAAGTGTCGTGAGCCTGCTGGAGCAGACATGGACCAAGAGAGCCCAACAGCTGGCATCTCCCCATGTGTCCTTCTGGCACCATTTCATACTACATGTGGATCCGTAGACAGCCAACCTGGGCTTGCGTTTCCTCCCTCTCCCCAGCCCGCCTCCCATCAAGGCACTAGATTCAGGTTTGAAAGTTACTGGGAATTGACAGGAAAACTGGCCCTAGGGGCTGAGGTGGGCCCTTGGTTAGCTTGTGTGAATCTGAGTTCCACACAGCACCGAAGAAAGGTAAGATCAACACAAAAAGAGCGATATTGGGCAGACACAAAACAAAGGCGTCGCAGGCTGGTGGTGTGATTTTAAATATCTCCTTTGGTTTTTAGGAGGCCCAGAGGCTTGGCACACAACAAAGCTCAGCGTTCTGTGGGTTTCTTGCTCTAGTCCTTCAAAGACCTCAGGTCCTTCTCACGCTGTCCCATCATTGAACTGGTCAGGATGGCTTCTCTTTGCCGGGCCATGCTGCTGGGTCAAAGCGTGTCTCTATTATTAACCTGTCTAACAGCTGGGAACAGTGAAGTACCCAGAAGCTACGTGACCCACCCAGGATCACGTGGCAGTGGCGTGGCTTGGGCTCACACTTCTGATGATGGTGCTGCCCGCTGCCTGCCCTTGGCTCAGGCAGAGCTAGCCACAGACGTTCAGCAGCTCACGTTACACAGCCTCTCAGCAGAGGCTGCCCCTCTTTCCCCAAGTTCAGTGTCAAAACAGCAGTAGAGAGAAGTGATGTGGAACCTTGGTAGCTTTGTCCTGGAGAGTCTCTTGTGGCAGAGCTGGGGGCTGTTGGTGACATTTTCATTAAGTGTGACGTTCTCCTGGTTGGATTAGGAGGTCTCGGGTAGGTAACTGAATAGTTCACAGTGGCCCTCCGCTGACAACGCTGTGTTCCAAAGGGCACAGCAGCTGTTCAGCCTGAGGGTTGCGGAGAGAGGCAGGAGCAGGCAGGCCAGAGGCTCACGCTAGGGAGTACCTGCCATGAGCCAGGCACCTTAGGGGGCCTCCCTGGGGTGCTTCCCTCAAGACTTCTACCCACTCCCAGAACCCCACTGACCAACTCCTCTCCTGCTGCAGCTCACTCCTGGTTGAGGAAATCAAGCCCAGAGCTAAGTGGAAAGCAGTGCTGATGATCGGAGATGGGTCCTAACGCTTCAGCGTGTTGGTTCTGCGGTTAAGCCTTCCACTGCCAACCTGCTGGTCAGCCGTGAGCCAGGAAAAACTTTTGTGATTAGTCTCTCTTTAGAAGGAGAACTCAACTCTCTTCCCCTCCCCTCCCCTCCCCCTCCCCTCCCCTCCCCTCCCCTCCCCTCCCCTCCTCTCCCCTCCTCTACTTATTCTTCCTTTCCTTCTCACTCCTCTCCCCTCCCCTCCCCTCCCCTCCCCTCCCCTCCTCTACTTATTCTTCCTTTCTTTCTCACTCCTCTCCCCTCCCCTCTCCTCTCCCCTCCCCTCTCCTCTCCCCTCCTCTCCCCTCCTCTCCCCTCCTCTACTCATTCTTCCTTTCCTTCTCACTCCTCTCCCCTCCCCTCCCCTCTCCCCTCCTCTCCCCTCCTCTACTCATTCTTCCTTTCCTTCTCACTCCTCTCTCCCCCCCTCCTCTTTCTTCTTCTCACCTTCCTCCTTTCTTTTCGAGACAGAACCTCGCATTTGTAGCCCAGGCTCCCAGGCTGGCCTCCAACCCCAGCTATCCTCCTGCCTCAGCCTCCCAAACGCTGGGATTGCAAGCGCTGCTCCACTCTGAGCTGAGAAGTCTTTCCTTGAAGGGGCCCTTCTAAATCTAGCAGCGATACCGCACTTTCTTCTTTCTTACCCAGTGAGTCATGCAAGGAGCGAGGGCAGTCAGGCCTTCCCTGTGAAGCCCTTGCTGGGTTTCCCTCCCGACTGGCAGGGGTGCAGGGGCACCGTTTTGGCTACAATCCCGTGGAGTTTCATTTTCACGTTTTTACTGAAAAATCGAAATCCGGGGAATTAGAGCCTTTCCATATTGATTTTCCAGGGGCAAGTGAAAATTGCATTTTGTATAGGACCAAGGAAGTGCCACCTAGAGTGGGGACAGGGCGGACTCCGGAGATGGAGAGAGACCAGGGGAACCATGGGGCTGGCAGAGAGAGTCTCTATAAATTTTTGACATGACAAAACCAAGAACCAAGTTTGATCCATGTGATTTGATTTCCTGCATTATAATACTAATTTCATTTTGTTTTCAGTGGACAGGAGAGAGAAGCGGGAATTTTGGGGGTAGAAAACTCAGTTTCTCCTCTGGGCATGTTGGGGTCGGGCATCAAGTCTGCACACACACCCCCACTTCAGCCAGGCAGGACGCTCTAGGACAATGCAGGGACCCTGCCAGAGTTCCAACCAGTGCGTTCACTTTGAGGCCCACATCTGCGTTCTGGGTTCAGATCCTGTTGTTACAGTACTTTGAAAAATTAGTTAATGTTTTTGAACCTCAACTTCTCATCTATAGGTGGACGATAATAATAGAAATATTAAATAAGGTAGTAAGACTTAGGTGATTAAGCTAAGAAATAAATATTACTTGGCTGACCTAATGAATAAGTAAGACAGCTGATGTAAATCATTTGAATTGTTAATTTAGGTATTTTCTGGGTATGATGACAGTCTTTTGATGAGATGGAAATATTACTTATTTTTTTCTTAAAAATTTAAATTCTACTAGTTTAGTGTGTATGTGTGTGCATGCACATGATGTGGTACATGTGTAGAGGTGAGAAGACATCATGCATGTGTGAGATCTCTTCCTCTACTATGTGATCCTGAAGATCAAATTCAGGTAGTCAGGTGGCAAGTATCTTTCCCTACTAATCCTTGCTAGTCTCAAGACTAAAGCATCTTTTGATGCACTACAAAGTATCACAGGGTTTGTGACATTGGGGTGACCTTGTAGAAGGTGTGCTCTGTCATGTTGGATTTTAATGTCTTCTGCCTATCAGGCTCAATGCCTTCTCGTTGACTGAGAGTGAAAAACTATGATGCCCACACAAAGCTGCTTTCTGGGAAAGACATTTTGGGAGTTTTTATGCAGGAGTAATTGGTTCTTCATTTGCTACTCTTTTTCTGCTTACCCCTTCTAACACCTGTACAATGTCCCATCTCCTACCCTTTCTAACACCTGTACAATGTCCCATCTCCTACCCCTTCTAACACCTGTACAATGTCCCATCTCCTACCCCTTCTAACACCTGTACAATGTCCCATCTCCTACCCCTTCTAACACCTGTACAATGTCCCATCTCCTACTCTTTCTAATACCTGTACAATGTCCCATCTCCTACCCTTTCTAACACCTGTACAATGTCCCATCTCCTACTCTTTCTAACACCTGTAAAATGTCCCATCTCCTACCCCTTCTAACACCTGTACAATGTCCCATCTCCTACTCTTTCTAACACCTGTAAAATGTCCCATCTCCTACCCCTTCTAACACCTGTACAATGTCCCATCTCCTACCCCTTCTAACACCTGTAAAATGTCCCATCTCCTACCCCTTCTAACACCTGTACAATGTCCCATCTCCTACTCTTTCTAACACCTGTAAAATGTCCCATCTCCTTTCCACAGCAGGCTGGTCATGAACATCCACCAAAGCACTCAAAATGATTCTGGCAAGAAAATAAACATGTCTCTGCAAAGCAGATGAAAATCCTGGGACTTTGAATAGAGTGGGTGGGCAGCGGGGAGACACTGAGCCAATCACAGGATACCCCAAGGGGTTCCCCAGGCACCCCAGCTTTCAGGATAACCCACAAATGTTTCAGCCAGATGTGTGGTTCTTGGAGTAAGAAGTTAACAACTGCTCTGAAGATGAGAAGCACTCGGAGCCTGCTGAGTAACTTTATTGTTGCCTTGTAGTGTGTGTTGCTAGGAGAGACATCAACGTTACTGCTGGGGAATTAGCGAGAGGCAAGTTCAGCCGGAAATGCTGAGGGCCAAAAAAGAGAAGAAAATGCTGGGGGTGGGAGGGAAGGGTGGGGAGGGGAAGACAGGGGTGGGTGCCTGGGTGTTGGAATTCTTCCTCTTCAATGGATCCTCTTCCAACCTGCCCAAGTACAACAACTGGACATGGCATGTGACAGGCGCCACAGATGGATCACGTTTCCCACACGCAGCTGTAATATCTGGCACACAGGTGTTCGGTTGTTCGCCAGCTGCTCCGCAGTGGCCTGCTTCTCTGCTTGGGGGACAGGGGGACGCTCCACACTTGTTGCTGCCGAAAGGGAGGAGGGGGCTGGGAAGTCCGACTGCCACCGGGTACTCAGGATTTGAATTAGTGTATGGGTCTCCCCACCTGGGTCTGGAACCTGTCTCTGAGGTGTTGGGGCCTCTGCCCACAGACTTACTCAGGACAGGCTACAGACAGGTGTGTGGGGATGGGGTGGTGTGGGGTACCTTCAAGCAGAGCGGGTTCGCCACCAGAGGCCCAGGGAGCCTGGCAGTGAGGTGGTGGGTCCAGGGATATGAGACCACTGGACTCTTAAGTCAGGTCTCATCTCCCCTTTTGAACAATTGGAGATCTTCTGCCAGGTTCCTGACTTGGTCTATACCTCGTTTCCTCATCTGAAAGCTGGGTGTGTATTACCCCATCCTCTACCTCCTCACAAGGACTCTGTTAGGCAGTGTGAAAAACGTTTAGGGAAGCCCTGTCCCTTATTCTGCTCTTTGCAGCTGGAGAAGGTAGGACAGGGTCAAGGGCTTGTCAGGCTCCTGGGACAGGGCCCTGGATGCCTATTGTTCAAGCTTGGCTGAAGGGATCTGAGGTTCCAGGCTCAGATATCAGGAGCCTCCCAACCTGGATGACTGGTTTCTGGCCCTCCCCACCCCGACTCCCGCCCCATGGAAGTAGAAGGCTGGCATTCAGGAGCAAAGTTATGGAAGAATGAGAAAGGGGAGACCCACGTGACGACCTGTACCACAGTAAGCCAGATTTGGCCGCTTGTCCTCAATAAGCCAATTGAAAGAACTAAATTAATGGTGACAGGTGGAGAAGGGAAGTTCAGTCAACGTGGCCACACTGGGCAGAAGGTCGACGGGATCAAGCAATCCTCCTACAAAGTCCGTCTTCAGGGTCCTGTCATGAGGGGAAAGTTTAAATAGAAAGCTAGAGACAGGCATAACCAAGCAGGTCACCGAGGTGTGGTTCTGTCCACTGTTGTCTAAGCCCTAAGTCTCCTGCGAGGTCCACGGACCAGCTGTAAATCTTTCTCCGGGAGACAAGTTCCTCCTCCGGCGTCCCCTGGATTTCAGGCTTTTCTTTTCCTGGGAGGCCATTCCTGGGGGAAACTCTAATTTCTTAGGGTCCGCTGTTGTGTCATTACATGTGATAGCCAAAGGGGAGGACACAAGTCAGGCCCTTGCATTTCCGTCACAGCTCGTCGGTCTCGCCCTTTGCCTGCGGTCTCTCTTTTCTCTTCTTAGCACTTACGGGTTCGAGTTCTTCATGGTTGCTGTTATTCAGAGCTCCTCGGCCACTATGGATGCTCTGGAGGCCCTGGGTCACCTGCCTGCCCACTTGTCTGTCCTGGGCTTGGATAAGTAGTATCTGCTGAAGACGCCAAGGAGAGAGGGCAACAGAGCAGAAGGATGCCCTCACTGTCCGCCACTCCCAGCTCTTCCAGTGGACAGGGACCATTCACCTCCAAAGCATGGCCATATGGGTACACGTCCCCCATCTCCTGGACCTCAACCGTGGGAGACGAGAATGAGACTGTGGGAGGAAGATCTCATGGGGTCTCCTGGAGGAAGGGGCCACCCCAGACTTTGTGGTTTGGACACGGTGACTCACTGGTTGCCTTTCTGGGTTTGCTTAGGGAAGGAACATCACTAATTTTGTTGAATGAATTTCGACTCTCGTTACTTTTCTGCGGTGATGGTAAAACACTGACCGAAAGCATCTTGGGAAAGGAAGGTTCATTTGGCTTACACTTCCAGGTCACACTCCACCCACTGAGGGAAGCCAGAGAAGGAACTGAAGGCAAGAACCAGGAGGCAGGCACCATGGAGGAATGCTGCCTGCTGGCTTGCTTTCTGCCCCACTCCCAGGCTCTTGGATAGTTAGCTTTCTTGTGCTGCCAGAGCCAACTGTCGGAAATAGTCATGTCCGTGGTGGACTGGGCTCTTCTACACCAGTTAAGACAATCCCTCATAGACATGTCCACAGACTAATCCGGTAAAGACTGTCAACTGCAATACTTGTGTGTGATTCTAGATTGTGTGAAATTGAGAGTTAATGTTAACACAGCATCCTCCACTCCAAATCCCTCCTGTGCGTATTTAAAGAAATTGTCACAATCTTATCTATTTCCAAGAGACTCAATTCTCCTCTAGTTAGGCTAAGCAGGAGAGGTGTTCACTCCGAGGTCTCTCCCCTGGATGGGGAGATCTGTACGTGCCTGGTTTATGCTAACTAGATGTTTTTCCTGGAGGCGCCTCCTTCCCAGCCCAAACCCTCCCAAATACCCCTCTGCCATTTTTGTCAGCATTCAAGCTACTTTCTCTTCTGGGCCACCCAGGAAAACTCCTGCCAGAGACTGTTCTAATTGCCTTCTATTGAATGGGCCATTGAGGCGGGCACAGGTCACAGGTAGGAAAACCGAAGATCAGAGTGACGTTACAGCGTTCTCAGTATCACGTAGTTGTAAGTGACGGGTCTGATAACCCAGTAACATCCCCGAGCCTTTGCTCATTCCTTGCCGCTAGCTGTCACTAAGCAACACTTGGGATGGGATAACAGCGTGAACTGTAGGACCCTGCCCTTGCTTCCCAGGTAACAACGTGCTCTTGCGGGGAATAATGCCATTCTTTATTCATTCATTCAGCGAGTCGACCCTGGGCACCAGCTGAGTGCCAGTGTCTGTTCTTGTAGACAGAGAGACTCTCAGCTGGTAACGGACCCGTCCACCATTGCAGCACTTCTGAAACGGTGGAGAGGCAAATGCTAAATGGATGTGCAGCACACAACTTGATTAGCTGGTTACTTATACTTACATTAGGTACTACGAAGGAAAATGTATTGTGTTGGAAGGGAAGCTTGTTTGGGGGCAATTAAGGAGAAATTTCCTGAGGAAAAGACTGTCTCATCACCTTTGATCCAGTGAGGGCGGTGTCCTGGCACTCTGTGGGGGCTGGAGGAGCACCCACATGGGTTGACTTCAATGGATCAAGCAATTCAAGTTCTCATGCTCAGCCTAGAACAGAGGAACCAGTATGGGGGACCTCAGGGAGGAGCCCCCAGCTGGAATAGACTTGATGCTAGCAAACTGCTGTCTGTGGGCCTGTATTTTTCCTGGTGCTCAAGGGACAGTCTTGGTGACCCTCACAGGGCATTTCATAAGGAATGGAAAATCACTTGTTGAAAACGTGATCGGAGTTTTAAGACCCAGGCAGCAGGTTGCCATCCCTCCTCTCGCCCTTCCTCTGATCCGGCTGTGAGATATTCTCTGTGTTTCCTAGCATATGTTTGCCTCTCTCTCGAAAACAGTCAGAACAGCTCCTGCAAGCTCTGGACCTCACCCAGGTAGCGTCTCCCTGTGGGCATCGGCTGCAGCTCAGGCAGGTAGAGTGGAGTCCACCAGAGACAGCTCCAAGAAGGGGAAGGCAGAGGCAAGCCTGTGAAGGTTGGTTTCTGATGGGATGGAGTGAGGCTCCTCCTCCTTACCATCCTGATACAGCTGCCCAGATCCCTTCACTGCACATTCTAGAACTTTCCTCAGAGCTGTTCTGGACAAGCCAGATACCACACATCCATGTTTTATTCCCTCAAGATACGTGCTAGGCAGAGAAGTCTATTAAGCAGCAAAGCTACCTTCCTGCTCTTGAGGAGTTTGGAGCACTCTGAGCTATGCAAAAGAAGCAAGGAGACATTTTTCACACAACCTCGGAGGGGAGCATCCCTCCAATTGTGATCTCACTCAGATGAACACACAACTGAGCCTGGCACACATTGGTAGCTAATTATTGTTCCAGACCTCTCTGCGGCTACTGTGGGACTCATGAAAACAAAATTCACTCTTCCTACAAGAATCCTGGACTCCTGGTCTGTGATGTTTTGACCTCTGAGCAGCCCACCCTCTGGATGAATTATAATTTGCCCCATGGGAAAGAATGCAGCAGCTCAGATTGGGAGACAGACTAGAAGATGGACTAGTGGTGGTTAACTTTCCTCCATCACCAACTTGATGCGTCTTCTAGGAGACAGATCTCTGGGTGTGTCTGTGAGGGTGTGTCCGGAGAGATTAACTCAGGAGGGAAGATTCACTCTGAATGTGGGTGGCACTACCCCCTGGGCCACCTGGTCACCCACCTCAGAAGTTGCGTTCCTCCTGACTGTAGTTTTCCTTGGGACTGATCCTGTCTTAGGGAAGACTTGGTGAGTAGATTGCCGAGGATGCCGAGGTACAGCACCATTAAATCTCAAGACTCCAAGAACTGATTCAAAGGACGTCTCACTGGTTTTCCCACTAACAAACCTTTTATGCCTGAGAATTTTTTACATGATCCTGGGTATATGGGTATGTAAAATACATATACAAAGCAAACATTTACTGATATATAATGTAGTTTTCAAACAACATATTAAAAAATCAAATTCTCATACTAATGAGATGGATGCTTGTGTTTATTTTCATGTAAAGAATTAAACTGTGGCTGAATATTCGATGCTGCCGGACACAGGGCATCTTCAACATTTTTCAGAGTTGATTAGTATTTTTGTATCGCTGCTGAGAATGCCGACTTCACACACACACACACACACACACACACACACACACACACACACACACACAAGATATCAGCAGTGTGTTTAGAGCCATTTCAGGGATTTCTGGAAAGTTTCCCCTAGTTCCAAACCATAATTAATTTTTATGAAGTTTAAGTTGGAGACTCAGACAGAAAACTTTAAAGTAAAGCATTCTTCCAACACATTACGACCCGGAAGTCCACTAATGTGCTACCTGCTGAGGACTGATGACAGGAAAACATGGAAAGTCTTTGTTTTCTGTAATTAAACCATCATGCTTCTGCAAGAGCGAAAACTTAGTACGAGACGTGAAACACTGCAATTCATAACATACGAGAGTCTCAAATCCGAGCCAAGGTGTTTCATTTGGAATTTGTTGATGTTGCATGTCACGGCATCGAGCATGGTGCGGAGTGCCTGTGGTGTGTTCAAAACCCAGACTCGGTGGAGCTGCAGGATGCAGCGTGTGTGAATGCTGCTCAGATTCATTACGTCTGGTTTCAGATTCATATTTGGTTGTTGCATGTCCAGAAACCTTTTACTGATGCCAAATAGTTTGCACCCCCACATTCACTTACACATAACCCACGGTTTAAGAACTTGGGGTCTGGGCTGGGGCGACGGCTCCATCAAGAAGCAGGGGGGACCTGTACCCTGTCTCCCAGAACACATATAAAAGCTGGGCGCAGCGGCGTGGACCTGTAATCCCAGCACTGGGGAGACAGAGACCTGAGGATCGCTGGAGCTTGCTGGCCAGCTAGTTTATCCTTCTTGCTGAGAGACCCTGTCTCACAAAATGATGGAGACGCTTAACGTCAACCTATGAACTCTACACATGTGTGTGTGCAAATGGGTGTGCATGTACACACACACACACACACACACACACACACACACACACACACGCTGGAGTCTAACCCATGTGCCCTGTATCCTATCGAATCAACCCCAGTTTTAAGCAGCCATCTAATGTGTGCTATTTCAGCCTTAACGATGTAGAAGTTTACAAGGAAAATTGCTTTCAGGGTTGGGATGTAGCCTCATTTTCCTTTGCTACCCCTATCTGGGCAATGTAGGCTGTGGTCTGGCAGCTAGAAAGCGCTCTATAACTCTGCTTGCAGATGCCTCCTCCTTTAAAAGGGTTGTGTGTGCTCATGCAGGAGTGTGTCTGCATACACATCTGAATAAGCTGATTCCTGTGGCAGCTGCAGATCTCCACCAGCAAACAGCCTCATACTTTGGAGCTGACTCATGCACCTCCCATCCTCCAGCACTTTCCAGTTCCTGAAGAGATCTCTACAAGAATCTGATTTCCCCCCTATCTCACCAAATCCCCTTCAACATCAAAATTCAGAGTTTGAAAATGGGCTTCTCCATTTCTCGAGAAGAATGGGGTAGACCGTTCTTACAGGCTCCACGTTAAGAAAAGGTGTTGAATACATTCAGGAACCGAAATAGACTCTTCCTGAAAGGCGCTGTGCATCTTGGGTCCTGTGCTAACGAGGGGATGCTGTGCATTGGGGTCACTAGCGAAGTCCACCATCCTTTGGCTTGGGAAGGTTATGAACAGCTGCTGTCTGTTGAAATACAGGTTGAACGAATCACAGTAGACCCTCAGTGACAGACAGCTCACACTGTTACAATCAGTTCTCCAAGAGTTGTTACAGATGCAGTACTTCTCTTCAGCTCAGTGAACATTGAGCCCAAGTCTCTCATTTTTAACAGGCTTTATTATGTACAGGAGTTTTACATTCACAGCAAAATTAAGTGGGAGGTCCAGAGAATTCCTGTGCACCTCCCCCACCTTCACACACATGTAACCTTCCTCACTAGAGGGTACACCTGTTACAGTTGATGAATTCCCTCAGCCTGTCATTTCTATCCGACGTTCATAAGACCATTTTGGCCCTGTATTCCAGGCCCACTCTTCAGAGCTGAAGGGAACCAGTTCTCTTGAACTCCCAGGTCTGATGCGACATTGGAAACTGTTAGAAATTGCAAAAAAACCAAACAAACAAAAAATAGGTTCATAGGAATGAACTGATGTGGAATTACCCTTCTGATGCGCTTTGTTAGGAGAGCCTCATGACCACAGGCCTCAGAGTGGCCAAGCATTAGAAGAGGCAGCATCACATCAGAGGTGGTGTTGTGGGGTCTTGAAGAGAGAGAGAGAGGACTTTAGTTCTGTTGGACAAAGAGAGTTCCTGCCTCAGAAGTTTTCAGGTTGGGGGAAGGCATGCTCCTCACCACATGACCTGCCTGTGCCAGAAGGCACCAATGCAAATAAAGTCACACTTCAAGGTTGTCTTGAGCTGCTGGGCAAAGGGAAAGCTGTGGCGTGCTTTACCAACTCTGCCCCAGAGAGGGCTGTGGGGTGTGTGTGTGTGTGTGTGTGTGTGTGTGAGAGAGAGAGAGAGAGAGAGAGAGGGAGGGAGGGAGGGAGGGAGGGAGGGAGAGAGAGAGAAAGAGAGAGAGAGAGAGAGAGAGAGAGAGAGAGAGAGAGAGAGAGAGAGAGAGAGAGAGAGATGGGCATGATTTCTGGGAGAAGGCAGCAAATGGTGGATCTGTAACCTAACAGAGACCATCATCGTGTTTTCCAAGCTTACACGTGCCTCTCCAGGAGGGTTGTAGTCTACAGCTTCTAAAACATTTAGGAAAGGGATCTTTCTGAGAACCAACTCCTACAAATCCTTCTCTAACCTCCATATCACATGCACTGTGGTGTGTGGGCCCCATCCCAAATAAACAAACAAATGTAACAAAAAAGAGAGGAAGAAAGAAAAGGCTCCTTCCCCTCTTCTTCCTGATTCCGAATGCTGACCGCTGGCAGGAAAATGGCCCGGCCCCCAACATCAGCATCTCTCTGTGACTCCAGCCCTCCAGGGCAGACTTCCTGGAGTCCGATGCTTCCTCTTGACACACACACTGGAGAACTGAACAGGCCACTTTTGTCACTCACCACTTTGGAGCTTGGGCTCTATCCTTGGATGTCTGTGAAAGTTCATTAAAATGTAAAAGTCGTCTGCGGTTGTGAACGCAGGAAAACAGGATGGATGAGGGCATCTTTCGAGTCCTGTGTTGTGCCCGAGAAAGAAAAGGGAATGCTGGGTTGGCTTGGTTCATCCAGTTTGGCACTGCTCAGGAGAACAGGGCAGCCAGCAGTTTTACTGAAGGATGTGGCGAAAGTCCTACGGACAGATCCCCTTGACTGAGGAGACATCGACCAAGGGTGTCACAAATAAAAATGTGGTTCCGTGCTAACAGGAGACCAAGGCCTTACTCACTAATTGCCCTCAGCATTTTAATTACTTTTTAATAACATGTCATCACTGTTACCAAAATCTGACATTTTCTCATCAGAAGTGTTTCTGGTTTTGACTTCCACTAAGAGGAAGGGACTGTGTGCGTTGAAAGGGCAGATTTTCTTCTATTTCTGGGCCCCGTTGACTTTCGGGGTAGTAGATATTATTTGTCATGTCCCCAGTGAGACGTCTAATAAAATAAAACAGTATGATAATGTGATCCCGAGAGAGAGAGAGTCCATGTGCGGGGTCATGACTCTCATCGATCTCAGAGACTGCGTTTTCCTTGGAGGTACCAGGGACTGACGTGTGCCATGAGGGCAGGGTGGAAGACACCACTCGGCAAATACCACGGCACGTTTGTGCTTCTTCCTGCCCACTGCTGCTATGACCCAAATGTCATGCATCTCCGTGCCTGGATCTTATCTATGGCTCCTTCCTGGCCTGTGATTCTTCCTGACCCATCCTTCCCAGGGGAAAACTGTCCTTAAAGCTGTGTGCCTGTCACAGCCCTTCTCACACAGGAGATTCTCTTACACCCCACTGGGACTAATGGGAACTATGAAAACAGCATTTTATAGGCCAAACACAATTAAAAAGTTTCTTTACTGCAGGACTTTTTGGAGCCTTAAGATGCTAATAAGCATTGCAAATTTTCAAACATGTCCCCCAAATTTACTTGACTGCGATCCTGGCAGGAAACAGATGGCCCATTCAAAGGAGTAATTGCAGGGACTATTAACAAAAGTATGAGCAGATTAAGGAAATCAACAAGGGGATGACGAAGTACCCAGGAGACCTGGCAGCAGCCAGGAGTTGCTTTTACCTGAGGCTTTGAGCTAAAGGAAGGGAGCAGACGTGCCAGGGGTAGGTACAGCTTGGGAAAGGACACCGCTCATCAGAAGCTGGGACCTACCACCGAGGGCCATGTCACTGGCAAACACCGCATTGCAGAGGAACAATGCCTTGGCGTCTTCCTTCTACTGTGTTCTAGAGTCAACAACTGTTTTCAACCCAAAGCCAGAGGCCTAGGTCACACAGTTCCGAGACGCCAGCCTCCCCGGAAACAGTAGAGCCAAGGAAGACAGAAGGGAGCTGGGGAAATGGCTCAGGAGGTAAAATGCTTGCCATGTAAACGTGAGGAACTGAGTTTCAATTCCTAGCACTTGTAAAAGCTGGGCATGGTGGCCTATGCCTGCAATTCCAGCACCGGGGAGGTGGAGACAGGAGGATTCCTGGGGCTTGTTGGTCAGCAGTCTAAACCAATAGGTACGTACCATGCTTTGCGAGACTCTGTCTCAAAGAAAATAAGAAGAAGCAATTGAGGAAGATACCTAATGTCGACCCATGTGTACCTACACAGATGTGTGCGCACATGATCACATACACAGGCACAGACATGGGTTCTCCTTGGCCAGGGGCATGTGACTGTGTGCTGGACCAATCCTGCACAGGAAAGGGCTGTAAGGACACCTGTTAACAACAGGTAGAGCACCACCTTCTAGGCAAAGCTGGCATAAACCATCAAGTCTACTCACTGGGCTGGGCACCCTCGTGCCGCCTGTACACATGGACCTCCCCAGCCCTCCTCCCAGCCCTCCACTGCATTCCTACACATCTACCCATTCCCACGCAACCCCAGAAATACAGTCTGGGCTTTCAGGTCGCAACTGTGGCTGCACGGGCCCCTCTGTGGAGACTCCATCGCTTGACTGAGTGGCCATCCCCTTTTCCTCCTCTCTTAGGGGAATTCTCTGGTCACCTCAGGTAAAGTTCCTTTCTTTACTGTCCTCCAGATTGGGGGGCGGGGGTCACTGTTTTCGATAGGTGGGACACATTCTGAAGTGATTTTTGTGTGGCTTTCAGAGCGAGTAGTGACCTGGGGGGTAGTGTTTGGGGAGCTTCAGCATATCAGAAGACCTGGAATGCCGTGGTGCCCTTTGGGATTGGAATATTTGAGACCAAGCGTTCCTGGGTGACTTGGAGGCTCTGCCTTTGGGGTCTTCAACACTTTCAACCCAATCACCAATCTTACAGTAGAAGTGGGGTTCCAATCCCCCACCACCCTCATTCCCTTCTCTGTGTGACTAGCGCCGTGGTCCTTGAGTCCACAGTGCCTGTTCCTCGCCCCAAGTTGTTCATAGTGACAGGAGGATGGAGCAGATAGCTGTGTGGTAGGAGCAGGTCATGAAGGAATGAGCTGAGAGCTTCTCTTGGGGTAAAGGTGCCCTTCGTGTCTGGGGAGCTCACTTTTCTGGAATCGGGATGGAGCCACACCTGGGTTCTCCTTGGCCAGGGGCATGTGACTGTGTGCTGGACCAATCCTGCACAGGAAACGGCAGGCAGGACGGTGTTCCCGAGGCGTTGCTGCCCTCTATGAGCCCAGAACCTGGACTCAGTGGAACGGAGCAAACTTGTGACCCTGTAAGGCCAGGGTTTCTCTGTCACCATGTGGGTGCCCTACAGGATCAGAGGGACAACAGAGGTCTATGTCCTCCTCTCTGCACACGCTGCTGGGTCCTCCCACCAGCCCCTGAGGACTGATGAGCCACACAGCCACTGGACTTTTCTCTGTTTGGGGAGTGGGCTTCCCTTTCTGTGCCGCTGGAGTTGGAGCCTTCCTTCCTTCTTTGGTCACAGCCTGGTCAGTCTGCCCCCTGTCTCTCGGCACCAGCAGGGCTGTATCTCCTGGAGGTGGCTCTTCCCCAACCAGCCCTACCCCATCTGCCCTTGGCTCAGAATAGACATGTCCTTTTTCTCTTCCTCCTCCCCCTTTTCTTCCCCCTCCCCCCCCCCTCCCCTCTGGCCATCCTGATTTTCCAGCATGGGACCCAACACTATCACCCTGGCCTCCTTGAACTTTACATTTCTCATTGCAATGCTAGTACTTTGATCCAAGGGTAAAACCCAAGATCCGTTTTCTTCTGGAGACTAACGGACTCTAGACTGTAGATGAGTTTCTAAACTGTCTTATTAAATAAAAAACACAGAGCCAGAAGTTGGGGTTAAAGCCTGAGAGAGATCAGAGGAATAGGAACAGCCACAGCTAACCTTACCTCACCAACTCTGCCGCTTCCAAGTGCAAGATACTTCCTGTCTACCCACGTCTATATGCCTTGCTGTTCTGCCATCTGATTTGCTCTCTCTGTCCAGCTACATCACTTCCTCTTCCTGCCCACTTCCTGTCTGTCTGTACAGACCTCCAGGGTTAACTAGTGTTGAAATTTGAGGCGTGTGCCACCACGCCTGGCTCTGTTCCCAGTGTGGCCTTGAACTCACAGAGATCCAGACAGATCCCTGCCTGCCAAGTGATAGAATTAAAGGTGAATGCTATGTTGCCTGACTTTGGTGTTTACTTATAATGGCTTGGTTTTTCCTCTGATCTCCAGGCAAGCTTTATTGATTAGAGCACAAATAAAATATCACCACACTAGACTCCATTACCTGTCTTCCAGTATCCTATTTTTCACCTAGTCGAATTACGGTGTTGCACAAGAAGAGCAGAGGACCCATAAGGAGACTGTTTTTGCAATGTATCCATCTCCTTTTGATTTAACACTTTTAGAACGCTGGCCATTCACAAGGCTCTGAGCTCAGAATGTCAGAGAGCCCCAACATGTTTAAGACACAGTTTCTGCTTTCTAGAAGCTTTAAACAGACCAATATACTAGTGCTCATAGGCAAGGCAGGTCAAGTGGTTCAAGAAAAGACAATACCAGCCCTAGTGATGACAGCCTGTACGAGGCGGGGACCTTAGAGAGTTAGCTAGAGGGAGATCCAGGAATATCTGGCCATCTTTCCTGAAAGAGTTTACTAGATAGATCTGGGAATTCCAAACTTGAATGATCATTCATTCTGTGGCATCCCCACCCCCAATTTCTTCAAGCTTATACTTGGTGCTGTTCATTAAGTCAAGGTGCATGGTTGGTCCCGAGAGCCCAGAGGGAATGTTCTAGATTCCAGATGGAGCCATAGGACTTCTTACTTTTAGCCAGATCCATGGGGGATATCCCACTCTCTGCATTAAGTGTAAGATGTGTGGGTATTGCTTTTGTTTCTCCGGGAAATGCTCCTGGTGACAGACTCTTGTAGCTAGAGTTTTCCTGCCTGGCCTACAGTCAGGACAAATTTCTGTCACTTGCCAGTCCCACAGCAGGCAGGACAAATCTCTGTCACCCGCCAGTCCCACAGCCACTCAGACCCAACCAAGTAAACACAGAGACTTACATTGCTTACAAACTGTATGGCCGTAGCAGGCTTCTTGCTAACTGTTCTTACAGCTTAAATTAATTCATTTCCATAAATCTATACCTTGCCACATGGCTCGTGGCTTACCGGCATCTTCACATGCTGTTTGTCATCGTGGCGGCTGGCAGTGTCTCCTCCCACCTTCCTGTTCTCTCAATTCTCCTCTCTGTTAGTCCCGCCTATACTTCCTGCCTGGCCACTGGCCAATCAGTGTTTTATTTATTGACCAATCAGAGCATTTGACATACAGACCATCCCACAGCAGACTCTCACTAATGTGAACATGGTAGGGAACTGGGGCTCTCCTTGGCACTCTGTCCCCTCTTTTGTTGGCATTTTCACTGTCTGCTCAGCAAGTGTGGTCACCCAGGGGACATGACATTCGACTTTGGGTCTCTGGAGGTACTGTCTCTCACCTCCTTCTCTGGCTTCTCTTTTTAATTTCACAAAGAATCTCAGCGAGGCACATTACCTGACGTGGAGCAGGTGGGAAGACAGCATTTATGATAATACATTTTCCGGCTGCCTGGTCCCCAACACCTTCTGGTCCCTGCAGCCTCCAGCCTGAAGATCGCAAAGGTGCATACTGTAGAGTCCTGACAGCTTCCTGACGCCTGACAGGCACCTCTCCCTGGGACCATTTGTGTTTCTCTTCCCCAGATTGTTGGCAGGTGGAGTCCATAGCCACCTGGGCTCCTGGGACTTGTCCTTCCGTTCATCGCAGTCATACTGAAGCCTCCTTGACTTCTGCTGCTGAGGGTGTCTCCTTCAAGGACAGGGTCGACACCATCCCTGGTTAAGGAGGGCCAAAAAGAGTTCTGAAGTCAGAGCCAGCAATGACAAGAGAAGCGGGAAGAGCTGGGGTCGTGGGTCCGGACTTCATGATTGGAAATCAAAGCAAGAAAAGTGTATGGACACAGGAGGATTTTGATTCATTTCACTGAAGTTACTTGATTAAATACTGTTGATGGGAGAGGGGTGGAGGGAGGCAGAGAGACAGAGCGCTTTACTGTGAAGCATCTATTGGCTGGATGCAGAGGAGGGGAATTGAAGGGCCTGATGTCCCAGCATGCCCTGGGCGACTCAGTGCCCTGGTACAGGGACAGTTTCTGCTGCTTCACTTTTCTCCCAGCTGCACCTGCCCATGTGTTCCTGAAAGTACCGCCTGGTATATTTTTCAACGTTATGTAAGAATGTGTATTATTGGATACTCCTGCAACCAACATCCAGCCCACACTGAAACTCCAGGTCTTTTGGAATCACTCCGATTGAAATTCAAAGTAAAAACAAAATTTATTTCTGAAAACTTTTTGAGAATTTCAAAACTCACCCAGTTCTATAAAAACCGTATCCTTCTGTCTGCTGCTGTCACAGCAAGGAGGCAAGGAGTCCCTCTAGAGGGGGATAGAGGGACCCCAGGCTTTGCCTCACTGGCTTTGAACCTGTGATCCTCCAGTCTCATGGTTTTGAGTGCTGGAATTACAGGTGTGTGCCGCCGTACCTGGCAGCTTCCTTGCATTTTGCTATTGTTTCTTCTTTAGTGGCAAAAATATGAGCCCATTTGCCCGAGTTCCTGCGGTATGTAGATCTCTGGAGGGCCGAACACGAGCAACTGGTTTCCGGCCCCCATTGTGCATTTTATTCTGAATCCTCAGAGGAATCCTGGGAGGGTCTGGGCTTGTTAGGTTTGCCTTCACTTACCCATGACAAAGCCGAGAGTCCTTGGAGCAAACAAAGGGTCTGAAGCCCCTTCTTGAGCTCAGGGCACATTTAGATGTTAGTACTTTGATCCAAGGGTAAAACCCAAGATCCATTTTCTTCTGGAGACTAACGGACTCTAGACTGTAGATGAGTTTCTAAACTGTCTTATTAAATAAAAAACACAGAGCCAGAAACTGGGGTTAAAGCCTGAGAGAGATCAGAGGAATAGGAACAGCCACAGCTAACCTTACCTGGAGGGCGGTGGTGGGGGCACTTTCTAACTTCTCCATGTCCCTTTCCTCCGCTGCTTCTGGGTCTGCTGTGTAGATGAGGGCAGAGAGAGGAGGAAGTCACTGAGGCTAGGCAGCTGCACAGGGCTGTGGGGTGAGCTTGCTAGCGGCATGATTGGAGGCCTCACTCCCATTTCCTTCAACCACTCAGGCTGCTGTGGCCTCCCTCCTGAGAAGTTGTAATGTCACTCCGCTGGCCAGTGGGAGGCTGACCTGGAAAAGCAGGTGCCTGTCTTGGTGGTGGCATTCCTGGGCTCAGGACCAGCAGGAGCCCGGAGCAGGCAGGGTGCCTCCTACCTCAGCTCTGCTCTTCCCTCTAACTGGGAGGACGCAGGCCTGGCTTATTGACTTTGATCCCGGAGGCCCTTAAACAACTGATTTCCGATGGATTCTCCCCTTAAAGAACCCTTGGCAGCCACGCTGGCCTCTAGATGCTGTTTTTAGAAATATGAAAGGAAAGCATTTCTGTGATAAGGGCTCACCTGATCCACCTCAGCCTTCCTTCTGCAGCCCACCGCAGGGGATGGGCAGGGAGCAGCCGCTGCTTCACAGGCTTAGGTAAGCCGCATTGCGTCCCTGCTGCCTGGAGCCTCCTCTGCACTGCCCGCCTGCCCGGGCTTTCTACACACACACACACACACACACACACACACACACACACACACACGCACGCACACACGCACAGTGCGCGCACACACACGCACTCACGCATAGCACACACTCACACACATGCACGCACGCACGTACAGCACACACGCACACACACAGCGAGCAAGAGAGACAAAAAGAAAGGTGGTCGTATGTATACATAGACTGATCTATATATTATGTATATATGTGTTTTTCTCACGTACATATTAAGCATATTTGTGAATAAACAAATATTGGTGTTTATATACATAGATACAGCTCAGTGTGTATTTTTACAAATTTATACACACTGAGTTATATTCATGTATAATTTGCACCTGCATGAATAGGTGTATTTACATGTGCATACATGTGTGGACATGTGTATATATATATAGGTGTATATGTACATTTCAATCTTTACTGTGCCTAGTACTTCACCTATAGATTATCATGGCAACCTATCCAGTAGACACCATTCTACAGAGGAAGAATTTGAAGCTAGAAGACACCAGTTAGCCGCCCATGGTAATGTGGCTAGTCAGTAACAGAGCAGGGACTGAACCCGGGGGCTCCTTTCCTCTAAGGACTGTGCCGTAGTCTACGGTTGACTAGTCTTTCCTAGCCTGGTGTACCCTTGGGATGAAACCCTCAGGCCGCAGTACCCCTGGCTTGGGTTCCCTTTGAGATAAGCCAATGTGGCTATTCTCTTGTTCTTTTCCCAGACTTGGCCCATTTTTTTCCCTGGCTTCGTATTTTCTGATGTTATCAAAACAAACAGCACGGTTCATGGTGCATGGGTCTTAATTTGCCTTATTATATAGATGGCACATATTCCTTAAGAATCCATTAACTTTAATCTAGCGCAGGCTGAGACCACGTCTGAGGAAGGGCCAGGGTTCATCCACAGTTCACGTGGCAGAAATGAGTGAGTCACTCCTTAGTGGCACAGCCAGGGCTGGATCACCCTGCGGCTTCCTTCCTTAAATGGACAGAGATTCCAACTGCTGCGTGAATAACAAAGACCTTGATGTCCCACTGGCCAGTGGAGGCCAGGCCAGCCAGCAAAGAGACCGACCGCAGCAGCTGTTTTTTTCCAGCATGCTGAAGGCTGCAATCTTAACCCTGCTCAGCTGTCACGGTGAGACCTTGTGGGGGTCCAGCTGAGAGGGCACAGATGGCCCAGGGCCATGGGTTCCACCCCTGGAAAACCACTCCCTGACTCTGTCCCATGGACAGGAGTCTCCCAGCGTGCTCTACGGTCAGCTCCCTGCCCAGAGAAGCATTGCTCTCTGGAGGAAGAGCGGGCAGGTTCATTCGGCGATGCTTTGGGCAGAGGACATGACAGTGTTTAAGAATTCAAGGGATACAAACTTTATCCTCTACGTGATGCCTTTAATGCCTTCTCCACCCTCCACGTTCTTGTTTCCCCCTTTCCAATCTTGACTCTCTATGTCTGCCTTTCTGAACCTGGCTAAACACTAGATGGATGGAATTGTTGAATGGTCATTATGTAATGCACTTCTCTGTTAATTAGAGATGCAAAAGTTCGCATCTATGCGAAGGTCACTCCTCTAGAAACTTCTAGTACTTTCCGGCATGAAGTGCAAGTTTATTAGAAAAAAAAATTCGGTAAGATTCCACATTAATTATGATCACCTGGAAAAACTCATTATTTTCCTGATGAAAGGGGAAATGAATCAACAACACAGCAGAAAAAAGTCTGAACAAGAGGTTGGGACAGGAATAGCAAGACCAAGAGTTACGGGAAACAGGCCGCAGGGCTTCTGATGCTCACTGCTTTCTTAGGGCATACCAGGTAAATCCCCGAGGCAGCCTGAACCTCAGCTTTCTCATCTAAGAAATGGGAACAGCTTTCTCAGGGCCATTGTTAAAACTAATGAGGTCATGTGGAATGGCCCACAGCTGGCCAGAGTTTAGGAAATGGGAATTCCGTTTCTCCTTTTTTTTTTTTTTCCTTTGTCTCCACCCCCATACCTTAAGGAATCCGTATTTTCCACTTAGGGTACAAACATCACTCAGATAGACTTTGGCAGATCATTGAAGGCACAAGCTGGCTACCCAGAAGAGTTTGCTCTGTCCCAAGACCTCTCTACGTTACAGGGTTGATTGTGTGAAGGCTGCCGGTGCCTCTGGTTCCCAGCCAGGCCGAGGAGGCATGAGGGCCTCTTTCATGCTTATGAATGACTGGGGCTGGTGAGCTCCGTGGATGAGCTTCTTTGTCCACACGCAAAGGAATGGGGTCAGTGTCCCTCCCTCCAAACACTGTGCCCACATGGCTGCCCCATAGAGATTGCTTTGTTGTTGCTGCTGCAGTTTTATCTAAACTTACTTTAAACTGACCTCCTTTCTCCCCAGTGTATGTGACAATAATTGGCCCCCTATCAAATGTTTCTCAAAGGAGCCCCAATGGCCTTGGTCAAATGCCAAATAAACAGTCCCCACCCCCCCCCCCCAAGGGGACCCTCCTCTGACAGAGTGTGGGGGCACTGACCACTGTGGTGTCCGCAAGATGGGAAGAATCTTAGGGTTCCTCCCAGCTAAAGAGAGGTAGCACAGTGCCTGGTCATATCTGAGTGACTATTCCCCCACTCTTTGTCTGCCTCCCCTGTGAGGCATCCCTGTCCTCTGGCTTGGCAACTGGTCCAGAATCAACAAACATGTTGACTTATGCTAAGTCCTGTTGGCTCCCCGTTCCCCGGCTCTTGCCTGATGCCCAGGGCTATGACACGGAATTAAAATGTGGCCAAGCACCCAAGGAAGCTACTGTGGTTTGAACCCACGGAGCATGCCCTGCCCATGCCCAGGCTGGTTGGGTTTCAGGACGAAAACTGTCCAGTGTGCTCCGAGTTATTTCTTGACACTAATTTTTGTCATATAAAGTGGCCTTGAAAGTGAGGACGGTGCACACTGTAACCTCATCCTGTGAATGAATTTGAGACCGAGCTGGAAGAACACGCATCACAACACTAGGAAAAGTATCCATTGTAGCTCTGTAGTTCACTTTATTGTATTGTTTTATTGCTTAGCAGATGATCACGTTTCATTTTCACAGAAAAAGGATAAAAATGTGTTTTGAAGATCACAAAAACAGCTGACCACAAAACACATCATCCTTCCCTCCTCGATGAGCTAAACGGTGTCCCTTCCCCACTCCCACCCCCACCCCCCTTTTTCAGGTATAAATCCTTATTTGCTTTGTGTGAGCTGCTGAGTGCTATTTACAAGTCTATTTTCAACTAACAAGCTTACTTTGGAAGGACAGGGTAGACTTAGAGGGAATTACAGGATTTGAGTTGGGCAATGTCTTGGATGCCGTGCCTGTTTTTGATGGACAAGAGGAGAAATGACTAAGTGCCTTTGGCTGAGAGGAAGCCGAAGCGAGCCACTTTAGGTTTGCGATGGGCTCAAGTAATTGCTTTTTTCATAGTCCGTTAAAAAGTCGGTACCCCCCTGAGGAGGCTAAGCCTGATCCTTTCCCACTTCTCCAAGACCATTCGGGTCAGAAGAATATTTGTATAATTAGGACCCTTAGTGCTTGTGAGCGTATGTGCTTATGTTCTATCTGTGTTTAAGGACATCAAGGCTCTGTTTGTGACATAAGAGACCTGCCTGGTGGTGTCTGACCCAAGGAAGCTGGGTGCCTGTGTTCAGCACAGGGAGCCGCCGCCGCAGGACCTGCACTGACTCCAGCAGGCGGTAGAGGGCGCTGTACTTGGACCTGCCATTTGTTCCTATGTTCCCTGTCATGAGGGTCCCCCATTCTTTCAGCTCCATTGCTTCCTCTCTGTCCATGAGTGATGGACTTACTGATGCAGTGTTTCAGTGAGTGTATTCTTCCTTTTTCCCCTGTGCCCCAGAGAGATGCGAACGAGCCAGTGCCGGCCCAGGGCCTGTGTGCAGACTGCGGCTGCTGAGGGCTGGCACGACCTGCTGGCCCATGAGCTGCAGCATCGGAGCAGGGGCATGCCAAGTCTCAGCAGAGCAGACAAGGCTGGATGGACGCTGGCTCGGTGCAGGCAGGGTGAACATCCTCCGTTTTGGAGAGGATGAGGAGACGTGGGGGGACTAAGGCCCAGGTCTGAGCAGACACCATCGCTTCCCTCCCTCCCTACCTGTTTGGATTTGGTGATGAGCATTTGGGTTTCGGAGGCTGGTAGGGGCAAAGAGATTTTCAAATACCCCGGAGCTAACCTAGGGAGCGGCTGGAGATGAGCTCCGAGGATGCGGAAGAAGGAAGCGATAAACCAACCCAAAAGCCACTAGTGCGACCACGTTACCGGTGTCCCTCAAAAATGGCTCTGGGTGCAGAGTCAATAAATAGTATTGCTCGGGGGTCCACTGCTGAGAAGAACCAAAACTGGGCCCACAAGATGGTTCAGTTGGTAAAGACACTTGCTGCCAAACCTGACAGTCTGAATAGCACCCCTGGGACCCACATGGTAGGAAAAGAGAATCCAAAAGTTAACCCTCTGAGTTTCACACTTGTGCCCAGTGGCTCGCATGTCCACACGTGTACAGACACTCTGTGATGCATGGATAAATAAATATAAATTTGTTGCTTTTTTTTTTTTTTTTTTTTGAGGCAGTGTCTTAATAAGTAGCCCTGGCTGTCCTGGGACTTGTTTTGTAGCCCAGGCTGGCTGGAACTCACAGAGATCCTCCTGCCGCTGTCTCTTGAGTGCTGGGATTAAAGGTGTGCACCACCATGACCAGGCTAAATAAATGTAATTTAACAAGTAATTGAAACCTTGAGCCTAAAGAGAGCATTAAAGATGAGGTACTGGGAAAACAGGTCAATCTTGAGTTCCCAGACACGCAGCTTTGCTGAGGGGACAGGAGTCCCTGTCAAAGGTGCTTATAGGTTGTTAGGTGGCCTGCCAGCTAAGCTAATTCCTGATCAAAAGCCTGTGGGGTTTCCCCCCTTTTATTGAAAACAGATCTTCCTCACATAATATATCTTGGTTACAGTCCCAACCTCCTTACTCCTCCCAGTTCCTCCCCACATTGCCTCCTATCCAGATCCACTCCCTTTCTGTCTCTCATTAGATGACAAGTTTTTAAGGGATAAAAATAAAATAAAACATGATAAGGTGAAACAAAAACTAACACACTGGAACTGGACAAAACAAACAGAAGGAAAAGAGCCCAAGAAACGAGGATTAGAGACCCACTTGTTCCTACTCTCAGGAATCCCATGAAAACACTAGACTGGAAGCCATAATATATACACAGATGGCCTGCGCAGACCTGTGCAGGCCCTGTGCATGCTGCCTCAGTCTCTGTGAGTTCACATGAGCTTTGATCGTGTTGGTTTAGAGGGCCATGTTTTCTTGGTGTCTCCACCCCTTCTGGCTCTTACACTCTTTTTGCCTCCCCTTCCGAGGGGTTCCCTGAGCTCTGAGGGGAGGGATTTGATGGAATATCTCCTTTAGGGCTGAGTGTTCCAAGGTCTCTCACCCTCTGCATAATGTCTGGCCCTGTTCCCGTCTGCTGCAGGAGGAAGCTTTTCTGATGATGGCTGAGCATGGCACTGATCTATGAGTATAGCAGAATGTCATTAGGAGTCATTTTATTGCTTTTTTTTTTATAAAAAGAATAGTAATATTTCATTTCATTCTCAGTCCCTGGCCTATCTAGTCTCAGGTTCTTGGTCACCCAAGTAGTATTGGGTGTGGGCTTCCTCTCACGGAGTAGGCCTTAATTAAATCAGATAATGGTTGGTTTCTCCCACAGCTTTGTGCCACCGTTGCCCAAGCATTCCTTGCAGGTGGGACACCATTGTAGATCAAAGACTGGGTTGGCGTCTGTTTCTTTTTTAGTAGTGTGCAGAGTACCTTCCTGTACCAAAGATTAGCACACAGGGGTGAAGGCTTCTCCATGTTCAGCTCAACTTCTCCATGTCCAGTGAGATGTGTAGATGTTATCTTTAGCAAAGGGACCTTGCCTCAGTTTTCGGAGAGCAGCCCTATAGCCTTGTCAACAGCCTGAGTTATTTGGGGATTCCCATGAGACCTAATTACAGAAAAGTGACATCTCTAAATCAACCTATGCTGAACGTTGCTGGTTTTCATGGGGTGGAGGCACAGTGGGGGAGCTGTGAAGGTGTATCACAGGCTCTGTTGATAGCGTTCAAAATCAGCAGTATCCAGGGTGGCAAGATGGCTTCAGCAGGCCAAAGCATTTGTTATGTAAGCCTGTGGATACACCTCCTCCTGGGAACCCCTAGGGGAAGGAGAGAATTGACTCCTGAAAGTTGTCCTCTGACCTCCACACATGCCTTGGTATATGAGTGCTAGAGTACACACACACACACACACACACACACACACACACACACACACACACACGGAAAAAAAATAATAAAGCCAGTGCTATAGACTCAAATCACCTCAGTATACAACAGACCAATCTAATCTAAATTTTTTAATGTATTGCTTTCGGGCCCACATTCTTAAAAGGAAAAGTCACAGTTCTGATGTGTACCTCACAGTGACTTGTGAGCCTACCAATTGGCTGAAATCTACTGGCTGTCTTGTTGCTCTGGGTTTTGGTGGCATCGAATGCTATCGGCTGTTTTCAGCCTCTTGCTTGCAATCATCCCTGCTCCCTTTCTCAGCCCGGGTCCAGGAGTATTTTCCTGAGGCTCTTCTTCACTCCTCTTCCGGTCTCCTAGCACCACTCTTCACCCAGGGCTTCATCTCACATTTTCTCTTTAGTCTGAGCGCTTCTTCTGCACATGTTCATAAGCTCCCAATGACCCAGACAGACAGTGAGTCAGAAATAAGTGTGAGCTGCCTCACTCCAGAGCACCAAGCAACTTAGAAGAAGGCTATTCTAGCAATGCAGAGAAGAAGCTGGATGGTGGTACAGCAGAGGAAGCGTGAGGCTAGAAGGCTTTGTGTTCGGGGAGATGTTAGGAGTGCTTTCTACGTCTTGATCTCTGGCACACTTACTTTACTTCCATTCTGCCTCTTGCTACAGCATTTTGAGTGATGGGTTTTTTCACCCTCTCCCATTTCTAGTCTGGGAGCTATTTGAGAGGAAGGACAGACTTATATCTTTATAGATTTAGTCTGCTCAAAAGAGAAATTGTGGTATGAGTTACTTTCAGCAATAGGGCAGCTGGGATTGGAAGGAGGGAGCCATCGGGACGCTGATAGCATCTGTTGATGGCGCTTGTAGACCAGTTGGATGTGAGGAGGTAGGAGGAGCTGAGGAAGGCTCAGTGCCAAGCCAGGGTGGCTGGGGATGGTGACACCATTATAGGAGGGAAGGTGCCCAGGAAAGAAAGGAACAGTGGAGCGGTGTGCTGGGCCTGGGTTGCAGACACATCAAGACGCTATGAAATTTGGATAGGGAGATGTTTAGGAGGCAGATGGAAACACAACACTACACTGATCTGCCGTGACTCATTCCAGGTAGCCAAAAGCAGCTGAACTGGAAACTTAAAAAAAAAAAATTATATCACACACTGAACACTGGCCTCACAGGGATTAGAAGGGCCCTTAAAAATCACAAGTGCAATTGTTTATTGACCACTTGAATCCTCTCTAGAATTCACCTGCTGACCTTCCTGCATTTTGGTCTCCATTGGCAAGCTTTTTCTGCACTTACAGCGTTTTTCTCTTGGAGTCACCTTCAAAGACTTCAAAGGTTCACTGAACTCTCAGAATTTAGTCTCTTGCTTTTTAATTACAGATTTTTTATCAGTCGTCTGTTTGGAGAGATCATCTTTCTGAACATTTATCGGCCTGGCTTGGGTTTTCCCTAAATTTACTGTGGAGATTCTCTGAGAGTGTTGTTTTAGATTCTGTAGGAAGCTTTAGGTTAATGAAGAGTCCTCTTCACAGCTCCGGGGCTGGAGCATGGGCATGCTGGCTCTGGGGAGAGCTGGAAACACCCTGCCTCATGTGGATCTCAGCTGTCCTACAGTTGGGAGACATCGGGCAGGTGACTCAGCCACTTAGAAACTTTGTTCCTTTCTGGAAATGAAGACGCGGATGGTGTTAATCTAGAGTTCTTGGGAGGGTTCACTGTGAAGGGGTTTAAATCTCCATAGATCTTAGACATCATTCTTACCGTCTTAGACACAACCACCACACAACAACCTGTAACACAGAGAGCATGGTGAAGAGAGGAAGATGGCAGATGTTCTTCTCACCTCCCTTATTGACAAAGAAGGGATGACTAGACTCTCTCAGGTCTAAAGGAAATGTGTAGTGAGGAGGAAGCCACAGTGAAGAGCCAAGAGTTACAGTTTTCCCAGGGAGAGCGTCTCAGGGAGGGAGCGGCTTCCGGCATTTAGAAGTGAGAATGTTTGCGTCATCATTGGGAGGCCTGTTTGAAATACTTTGGCTAATTAGGTGATGATTAAATCGTGCAGCTCCCATATGCTGTGCTTTCTTCTACACAGAATACATCTGCCTGGAAAGTTCTAGGTCTACGCATTCATGAAGGAACTCTTGCAGAGTTTGCATACAGCCAGCCCTTGTGGAGTGAATGGTAAATTACTGTCTAAGGCTAATAATCATCATAAGCACTGAGCATGTGCTTTGTGAAGTAATCTGATTTAAACCTCGTGATGTTGGCACTCTTGTTATTTCCAATCCCCACCCCCCACCCCCGCTCCCATGGAGAAACTGAAGTCTAGCAAGCGACACACAGATCCACGACGGGACCCAGACCTCCCTGACATTTCTTTGTGTGAGTACGTGAACTTCTTTTCTTGTTCGGTGGGGTGTTATTAGAACAGAACACACCTACAAGAGAAATGACTCACAATCAATCTCTAAATAGATGTGGCTGCTCAAGAATCAAGAGGGACCGGCCTAGGGCTAAGCTGATCGCAGCCACCTTGAGATGGTGGGATGCGTCTAGGAGATGCTAGGCAGAGAGGGGCGAGGAGGGAGAAGGAGGAGGAAGAGTGACCTGGAGGTGCCTGTGACAGAAGACTGACAGAGAGCCTCTGGGCAGGTCAGTCTCTAATCATCTAGAAGGTTCTTTCTTCTCTCCCTAGACAACACAGAGCCCATTAGGAACAGACTCCAGTGGCCTGTCCGTTCCCCTTTCCTATAATTCTCTCCTTTCATCACAGACTTTCTGTTTCCGAAAGCCATCGTTTCTTTCTCCTATCTGTCTTTCCACATGATTTACCTTTTACCTGAAATGCCCTACTTCACAGCCCTAGGTGCTAAATGCAAAAAAGACACCATTTATTCTGTGTACATGTAACGTAACACGGGTTATCCACAGGTTCCTATAATAATTTTGCGAGGTGATGACTCTTTGCATTTTGCAGATAGAGAAAGAGAGGTCCACCCGGTCTAATTAAAGAAACCAACTTTATCTAATTAGATCTGGGGCTAGGATGTAGGTCTGACTGATTTTACAGGTGGTCTCTTTGTCATTTCCCGGTGCCTGTTGAGACTTCTAGTTATCATTTAAGACGTGGACCTACTGCCTTCTTCCCTTCAGTAAAGTGTGAATGGGATCCTCAGGAACTGCACATCCCCTAGTGGTTCCCCGCAGACTATGAATGCAGTCAAAATCTGCACTTTTGTTTGTTTGGTTGGTTTTGGTTTTTGGTTTTTCAAGACAGAGTTTCTCTGTTCAACAGACCTGGCTGTCCTGGAACTCGCTTTGTAGACCAGGCTGGCCTCGAACTCATAGTGATCTGCCTGCCTCTGCCTCCCAAGCACTGCCACCACCATACCCGGCCAAACCTGTACTTATTAATGATCTATTACAATTAGGTGTGTATACGGCTTTTGAACTATAACTTTATGATAGAGACAGGTGTATCTTCATAGATCTATGTAATAATATATCTTCCCCCTCTCCTCCATCTTCCAACCTAACTTTCTACACAGCTCATCATGTAATATGCCACTAGTAAGTTATTGTTGAATTAATGAATAAATTAATCAATACTAAGGAGCTTGTTTGTAAAGCTGTGAACTTCCTCCTCTTTGCCAGATGATCGATTCTGTCTCTAAGGATGTTCTCTGTCTGCATCCCACACCAGAGTGATGAGCATGAAGCAGATGGCTGGCCATGGAGACATCCATCCTCAGAACCCAGTGCCTGCTTCCTAAGCCAGTGTGCTGGAAAGGATTGGAGACTGAACCAGGCCCTTGGCCACCTTCTTTGTGGCCCCAACAAATGCAATATCCGCTGTAGTAGCAACAGCAACAGCGGCAGCACCTAACCTAAGGACTGTGTGAGACTCTGGTTCAAACCCATCATACAGTACGCATGAGTCCCTCACATCAACGTCATTCCACAGAGATGCGTGCTAAGTGCTTCTTCCACGGCTATTGTGGCTCGCGTTTTCTCCCAGTGTTTGCTTAGCCAAACATCCAAGCGGTTTATGTTTTAATATGAGAAGAATCGTTTGACCTCAGAGAGGTTCACCCACATTCCTTGTCAGTCATTCCCCAGCCTCTGTCATTCTCTGACCTACCTACTTTTAGATTCCAGCTGCCCTGCTTCCTTCAAAGCATGATGAGACTTTCATCTGTGGAGTCTGAGCTGATTGCAAATGGACTGAGCTGGCCTCTGGGTTTGAAAGAATGAACACATCTCCCCCAGCAACTGAGCAAAGATGAGTTGTCATCCAACAGAGTGATACATTTGTGCAATGAAGACAGTGTTAACAATGGGCACTCCGAGTCCAAAGGAGGAGGCATTTGTCCGAATGTTCTGGCCACAGTGTGAATGGCAATAGGTCATTTAACTTTGATTCTCAGAGTTGGTTTTCAAGGAAATAGACTTCACACTGCGCATGTTCATCTTGCCTTGAGATCGTCCACCTTGCTTTGGACTGGTTGCCCGAGTGTCATACTGTCTTATATTTGACACAGCAGAAGCGTCCAGGTTCAAGAGATAAAGGCTTCCCCACTCCTCTCTGCCTCCTGATTCCACCCCAGGATGCAGGTCCAGCTGTAACTATGTATTGAGCTGTGCATCTGAAGTAGGGGAAGACCCTGGACATCAAAGGACAGCCAGCCAAGCAGATGGGTCAGACATAGGAACTTCCTCCTCCATCACCAGATCAGGGCTCAGGAAGGCAGGCAGGCTGCTCCTGGGACATTACAGTTACCCAAGAGTGGTCCCTGTCACTGGACAGGGCAGGCTCACCCCAGAGGTTCCTGGGAGCCTCGGGGAGATTACAAATTTTTTCAGGCTAAAGACATTATGCAAATGCTTAGGGAAGAGCCATTAACTGATTAACAGATGAGTGGGAATTGCCTTGTCTGATTAGGTGATTAATACCTATTGTGAACCAGCGGAGTCCAAAGAGAATACAGTCTGATGAAAGACACTAAATATTTGGCCTATACCCTTACAAGCCTTCTAGGTGGGTGTGCGCGCTCTCATTGTGATCTGCCATACAACAAAATGATTTCATCCCAGGGAGAGAAGAGGTGAGGGGTAGAGAAACCTAGTCTCCAGGAAACCGAGCTGTGTTTTCTCCTCCCCCACAGGGGGCTATGGCAGCATCCCCTGTGGAAATGGCTGTTTTCCCATGTTGATGAAGAGTCAGGCTTGGAGCAGAGATCAATCAGTGCAAGGCTCAGAACCAGGATGGCAAGGTGGGGGGATGGACTCACAGCCTTCCACTGGTGTTGAAAAACGTAGCGGGAAAGCATGGCTTACTCTGGGGTCAGTTGTTCTTAGTGTTGATTGTGAAGATGATGATGATGATAAAAAAAAAGGATGTGTGGGACCGGTGATGCTGCTGCTGAGCCCGTCACATTTACTATTTAATTTAGTCTTTGGAGAAACACTTGTGGAGTAGGCGTTAGGAACGTCATTTTACAACCGAGGAAACTGAGGCTCAGAGACAGGAACCAAGTGTTTGCATCAGAATTTGGGCCTTTCTTTCTCTGACGATGAAGCAGTCCCCTGTGGCTGGAGAAGAACTCAAGCATGGTTGAAAACACCCATGTTAGCGTTTCCATTACTGTAACAAAAAACCCTGAGATAATCGAGTTAAAAAGAGGAAAGGTATATATCAGTTCATGGATTCGGAGGTTTCAGTCCCTGGTCAGTAGGCCCGTGGTGAACTAGTATTTCCTGGTAGGGACTATATGGTAGAACAAGCTGTTTGTAGCGTTGTTGCTAAGAAACAAAGAAAGAGGTGGACAGGTACCAATACCCCCATTAAGAGCATGTTTCCAATGCTCTAATTTCCTCTAAGCCCCACCTCCTAAAGTGGCCAACTTCTCAAGAGCTCCATGGGCTGAGGACTAACTCTCTAACACATGGCTTTGGAGGATACTCTATATTTAAACTACAGCAACACTCAGAGGCAGTAGGATGCTTCCAGCACCCAGAAGCTCTGAACTCTAGGACTTTGGGATAGTGTCTGCTCTCCATCAGGGTTTTGATTTAGAAAAATCCTGAGTAATTTAGTATTAAGAGAAAGTGCAGCACTAAATGATGTCTAAAAAGTCACACGTTCGCTAGAAGAATATCGAGAATGTTTTCTCTGAGTTGCGTTTGTTGTCACAGTTTGGGAGTCATATTGATTACTCTTAAGACAGGGCAAGCGACTCAACCTTTCTACAATTTATTCTAGGGAGAGGCTGAATTCAGCAGACAGTGCAAGACCTTTGGGTGCTCAGAGCTGGGGACCCACAGAGATAAAAGTAGAGTAAAGCTAGAGTGCTGAAATGAAATTTCCAAATTGCTGAGACCAAGTCCCAGGCGTCTTCCCTGAGACACGTGAATGGAGTGCCTAACTGTCCAGTGGAATGGCGGCAATTCCGTCTCAGTGAGGCGGAAGTGGATCTGTTAGTTCAGTCACACACAGCTCAGCAGTGGCAAAGCTGAGAAGCAGGGGAGCACTTCACAGTCTCCCCTGTTCTGGTTTTCAGAATTCCATGTCCTGCCGGTGAAGTCTAGGGATACAAAGACAGCTTCTAGACATCCCAATGCCTTGGTGTGGGTGGATCTCACTAGAACACTCCACGCTTCTTCAGCCCTTCTTCCCACCCTCATTACACACCGTCTTGGAGACTATTTTCAAATCAATTCATCAAATGAACAAACCCATTCGGACCCTGAGAAATTTGTCACTAAACTTCACAGTAAGGCCCACTTCAACTCTTGCATGTAAACATTTTAGGATCTGAGGTTTGGATAGAAGGATCTACTTAGGAAAGGAGAAGAATATGGCTGTGTAGACCTAGATGGGTCTCTGGTGAGAGACCATGCAGCCCCACATGAGCATGGATAAGTGAGTTATCTCAAGACAAATGACCATAGGCTGCCAGGTATAGTGGACCCTGTCAGAGAGAGAGAGAGAGAGAGAGAGAGAGAGAGAGAGAGAGAGAGAGAGAGAGAGAGAGAGAGAATAATCTTTTTGCTTCAAATTCCTGAGATTCTTGAAGGCAGAAACACATTTTGACTCCACATGAAGCAAGTGATCATCGCACCTATTGATCAGCACTACCCACAGTGGTGAGGAAGAAATGTGCACCCCCGACCAGCTCACACATCTGTATTCCTCGTGGCTCCTCCGAGGTCTCTGAGTAACCCTACCATCCGTGTACCTTTCGTTTTCCCTGTTTGGCCTCTGGTTTTACATGCCTGTGTATTTTATTTGATCACATATATTCTGGTGATCCACTTGTGCAACAAGGCAGCGTGAGGTGCTCATGGTGACAGCGTAAGTCACTTGCCTGGCCATATCTCAAGTCCTCCATACAGAACATGTACAATAGTGTATCAGATCACTTCCTGCTGCCCACTGCCTGCAAACGGGCTTTCCCTGCTTCTCCTCTGTGTAACATTATGTCATAATAAGGGATCATCTAGATGTCAGTGTGGTATATAACTTGCCCTTGAAGGTCCCTGTATCCAGGACATATTTTCTTCACTTGATACCTTTGGAAATTTCTGCCGCAGTCCTCTGACAATGAACTGAACTTGGATTCTGCAAATGCATTTGAGCTTTGACTTTCTCAGTATTTGTAAATAAGGTTGAAAAAAGATTGCCCTCCCCAGAGAGGAACACATCAATTCCGTGGAAAACTGGGGCACACACACATTAGGAGACCTGGATCCAGAATCCCTGGGGCAGGAAAACAGGTAAATCAGAGCCCAGTTTGTGCCCAGTGTTGGCCATGCTGCCCTGTCACTGGGGTTGGGAGGCAGCTGAAGCCAGGTGGGCGAGGAGCAGAGCGGCTGTGAGCTCTCTGAGGTGGCCAGATGGCAGGGAGCAGCCTGCTGGGCATGGTAATGGCCAACCGAGGCATGGGCACTTTTTGCTGGAATTTGCTTTCTGTTATCAGGACGCCAGGTGACATGGGTCATCTTCCGCTTCAAGCCAAGTTACAGGACAACAGGAGAAATCACCACCTGGCCGAGACACCTCGGCGAACAGCTCGCACACGGCTGAGCCGCGAGTTCATCCTCAGAGAACAAAACTCTAGCTTGTCTGATTTGAAAGGGCTCCTACTGTCCAGACCTGTGCAGGCCTTCAAGGGCTGATCCCGAAGTCAGTGTTCTTGCTGAGCTTTGCAGCTGACCCTGAGGGCTCTCACTTGCTCTGCAGACTGTGACTCCGTTCCAACCCACACTTGGCTCTCTGCCCCTCTCTCCACCCACCCATTGTCTTGTGTGCTGTTTTACTTATGGAAGGCTGGTAGCGATAGATTTTGTAGGCGTTGAACAAAGAGACTTTATCAAAAAGTCATTTTATGTAAAGGAAATGGAGAAAGTAGGATTCTGGGTTGGAGGGGAGTACTTAATAATGAGCACACCATGAGCATGGGTAAGCTCCTCCATGGAGGGCCCTCTGTGGCTGTAAGAACTGCCATCCAGCTAAATGGCCCTTCAAGATGAAAGACTATATTGGCCTTCTCACTGTTTCCCCAGGGCCCTGTACCTTTTAGGCCAATGGCAGTTGCTACACAGCAACAGAGTCACAGAACTGAAGGGGACCTTCTGGTAACTTCTGCTTGCTCCTCTTCCGTTAGGGACAGGAGGCCCATGTGAGTGGCAGGTGTTTGTAATGGGGTCTCTACCGGCACACATTATTAGCACTTATTAACATTTGCATGTATTTCCGGGCAAACCACAGCAGAGTGAAAGAATGGGCAGGTCCCCCAAAAGGCAATTCTGCATCTCCTTTGTCCTGAACTCCAAGCTGGAAGCAATAAAGCTTCAACAACGACAGTGGGAGGGTTGACTCAGGGTAAAAGGCTGGTTCTTCAGCCTCTGAGGTCAGTTCTTTGTTGTCCACAGGCTCAACTTCAGTCCCCTGGAGGATAACCGTTAATGTGGGGGTGGAGGTGAAGGATCCCACAGGTGTTCATCAATCCAGAAATAATACTAAAATGGAGGACAATTCAGGATCCCTGGGGTACCCTGGAATCGAGGGGTATTGCAAAGAGAGAAGGAGAGGACCCCAAAGGCATGTGTAAGGACAGAAGGAGTCTTCCAAGGTGGAGGGCAGGTGCCCAGGGCATCCATTTGTAAGCCAGGAATGAGGTGTGTGCACACCCCCAAGTGTCCTCATGCGTCCACTGCGGAGAGGAAAACTGGGCTCTAACTCCAGGGAGGAGCCCTGAATGAGAGAGATGGGCAGAACAGCTCCACACACAATCCCAAGGCTGAGTGTAAAGAATGGCCAGCGGAGATCTGGGCTTGGAGAACACTCTCAGCTGGGCAGCTTGGGGTGGAGCCTGGATCCTTGCCTTGGGTCATACCGATGGTCATCTAAAGGAGTCTGGGTGGGTTGTGGTGTACTAAGAGGGCAGAGGAAGGGCCTCAGGTGAGAGAGGACAGTCACATTCATGTCTCTCCCCTGGCCTTCTAGCCTCTTCTACTGCCAGCTTATTCCCTCTCCTAGACCTTGCTGAGGTGATTTCTCTCCACCAAACAGCCACAGATGCTGTGTTAGCCTGGCTTTCAGTTATGTGGCTGTGAAGATGACCCACAGTTCAACGTGGCCCCGAGGCCGAAGTGGACCCAGTCCATGCTTCCCTATTTTCATGTCCTTTCCCACACGGAGGCAGCTCATAAAAACATGGCTGTAACATTGGCAGGGCTGGGTTAGGCGGGGACTTTGCATTCTCAGCCAGTACCCAGGAAAAGCCGTGTTGCTGGGTGGAGGACCTCACTGGAAAAAAACGGAGAGCTGAAACGGAGAGCTGAGAAATCTTTGGGGGTACTTCTGAGTGAGAGGCTAGATGCTGTCTTTCGTCCAGTGTCATTCTTAGAGATAAGAGGCCCCCTCCTCCTCCAGCGTTTCTGATAGCTGGAGCTCCACAAAGTTTGCTCATGAGAAAGGACGAGGCAGGTCAAGCCAGAGCCACCAGCTCAGAGCTGAGGCCAGATGGTTCCCAGGAGGTCTTGAGGGCTTTGGGGATGACAGGACATAGAGTCAGGGGTGGGGTTAGCCAAGGCAAATCTTGCACTGAGATGTGATGTGGTGTCCCTCATCGCCTCCTTGTAGCTCTGTTTCACTTCCCCCAGAGCCTCCCCAGTGTTTCCCTTTTGTCTGTGGAAATCTTTTCTGTGGAAATAATTCTTCAAGATTTTAAGAAGGGCAAAACGGTCATGCACAGAAAGGAAATTGGGGTCGTGTCAAATCAAGTCCTGAACACTGTGTGGCTTACAGATCTGAGGAGATCCTTATAGGCATGTGAGCTTCTGCCTAAACCAGGAGGGATGGATGCTCCCTGTCCCTGCAGAGGCCATGAGCGTGGCACGTAGAGGTGGGACCTTGTCTGGTGGGATTGTGGAGCAAACACCGGGCTAGCAAGCAGAACAGCTTTTTGTCTAGGTTCTCATTCTCAGCCTGCAAAGTGAGTGGTTTGATCTAAGTAGAGGACTCTTAAGAGCATCTTCTTCTTCTTTTTTTTTTTTTTTCCGAGACAGTTTAATGTGGGCCATGTTGGTCTTGAGCTCACTATGTAGCCGATGATGACCTTGAACTCCTTATCTTACTACTTCTGCTTCCTGGGTGCTGCATATAGACAGGCACCATCACCATACCTGGGTTTTTGCAGTGCTGGGGACCGAACGCAGAGCTTCGTGCATGCTAGGCAAAGACTGCCAATTGAGCTATATCCTCAGCCCGAGAACTTTAGTTCTTAAGGCCAGTATGAGATCCTATCATGATGAATTGGAAGAACTCAGGATGCCAGACTAGGCACCATCTAGAAGTAATTCCCATTCAAATGGACCACAGAGGATCTAACTGCAGCATTAGAGGTCAAAGCCAGCAGCCCATTACAGATGTTTTCAAAGCTGTGGGGGAGGAGAGCAGAAGCTAGCCTCCTAGGGAAGGACCAGTCTCTCTGTGGAGCCCCAGCATGACCTCAGTCAGGCCAAGGCCAGCCTGTAAAAGCTGCTGTCTGAGATGTAAAGCTGGAGACATCCTCATCCTTTCCCAGGGAACCGAACGGAGGTGCCGTTCCCGAGAAAGCACACCCGAACAGACATTAGCCTCTGCCAGCTGCTCCTGCAATTACATTTAAATTCACTTAGACTAATTTCTCACACTTGATAAAAGCAGTTGTCTCTCCAAGTTATTCCCACATTCTTCCACTCCAAACACAATATGAAAAACATTAGGGCCCAATGAGGGGGATCTTCCACTCTGAGAATCTCTGTCACCCTCCATCCTTCTCCACTTGGGACAGCTTCTGCAGTTTTCGGTTGTGAGCCGAGAATGTGGCACAGCCCTATTAGCATAAGATGCAGTGACTCACTGACTCACAGATTGTAGATCAGACTAACATTGGGCTTTAATTAATTATATTAATTTTAGGGGAAAACAACAAAACTGGAGTCTGCGGCGCTTCATTTACTGAGAAGCTCCAAAATGTCTTTTATTTTTAACTGCTGCCATAAAAACATCTTCACTGAAATAAAGTAAAAATCAAGGAAGGGCCTATTACTCAGCGTGATCACGCCCTTTAAAAGGCTTTGACATTTTCTTTATTTTTCTAAGGGTTTTTTTTTTTTTTTGAGGAAGAAAAAAATATGTATATGCGCTATTACATACACATCCATGCATGACACACACCACACCAGCTCTTCCCTGTGATGCTGTGCTCTGCAGGCCCTGGTTTCCAATCAGGTTCTTCCCTCTCAGAGCCTCACAAAGAGAGATTCATTACTGGATTCTCATAAAGAACTTGCCTTTACATAGCTTCGTCTCCGAGAATGTTCCATGATAGGGAATTCTCAAGTATTTGTCACAAACACGCACGTGCAGTCCACTTTTATTTCTTGCTCATTTGCTAACATCTGCCGATGCCTCCCCTGTGCCTGGTACCTGTGTGGGTGCTGAGAATGTAAAGTGGAGCCTGGAATCAGATCACCACAGGCTAGAAGGGGAAGGAAATAGGGTTCCACATGGTTTGTGGTGTGATAGATGAAGAGCAGGGCTGGGGTGCAAGGAGGGAGTACCCAGAAGACCTGGGAAATAGGAGGTGACAGGAAGGAGAGCTGCCGTGGAGGTCCGGGGCTCTCTGTCCATGAAGGGACTATTTTTGGCCTAGTGAGGGCCAGACACTGACTCTGCGTTGGGGGAAATCATTAGTAAACAAGGTAGACGCAGTCACAATGCTCGTGGAGTTTACAATCTACTGAGGGGTGACGATTGGCCAAAAAGAACAGGAGTTACTTTGCTATTGTGGTTGGAGCTATTAAGGAATACCACAGGTTTTCTTTGTTGCTGTTTGGTTTGGGTGTTAAGGATTGAACCCAGGGCTTTATGCGTGCTGGGCAAGAGCTCTACCACTGAGCTACATCTCTAGCCTTCCTTTTAAATTTTATCTTTTGAGATAAGGTCTCATTAAGTTAACCAGGGTGGCCTTGAACTTCCTGCCTTGTCCTAAAAGGTAGCTAGGATTACAGGCCCAAGCCATCAGACCCAGCCCAGGTTCCTGAATGTTATATTACTGGAATGCTAAGCAATATGCTGGAAGTAAGGCCAGGCTTCCCTGAGAAAGGGACCAGTGAACAGGGACCTCACAGACAAACAGGAAGGATGCAGTAGATGGAGAGAGGGGGAAGTGCATTCCAGGCAGAAGGAACAGGTATGCTAAGTATGAATAGGAGAGGAAACTTGGAGTTTCTAAAAGCTGATTGTCTTAGTCAGGGTTTCTATGCTGTGAAGAGACACCATGACCTCGGCAGGTCTTATAAAGGAAACATTTAACTGGGGTGGCTCACTTACAGTTTCAGAGGTTCAGTACATTATCATCATGGTGGGGAGCATGGCAGCATGCAGGCAGACATGGTGTTGGAGCTGAGCTCTACATCTTGTAGTCAATAGGAAGTCAACTGAGACACTGGGCAGTGTCATGAGCATAGGAAACCTCAAAGTCTGCCCTCACAGTGATGCACTTCCTCCAACAAGGCTATACTCACTCCAACAAAGCCACACCTCCTAATAGTGCCACTCCCTGTGAGATTATGGGGGCCAAATACATTCAAACTCCCACACTGATAATCCCCCACACCCCCACACTGGAGCAAAGGAAAGCAGGTAAAGGCACCTTGGGACCAGAGCTGGACAGTTGGCAATGCAAGAGTATATATGATTTAGACCTGAGTTAAGAGCAATAGGAGCATAACACACACACACACACACACACACACACACACACACACACACACACACACAGAGAGAGAGAGAGAGAGAGAGAGAGAGAGAGAGAGAGAGAGAGAATGAGGATTTATTTGAGGAAGACAATTAAAGTACCTAGTGCTGTACCTGAGGCCTAAGAAAATTAATTATGCCCTGCACACAACTTTTTGTCCTCGACTTTGATCCATCTACTTGGCTGGTCTCCGTAATCTGGACCTTTCCTGGTCTGCTTGAGTGTATTCTGTCTTGCTCATTTCTAACCTAGTTTCCTGACTCTCATCTGCTTCCATAACAACTTATGATGTACCTAACAATAAACCATCTGATGATGGAACAGATCATTCAGTTACCGTACAAAAGAAGCACATTGAAGAAGCAGAAACCCACATGAGGTGGTGTGAATGAGAAACGTCCCTCCACAGGCTCAGGTATTTGAACACTTGTCCCCAGTTGGTGGTACCATGTGGGAAGGTGGTGAAGCCTTGCTGGGGGAAGTAAGTCACGGGGGTGGGGTGGGGGGCAGGCTTGAGAATTCACACCCTCACTCCGCTTCCAGTTCACGCTCTCCTCAGTACTTACCGTTAAAGATGTGACCTCTCAACTTCCTGTTCCTGCCAACGTGCCTGCCCCTTGCTGCCATGCTCCCCCCACCCCACCCCATGCCATGATGGATGCATCCCTCGGAAACCACAAGCCGAAATGAACTCTTTTAAAAGTTGCTTTTGGTCATGATGTTTTAACACAGCAACAGAAAAATAACTGCTGGACCATTCCTCCCGAGCTGACCACACTGCACAGGGATAAGATGCATGCGTAAAGAATCTGATAAATACGGCAGTGGTGGCTATAGAGCGTGCATAAAAGAGGGGAAGGAAAACAAAGAGTATGTTAATAGGAAACCTAATGTGATATACAGATAGCTTTTTAGAATTAATAAGGTATATTACCAAAACTGTTGGATAATGTATTAGTCAACACTGTTACTGTAACAAATATCTGAGATAGAGAGAGAAAAGGATATATTTTGGCTCACAGTTTTGGGGATTTCTGGCCGTGGTTAGTTGTCTCCAATGCTTTGGGGCCTGTGGTGAGGTAGCACATCATGGTGGGAGACACAGCTGAGCAATACTGCTCTGCTCCACTGTCAGGAAGCAGAAGGGAGAGGAAGGAGCTGGAGACGCATAATTTCCTTTCAAGACACGCCCTCATGAGTAGAGGACTTCCCACTGGGCTCTAGTTCTTAGGGGATCCATCACCTCCCTGTACAGCCACGCTAGGTACTAACATGTGGGCCTTTGGAGTGCACAGCCATGCTAGGTACTAACACATGGGCCTTTGGGGTGCTTTCAAGATCCAACCTAGAGCAGATGCAATGCCAGCTGCATTCCCATAAAGCAGAAACAAAATACGTTTTAAGATATGAAACACTTAACATATACATACATAATACACACACATATATGTATATACACACACACACATATATGACATTGCCTCTATGGACCACATTTTAAAGGCACATTGAGAAATCTGATACAAGGAAGAAAAGACTTGGTTTCTCCAACTACATACTCCCTTCTGTGACTTCTCGGAGTATAGGGCTTTTCCCCCACTAGCAAGTAAGTAACCAGTTCTGCTGCAGATACCACAGTCTGTACTCTAATCTGGTTCATTTCTGACTCTGTATTTCTGGAGATAGTGACAGATCCCACACACTAAGAATCAGTCCCCAAGACAGTCCCTTCACCACTTCAAATGCCAATTGGTTTGTTGTTGTTTGAAATAATAAATTTATTTCTGCTTTTGCATAAAAAATGAGTATTATTAGTGAGGAATGCCCAGGTTGCTTCTGTAAGTCAAGGTTCACAGAAGCCACTCCTCTGGTTGAGTTAATTTGCTGAGTGGCTCCGAGCAGCACTCTTGTTCATGGCTCAGTATAAAAGGCATTACAGAGGTCACAGACAGATCGAGACACAGGAACCCTGGCCTTCTAGGTTTTCATGGAAACATCATAGCATAGCTGTGATTGTCAAGCCCGGCAAGGTCTGCTTACGTTCGGAATCTTCTTGGCTTTTCTCCACAGCATTTCCGTACCCAGGGCATGGGACAGGAGCCCTCTGGAATGAGGAAGGTCTCAGGGCATACTGTCCTACATTGGCACATCAGAGAAGTTTTGATGGTCATTGCTCAGACAGAAAAGTGTAAGAAGACCAGAATTTATATGGCTTGCCTTGGGGAAGAGAAATCCTCTGCCATGGGGAGGTAGCTATGAACCAGGAACTATGAATGAAAACCAAATACATGTTATGGTATCACAAATACCATTACCTGTTATGGTATCACAAAATGTTCAATGAAGCTGAAATTGAGACGTGTACCATATCTATGAATAAGAAGACCCAATTTTGTAAAGATACTTATCATCCTTAATTGATTTGTAGGTACCATGTTTTCTAATTTTAACCCAAATCTCAGCTAGACTCTGCCGTTAGTTCAAGGGCAGACAGATAGGCCAGTGGAACAGAACACAAAAGGCAGAAAGGGACACTGAACACACAACAGAGGCCCCCAGGGGGCCAAAGGGAAAAGGAATGCCTTTAAGGTAACAGAGTCTAGGTAAAGAACTGAATGTGATGCTAATTAAACAGTAATAATGGAATATTGAAAGAGAGAGAGAGAGAGAGAGAGAGAGAGAGAGAGAGAGAGAGAGAGAGATTGTGCAAATCCCAGCAACTACTCAAGAAGACATCTACATGGCCAATCCATATGTGTAAAGCACTTTATTATTGATGAGGGAAATGCAAATATCAACCACAAAGAGATAAAACTCAAGATACCACAAAGAGATAACAACTCTCAGGTTGGCAAGAGTGTAAATTTGACAACACAGGTTGCCAAAGTCGGTTGGTAACATTGCGTAATTCTCGGAAGTCTTGTGAGCTGCTGCTGCTCAGGGAAGGGAGTAAGCTGATGTAACTGCTTTGGAAGACAATTGGGTGTTACCCACAACAGTTTAAGATGCACCCAGAAGTCAGCACCTCCACTAATCCCATTTTAGAGAAACTCATGGGGTTGGGGATTTAGCTCAGTGGTAGAGCGCTTGCCTAGCAAGCACAAGGCCCTGGGTGTAACTCCAATTCCAGAGGATCTAATTCTTCTGGCCTCTGCAGGCAACATATACATGTGATATGACATGATGTTCAGACATACATGCAGACAAAAACATTCATATACATAAATTAAAAATACTTAAAAATACATGCGATAACATTTCTTTTTCTTTTCTTTTTTTTTTTGAGACAGGGTTTCTCTGTGTAGCTTTGCGCCTTTCCTGGAACTCGCTTTGGAGACCAGGCTGGCCTCGAACTCACAGAGATCCACCTGCCTCTGCCTCCCGAGTGCTGGGATTAAAGGCATGCGCCACCACTGCCCAGCGTGATAACATTTCTATTCATGTTTCTCCTGCTTCTGCTTCTTCAGTATATTCTAACTTGGTTAGATAGTTCATGAACCCTAGGCAATAACTACTACTATTTTTCTGCTAAATGAACACAATAGTGGAATAATTAATGACTTATTGGCATAGATCAGTGCATCTCTTAACCCCCATTAAAGGAGCTTCTTCTTGTAGTAGACCACACTTAACACAGAGACCCACTCCTGGTTAAGTGCAGAGAACGAGACTCTGAAGTGCTCAGCCCTAAGTGAACACCCTCTCCTCAAGGCTCCAGTGATCACCGAAGAAGAGGAAGCAGGAAGATTGTCAGAGATCTGGCTCATATGATGCTCGGGGTGGTGCATGGCCACAAGGAAACGGTTTTCTGGACACAACTGGGAAGTTACACGTTTGATCTCATAGCTCCCTCCAAGCAAAAAGTCCCAGCACGGAGGGGAGGAGGTGGGCACAAAGTCCCACCTCTAGCTGAGGAGCTATTGGCAACTGATAGCTGCTGGGTGAGGAAGAGTTAGTTTTCTTTAAGGATATGGCCCCTGGTAGGTCAACCACTGAGGACAGGCCTCAGACCCAAGAGCATTTGGGCAACACAAATGACTTAAAAAATAGACAAAACTGGGTGGGTGTGGAGGAGCAGAGGATCTGGGAGGTACTGTGTGTGTGTGCGAATGTGATTAAAATACATTGCATGACATTCCCAAAGAATTAATAATGCCATTATTATTAATAAAAAGATTTCCACTCATTTACTATGCAGTGTGTGTATATATATATGTGTGTGTATATATATGTGTATATATATATATATATATATATATATATATATATATATATATACTTTAATTTTCCTTTTTGTCTGAGTAGCATTTTTTTCAATGCCTTAAAAACAACTGCGGTATAATTTGAGACTTCCTAAAGATTTCCGGTCTTCTGTAGTTCTTCTTCTGTTTACATCTTCATGAGAAGGGTGAGGCCTCATTGTTAGTGACTGAGAGGAATGCAGTTCTCACGGCCACAAAATGCTTTCAGGTATACTGATTATTTTTAGTGCCTTCTCACTCCAGGCTGCTGTCCCAGGCTGGGCCACTGGGTCACTACCTCCCCTGCCATAACGCCGCTGCAACCAGGTGGCATCATGACCAAGAACAGGTGCTTCCTGCCACTCACTCAAAGCAGGGACTTGGCAGTTACCAGGCTTTTTGATCAGGCAATCCACCAGTGAACTACTTTTGAATATGCACAGATATTTAACTATTTGCTTATTTATAACTTTTAGACATGGACTAGCCATATTACCTAATATTTAAAGGGAATGATAAGTCCATAATTATAAAATGCTAGCCGGAGCATAGTGGTACACGCCTTTAATTCCCAGCACTGAAGAACCAGGCAGATCTCCATGACTTTGAGGTCTACATTGTTAGACCCTGTCACAAACAAACAGTCCAAAACAACAACAACAACAACAGAACAAAAATACTAACATTCTTGGCACCTTCACCAAATTTGATTAATTATTGGTATTTTTTCCTTTGAAATGTGTTCACTGAAGAGCCATTTTCTTGGGATCCAATTTGTGTGTACTGCTAACTCTAACTTTCATTCTCTTTGTGGGAATCTTTTAAAAATCATTTGTCCAAACTTAGGGGCAAATTTAGTGAAAACAAAGGTACATAACCCATGCAGTTATTCAGCTGCCTATGTACAAATGACAGCCTATCATCAAAGACCAGAAGAAATGACTACCATTTTATAACAAATTTCTATAAATAAATTTCTAACTTAGAATAAACAGCATTCTCCCCGCACTGGGTGTTGGGAACCCGGGCAAATGCTCTCTGGGTGACTATGCAGCAAGGTCTCTCATGACGTTGACTGTCTCATCCAAGAGTGTCATCATCAGAAGGCCTGTTGGGAGGGTAGGAGTAAGGAGAGGGTGTCATATTCTTCCACACCCACCCATTAACTGGCAAGCCTCATTCCCAGGCTAGCACAGGCTCAACTTTTATCTTATGAGCCACTATCAGGTCAGGATGAGTAAGAGAGAGAACCTAATGCAGAAGTTACGTTGACTTTAGCCAGAGACATCATGGGCATACGACCTATGTTGCCATATTGGGCTGTCTCTTTCTGAAAAGGCTCTCCACCCTCATTTAAGGCTCCATGATGTCACCCTGACATGTTTTAGTCATTGTTCAACAAGACACCACACATTTTCCTTTTGTAGCCTGCAGATTATGTGGTAAGCTTTGCCTTTGGAAGCCTGGTTTTTGCCAAAGGTCACTGCCATCAGATTAGAGATTTATTTTTAGTGTTGGGAGTCAAACCTAGGACTACATATATGCTACGTAATGCTCAACCACTGAGCTGCACCCCAAGCCCAAGACACCTAGTGTGAGAGCAGTCAGATCCTTTATCTGGAAATTCATCTAGAGTTGGAGATTAAGAATAGAAATCAAGTCACAAAAACGGTAGGACTCATGGAGCTGGAAGGTGGCTCAGCTGCTAGAATGTCTGCCAAGTGTCCATGGGGCCCTGGGTTCCATGACCAGCACCTCACACACTGGAGCAGCAGTGCATCCGTAATCCTAGCACTTGGAAGGGAGAGACAGGAGGGACAGAAGTTCAAGCCTATGTTCAGCCAGCGAGTTCAAGCGTATCCTTGGCTACATGAGACTGTCTAAAACTAAACTAGACTGAATCCAAAATGGTAGAAGTCTGGAGAGGAGGTGCAGATGTGTACCGCACTGGAGATCACCAGAGCCTGTTGGCGCTTCCCGAGTTGCTATCATGCTGCTCTTCCTTGGATTTCACTGTACTCCAGGTTTTCAGCAATACATTTCTCTGTGTGCTTGATCTAAGTGTGCTAAGGTTCTATTCCTTCTGATCAACAAATCTCTCTCTCTCTCTCTCTCTCTCTCTCTCTCTCTCTCTCACTCTCTCTGTCTCTCTCTCTCTCTGTCTATCTCTCTGTCTCTGTGTGTGTGTGTGTGTGTGTGTGTGTGTGTGTGTGTGTGTGTGATGTTTGTGTGGGTACACACACACATGTATATATGTGGAGGCTCGAAGTCAGTATTGAGTGTCTTCTTTAATTGCTCTCCACATTAATTTTTGAGACAGAGTCTCTCACTGAACCTGGAGCTCGTCAGTCTTGCTAGACCAGCTGGCCAGTGAGCTCCGGAGATATGTGTGTCTCTGCCTCATCAGCTTTGGGACTAGATGCACACCACCAGGCTTGGCTTTCACACGGGTCCTACCTTTGCCGACTGGATCATCTCTCCAGCCTGTAACCAGTGACTGTTAATGAACCCCACCTACTTTATTACCTGGTGGCGCTTTGGGTCGGACTGCCCAGTAGACTCTGACCTAGCCATGAGTGAGCTGCTGGTGGTTTGTGCACACATTCATGAGTCAATTCGGTGCATATTTGCCTCACTCCAAAGTCTATGGCTTCATGCACGTAGCTTGAAACCCACGATAGTAGGAGTCTTTGCACCACAGACCGCAAGTTCTGCAGATGAGGAATCTGACCCTCCACCATTGCAGAGTCTGTTCTTAAATATTTACCAGGCCACAACTGGACCTCATCCTGTTTTAGATCAAATGAGGAAGTTACATGGGACTAGTCTCTACAGGGATGGAAGGCCACTAATGCAGCAAAATCCCAAGCCCTCAAAACTCATGGTTTGTGGATTCTTTAGAGTTCTCTGTCCATCTTATATTGAACCCTGCTGAGAACCACCTTGGCAACCATGAGCCCCTCCTACTCTGCTTATTGGTCAGAGGTGGACCAATCAGAGTCTCTGTTTTAAAATTGAAATTAGAATTAATAAACTCTTTTTCAGTGTTATAAGATGAGAATGTGCTTTTCTCTCCTCTTTTCTAAGAGCCTAATAAAATGTAAGGGACTAAATCTATAGTATGGAAGCTATCATCAGTAGGCAGAGTTTTTCAACAAATTCCTGGAATTTAAAGAGAGCCTAGAAGACTGTCAACAGACACTGGTCTGGGTAATCCAGGAGGTTATTATCACAGGGAGCATTACCTGCTCAACAACACCAGGAAAGCCTCTGTGCTCAGTTGGTAGACACAGAACTCTGCACACTGATTGGCTGGCCATGTTCCCTCCCTGTGTCCATCTGCTGGGAGGCAGCTCGGAAGAGACAAAGTGGTGTACAGCCTAAAGTGAACATCACTGCCCTGGAGTACATCCTCTCTGCTCCTTATTATAAGTATTTCCAGGCTGAAATCCGGTGTTGCAGCAAGCTACCCCTTCCTTGGCTTGTTTTGAAGTGAAGCCTCTCACTTAACAAATGCTCAGGGCACAGTAGAGATGGTTCAGTAGTTAAGAGTGCATCTGGCTCTTCCAGAGGATCCAAGTCCAGTTCCCAGCACCCATGCTGGGTGGCTCACAACCACCTGTAACTCTAGCTTCAGGAGACCCTATGACCTTTTCTGAGTTCTGTGGGCACTTGCACACACATGCATATACCCCAGACACACACACACACACACACACACACACACACACACACACACACACACAAATAAATAATAAAAATTAAAAAAACCCAAGTGTTCAAATCTACAATTTTTTTTTTCCAGTCAAGCATGTCTTTTGTAAATGAGCAGGAGATTAGACATACGCACACCACAGCAGGGGAAAGACACCCAACTACCCATAAATAAATCCAATATCTCTCCCTTTGATTAGAAATAGACCAAGTCAACCAGACCTCAGAGTTTAATGAGTAGCATTAAGACGTGCAGAATGAAACCCAATAAGCTGAACCTGGGGGATAAAGGAGAGAATTAAAGGCATACAACAGCAAGCTGAAAATTAAATAAATAACAACACAAACTTCACCAGATTAGTGTCAAGATGAGAGATGAGAAACATCACATTCGCAGAACAAGAACAGGATGCTTTGAGAAAGGAACAAGAGCAACCAGTTCAAAGTGGGCCACAAGAAGGAGCTCAGGGATGCTGATGATTCTCATCTTTTTATTTATTTATTTATTTTTATTTTTTTTATCAGAGTGAAACTCTAATTTGGGGGTGGCCATTCTCTCATTGTGGAATGGGATGGAGAAACGGAGTTAGGTTCCCCTCCCCCCACCCCGAGTGGAAGGGGCAAGAGAGAAAGCCAGCTTCCAGAGAAGAGCAGAGTGAACAGGGAACGCAGAGAAAGGATCAGCACAAGGGCACAGCCTGGCTTCCTGACGACTTCCCAGTTCCTATTTGTGCTCTTGGAGAGGCCCCACTGCCTGTGGGTCCTGTGAGATGACCCAGTAACTTCTTAATAAATTCTCCTCTTGGTTCAAAAGGAGGTCAAGTTGGTTTTCATTAGAAGACAAAACAAAACAAAAAAACCCCCAGTCTTCGAATAAGACAAAGCGGCTGAGGGACTGGAGGGTGATCAAGTCTCAAGTCCCTTGGGATCAAATGAGACTAACTGGAGGGTCAGAAGCAGAATTGACTCCGGTAAGGACCCGCTACCCTTGTTCTTATGCTTAACTTTTCCTAAATGTTGCACTGACATCCAGATTATAAATTTGGACAGCAGATGCCCCACATGCCGCGTTTTCTGCATTTACATTTATTTTCTTAGCATCTTGAAAGAAAGATGGGGCTGAGCCTGCCAAGTCTCTAAGCACCTTATAATAACCTATTCAGACATCATATGGAAGGATTAATTTAGCCCTTCACACGTCGGTACAGTAGCAAACAAACTGACTCACCTTTTCATGGACCTTGGAAATTTGAACTGAAACTGTGGATTTACCTGACAAGAATACATTACATTGTTTTAATCCTTAAAGCCATAAACAAAACCCCCAAAACCCATTCTAGCAATTTGAATGGGAGACCACTTCAGCTTCTGGTCCTTTGCCCTCTCCCCAGCATCCCCTTTGGATGCCACTGGAAATGAGGTACCCAAGACCCTTTAAGACAGGGCATCCCGGATGGTCTCTATGGTGTGAGTCCACTAAAGAAGACAAAGACAGCTTTAGTGGGGAAGGAAAGGAAATCTCACGGAGGACTCCCCAAATGCAAACACAGTTACTAGAGGGAGGGGGGCGTTCCTTATCTTCAAAGTGGCTATGCCTTTTCTGAGAGTACGGGCATTCATTTTTCTTTGTTGATTTTGGTCTTTTTATTTGTTTGCATTCCAGGCTGGGACAAGACGCCTTCTCAACCCAGCCATAGTCCATGAATTGGTGTTTAACCCAAATCCCATTGAATGCTGCGGGAGAGAGGAGAGGAAACATCCCACACCCAAGTGGCCAGCGCCATGAACAAAGGGGAGTCTCGCGGTGCCAGCTCTTGGCTTCAGCTGGGCCCAGCGGGAATCTGAAGTCCCCGTGCCAGGGTGAGGGCAGTCGCCGAAGCAGATGCTGGGCAGCCGACAGGAGCGATGGTTTCAGAGAGACTCCAATTCCTTGTGGTGGGCACCTTCCTCCTTCTCTTGGTGGGAGGCTGGAGGTGGCTGGGCTGTCCACTGCTGGCTTGCCAGCTCAGCTCGGCTCGGCTTGGGAGAGTTGTCCCCGGTCTCTGGCTCCAAGCAGGTTTGTTAGGAAGCAACACTGCCTACTTATGAAGATTTATGGAGAAGCCGACAGACATTAGGCTCTGACGCAGACCTCAGGTGAGCGCTCTCCCTGAGGTGGAGGGCTCAGGAATGATCGAGAGTGATTTACTCTCCCCTCTGGCTCCGTCAATATTCCAGCCCTGGGCCTGGCCCAGGAGGAGAAGGGAGGCTGAGGCCTGGCTTTCTGGCGATGTTCATCCTTCTTCAGAGAGAAAGAGAGAGACTGGCACCTTTTGTGGCATCTCTCACGGAGGGGGAAGGCCGAGATAAATGGATCGTTTCAAGGTCATTAGCTCTCTGAGCTCATAGGTTGCTTCCCTCTGCCAGAGGGCTGCTTGGAGAGGAGGTTAGGATGCTCGGTGGCTGGACCAGGGGAGCCCACATTTGGATCAGGGGCCCTGGGACCTGCTGCCAGTGGAGAACCCAGATTCTAGGCCCGTGGAGTATGTTTTCTCTCTCTCATAAGTCTGCTCTGAGCGGGCTTGAGCTTTCAGACAGGGGGCCTGCTCTCATGGAAATCTCCAGAGTCCGTGTTATAGGCAGTGTCAACACAACACTGACATTTGGTCTTTCTCATCAAAGATGAAAAAAATAGAAATGAGAGATGAAGATGGGGCACTGCCGGGGACTAGAGGAGAGCTGAAAACCAGGACAAAGGTCAGGAGATGGAGGTCACTAGGAAATCCATTCTTACTCCGTTCTGGATCTCCCACGTCCTCTTGGCTTACAACATCTCTTCTCCTTCATAAGTTCAACTGTATTGTGGCCTTAAATGCTTGACAGGGAAGTGACATGGAGTTAAAGTTGCACCTATTTATAGCTCTCCAAGTTTGTCTCCATGCCCTGAAATTGCACTTGTGTGCATTTTGACACCAGTAGGTACCGACTGCTCTGTGCTTCTCTTGGTTGACCAATGTGATTTATGTACATGTTTTCATGTATTAGCGTAGAATACATTACTTGTTTTTCTGGCACTGGGGGGTTGAACTCAGGACCTTGCACTTGACAGGCAAGCACCCCACTACTTAGCTGCAGCCTCAGCCTCCACCATTCTTGTCTCCTGAGTGGTTGACTAAATCACTCTAGCAATGTCACAATGGGCACGGCCATTCCACTCTTCCTGGATATCTGGGTTAAATATCTATCCCTGCACATCTGTCCTATAATTCTGTCACTATCTGCATTCCTAGACCAGAACAGTGTGCTTGTTACAGTGTCGGCTGCCCGCCATTGTCCCCCGGAGTACATAGTTTATAGTAGAGCTCACTCGCTCTTGGCATTGTGTATGTTCTGTGGATTTAGACAGATCTTTAGTGCTGTGTCTCCATCATTAAAGTACCTTACAGAGTGCTTTCACTGTCTTCAAAACACCCACGTATTTGGATTATTTATATATTTCTAATTGCATCTCCAGATGTTAAATAATTCACCTTTAAGTAGTCTGTGGTTCTCTCCCCACCTCCCCCACCCCCTTCACTGCTTCCCTCCCATGGATGGAATTCAGGGCATCAAACATTTCAAGCAAGCAGTCTTCCTTAGACCAGAACCATGTCTTCAGCCTTTCTAAGCTATACCTTTAAGAAGTCCAGTTACCTTTTCCCAAAACGTATCTTTCATAGTCCTTGGTTCTCTGAGCCCTAGAAAGCAAACCCTGATGTGTGGAGTTGATAGAGGGTACCGACGGGAGATGAGGCACTTTCTCTCATTGCTGTCACCTTGGAAGCTGATTGTCCCTTATTTATTTTCACAAAGGCTGGCCCTTCCACCTCTCGTTCGCTCTACCTGCCCTTTCCCCCACAGTCATTTCCCATCTGCCTCCACGTACACCCCGCTTCCTCTCCTCACCACTTGTGGTCTAGTGGAGCATCCAGCCCACTGTGTGGTTGGCAGATGACCGCCCCCACACACCTGCCGCCCAGTAGAATGGCCCAGAAGGGAGCTTGCCACCGGCCAGTTAAACAAGCACTTCTGAGGCTTGGCCTCCAGACACGGCATTTCCGGGCAGGAAGGCTTGCTTACTGCTGCTGCATGCTGAGACCTGGGTGTTCTCCAACCTCACCTTCAGGATTCCCTTAGTGGGCTGCTGGGAGTGGAAGGGGAGGCTGTGACACAGTCCAGCCTGTCCACCTGGCTTAGAATTATGGGTATGGAAAGGCAAGGAAGCGAGACTGCATGATTTCCTGGGGGACCTAGCTTGGAAAAGTCAGAGGAGTAGAAAGCCATGAAAATGGTGCCTTTCTTTACCCCAAGGATTCAGGCACCGTGCTTTCATTGTGACCAAGAAGGATATGTGTTCCCACACATTCTGAAGGACTGATAAATGTACCAGGATAGCTTTCCTTGGGTGAGGGATAGAGTTGAGGGGCTCAAGAGCACACTCAGATCAGAGCTTTTCTTCTGTCTGGATTGGCTGATTACAAAGGGTATTATGAAGGACACCCATGAAGAGCTGCACAGAGTGGGCCACTGAGGAAGAGGCACAGAGCTCCCAGGCCCTCTCCAGGAACAGCACCCTCTAGCAGCTCCACATTCAAACCAGAGAGTCCTTGTCATGTGGAAACATTGGAGGATCGTAGATCCTAGAGACTGGGTATCTCTCAAGGACCTTCTCATTTGGGGATTTCACTGATGAGCAGACACTGATAGAATAAAAAGCAAATAATGAAGTAAATAACATCCCTGGAAACAGTGTCCCTAGAGTTCTGGGGACCTGTTGGTATCTCTATGCCACCTAGATCTGTCTGTCTCTGTGGGGTTGTGATGTCCATACATGTATTATCTGAGTGATTCCACTCATGGGTGTTACATGAAACAGTAGTTGCCACTTCTAGTTTAAAAGACCTGACGAGTTTCATCTGGAGCATATCCTGCCCCCTTTCTCAATGGTGGCATCTCCGCCATGGCCCAGACAGGGCAGATGGCAGAAAGGGCTTCGATCAATAGGTGTGAACAAATGAACACACATGAGCTTATCATGACCACTTCAATGATGAGGAGCCCTTCCTTGCTCAAGGAAGAGCTTGCAGAGGGTGGGGATGACGAGACATACGTACTTCTTGGAAACCTGGACCAGAATGTGGCCTCCTGGCCCCTGACTGGGCCCTGTCCTTTTCCCCTTCCTTGTAAGGTAGCAATGAACAATTTCTGTTCATTTTCTTAGGACTATGATAGCCCACTTTTTGTTGTTATAACTGAATAATACAGGTTGGATGACTTATAAAGAATGATAAGGCTGTGCTTGGGGAAGGCTTTCTTGTTCTGTCACTACAAGGTTGAGACAGGATAAGCTTGTTGACTTGGATATATGTTTCTTTTATCTCTTACAAAGCCACATTGCCATCATAGGGCCCCACCGTGATGACCTTGCAAAGACCCAACCTCCATCATACATAATGTTGGGGATTAATGCTCCACATGACATCTTTCATCAAGGAACCTTCTTTTTACAACAGATGAAGACTTTAGAGGAAGCCACAAGCCCTCAAAATGCGGTTGTAGAACTCAGTCCCATCCCCTGTGCCTCAGACTGAGGGGTCAGCTCAGAAGAGGGGTGGAAAGATTGCAGAGCCAGAAGAACAGGCAGTTTACTATGAGATTGGGTTTCTTAGAAATGTCAGAGAAGCTACACCAGGAAACTTTGCTTGGAGAAGACTTTCATGTTCATAGCCCTCTTCTCTCCTTACACCATGAGATCTCACCAACATGGCTGCCTAAATGTGAGCTGAGCAAGGACACCACCAATAGACACACTCAAGTGGAAGAGGGAAGCTCACAGGTCTCAACCCTATGCACTGGACTACAGGGATGCTGAGAACGGGAAAAATCATCTTCCCCAGGGTAGAGCACACCAATCGGTTACCCAGCACCAAATGGTCAGTCCTGAAAACACAGACATACAAGTAACATTATATGGACCGAGCAGGTTGTATTATACATTTAAGAATACACACACTTGGTTGGGTGGCATTGGCACACGCCTTTAATCCCAGCACTCAGGAGGCAGAGCCAGGCAGATCTCTGTGAGTTCGAGGCCAGCCTGGTCTACAGCGTGAGATCCAGGACAGGCACCAAAACCATACGGAGAAACCCTATCTCGCCCACACACTTGTAACAACAATTAAAGAAAAGGAGGCCATGGATTTGTGAGACAGCAAGGGAGGGATTGGAGTGAGGAAGGGGGAAAATAACATAATTATAATCTCAGAAAATATAAAAAACTAGACAATTTAAAATTTCAAACATGACTTTAGAAGGCTCAAATTTTGTGACTTTAGCAAGAACCAAGTTTGAGAGATCATGTTAAAGCAACATGGGGAACTTCTTTATTCTCCCTGCAGCAACCACCAGCCTCCAGCTTGAGATCCCTTTCCAGAAGAGATATTCGACCCTCAAAAGAACAAACACATCACCTACTCCAGATAGTATCACCCCATCACTCGGCCTTTGTATGGCTTCATGCTGTTCACAGAGTGTTCGCATGGGTGTGACTTCATTTGGTTCCTCTAACAACTTCATAGCTTCAGCTATTGCTGTTACATTTGCCTGTGAGAAAACTGGGAAACAGGGCAACTTCGTCCTCTCCATGCTCACACAGCCAGTGAGAGACAGAGCCAAGGACAGCCATCTAGTATTTCCTCTAAGCAATCTTTAACATCAAGGATGGAGGCAAGGTCCTGGAGAAAGCAGTGTCCTGGGATCTCACAGTCGTACGTTGCTGAAACATTGTGTCACTTGAGTGTGACTCATCTGTAGCAGGAACTTTAACTCCTGATCTTCTCAGAAGAAAGGCTGGGGGTGTGGCTAAGTGATAGAGCACCTGCCTGGAAGGCTCAAGGCCCTGGGTTCCATCCCCAGTGCCATAATAAAAATATTCTGAAGTACAACCACAACCCTAGCCAACAATCAGGTCTTGCACATACCCAGCAATGCACCTAGGACTTGACTCTGTGGAGTTTGCCCAGGCTGCTGAGGGCAGATCTTAGGGGTGGGTGTGGGACGCACTAAGAGGACAGACAGTTCTACAGAACCACACACAACCGCTTCATCGGAGTCCAGAAATGGTCCTGATGCTGTGGTCATCTTCCTTAGCCAAAGGGATGGGGTTGTTCTTTTGAGTTTCCTTGGCCTTTCTCACTGTGTGCTGGGAGTTGAACACCACACTCCCAATGTCAAGAAGGGATGGGGACAAGAGAATGCTGCTTGGTGAAGCGACTTGGCCATGGTAGCTGAAGGTAAGTTGGCAGGGCTCAGCGTGGCCTGGGCTGCTGAGGTAACATACGTGACTGCTCCCAGCAGTGGCCCAGGCTCTGAGTGGGGATCGGTGCCTGCAGCCTGGCCTTGGAGAATTGGTCCGCTTTTGCAGAAATCTGTTTCCTTTTTCAGAATTTTCCCTGGTCACAGTGTGGTTATCATTCTATAGGAGGACTTCCAGGGTCTCCATTTCCCAGTACCCAATTAACTCGTTGGTCCGTTAACTCATCCGCAAATCAGTGGGGTCACTGGTGTGCTCAGGAGCTGGCCCCTGACTGGAAGCTCTGCTTATGGCAGGCTCAGCAAATCAGCACACACATCCCCCTCAAGGAGTGCCTAGATTCACCTAGGTCAAAAGCAAACACAGCAAAGAATGAGGAAACAAGGGTCTGAGAGCCGCTGTACCCCGAAGACAAAGAAGGCCGTCTGGGTCTGTGGTCTGCATGCCTCTCCGGATAGCCATGAATGAAGCCCAAACTCATAAACATAATTAAAATTCTATGAGATGATTTTTGAGACTTAAAAAACTTTTTATTAGCATATGAGGTATTAAATATCTTTGTGGTGTTTTTGAATAAGAGTTTCTTCTTCTTCATTTTTTTGTTTTTTGTGTTTTTTTGTTTGTTTGTTTTTTGTTTGGCAAGCCAATTGTACAATTCCCAAACACAAAAAAGGTAGATGACCACACTGCATTGAACTGTCAGAAGGTTAGATGCCTGGAACTTTAGAGTGTCTCCCAAAGGACACGTGTAAAGGCTTTGTTCACCAGTCTTTGTCACTGTTGGGATGTGGTGGGACCTTTAGGATTTGGAAGGAACTTTGGCATATCATTAAAGTGGATACCAGGACTCCACTCCTTTCTGTCTCTTAGCTTCCCAGAGTCATGAGGTGAGCAGGTCCTCTCTGTCACATACTCCTTCACAGCCCCAAAGTCACAGAGCCAAGCCACCATGGGTCTGAAAGCCAAAATCAAAATAAACCTTACCTCTGTCTTGGGGTTGCTATTGCTGTGAAGAGACACCATGACCATGGCAACTCTTCTGAAGGAAAACATGTAATTGAGACTGGCTTCCATTTAGTCCATTGTCGTCATGGCGGGAAGCACAGAGGCACGCAGACAAACATGGTACTGGAGCGGTAGCTGAGATTTCCACATCTGGATCCACAGGCAGCAAGAAGAGAGAGTGAGCCGCTAGGGCTGGCTTGAGCTTCTGAAAGCTCAAAGCCCACCCCCCAGTGACGCACTTCCTCCAACAAGGCTACACCTCCAATAATGCCCTCCCTATGAGTCTATGGGGGCCATTTTCACTGAGACCACCACACCCCCTTATAACTTACTTCTTGTGGGTATTTTGTCACAGTGATGTAATACAAACTGACACAATGTCCCACGAGGTGACCACCCTTGTACTTTCTTATGTCTTCAGAGAGGTGACAAGAGTTACAAACTGGAGTGGGTTTTTTTTTTTCCCCAGATAGCCTAGTGACAACATCTGGAGGCTTTTCTGGCTTTCTCGGTCCTCCCAAGGACCTCATAGAGTAAGGAAGAAAAGCCCATTAGCCCAGTAAGAAGGAGACAGACAATTAGAAAAGCCTCTGCAGTGCGGATGCAGCCACCAGGGTTAACTATATCACAGACATTTTATGTCAGTCATCTAGTCTTGGAGCAAGCCTGCGAGGTGGACACCATCATCTCTATCGGCTCATACAGCAGCATGCAGCCCAAAGAGGCCAAATAACCCACAGCTGGCCCCACAGCTAGACACCTGGTAAGTATTTGAACTCAGTATCAAAGATTCTCCAAAAATAGACAGGAAGGGAAGTTACGGCCAGTTGTTGCACTTGACACCATATTCCTGGATGCCCCAGGACCTGGGGAAAATGACTCACCAGAGGTATTCTGTGGAGGGATTCAGGAGAAAAGGCAGTGTCAAGGATTTGCTTGCAGGACTCTGGTTTTTGTCCAAGTATTTGTGGAGAGCTTATGGAGAAGCAAAGCTTTGCACTATATTCCTGGCTGGGGAGTGACGTGGGTCTATGCACAGCCTGCTCTGTACAGGGGTTTGAGTGACAGATCACTCAGGGGAAGAACCTAAAGAAAGGAGATGGAAACCGGGCGGGGACCTGCTTGAGAGGTATTGCCTCTGATGGAAGGGACTTTGTAATGGGGAGGGATGCTCCTAACGAGGTTACAAATTGGGAGGCTTTATTATTAACTGTCTGGAGAGGAGGAGGCAGCAGGACAGGTCTTACTCATAGCCTATTGAATTTTTGTCTTGAGGAAAAAATCCCAGAAACATATAGGCTACCTTTCTTGTTTTACAGATGAGGAATCAGGGAGATAAAGAAGGAGGAAGAGGAGAAGGAGGAGGAAAATGAGAAAGAGGAGGAGGAGCAGCTAGAGGAGGAGGAGGAGGAGGAGGAGGAGGAGGAGGAGGAGGAGGAGGAGGAGGAGGAGGTGGAGAAGAAGGAGCAGCTGGAGGGAGAGGAGGAAGAGCAGCTGGAAGAGGAGGAGCAGGAGGAGGATTATCTGGTGGAGGAGCAGGAGGAGGAGCATCTGGAGGAGGGGGAAGAGAAATCCAATGCATCCAGAGCCATAGAGGTAATTGGAGATGGAGCTGGGTTTTGGCTGCCTTTCCCTTCCTATCAAGAGCTATTCCCACCGTATGTTATTCATGTGGTACAGACAGAGGTCAGCAGACTCTTCCTGTAAAGGGCCGGATAGGCTCAGTGGGCCACACAGCCTGTTGTAACCCACCATGGCCATTGACAGCACACAGACAAACGTGCATGGCTGTGTTCCGGTAAAATTGTATTTGTAAAAGTAGGTGCCAGCCCTCATTGGTCCCTAAGCCATGGCTTGCTGACTCAGGTCTTGGTATTTTTCTTTCAAACACACCTCTGGTTAGAGCCAATGGTTGGTGATTTGGAAACCTCCCAACGCCAGGATATCTGAACAACCAAGGCTCTGGGCTAAGCCCTTCAGAGAGTGGACCGACGTAGAATGGCAACAGTGTAAACTGGAACAGGAAGAAATCACCAAGGAGGACTGTGGGAGGAGAGATGGGGGAGCAGGGGAAAGGCAGAAATAAGCCTGCTGATTAATCCTTCCCAGCACAGTGACAATCCCCACATGGGCTGGCGATACCCCCAGGACGGCCCAGTGGGTAAACGTGCTCGCCACCAAGCCTGATACCCTAAATTCAATCCTGGGACCCACATTGAGAAAGAGAACTGGTTCAAGTTATCTTCTAAAATCCAAGTGTGCACAGTGCTATGAGCATGTACCACACACACACACACACACACACACACACACACACACACACACACACACACACAATGAGTAAATAAATAAATGAGTTTTTTTTTTTTTTTTTTTTTTTTTTTTTTTTTTTTTTTTTTTTGGTTTTTTGAGACAGGGTTTCTCTGTGTAGCTTTGCGCCTTTCCTGGAACTCACTTGGTAGCCCAGGCTGGCCTCGAACTCACAGCGATCCGCCTGGCTCTGCCTCCCGAGTGCTGGGATTAAAGGCGTGCGCCACCACCGCCCGGCTGTTTTTTTTTTAAAGAATCCTCTATGAGGGCCCGTGTCCAGCAGTGGTGCATGCCAACTTTGTAATCACCATAGCCAACTTCTCCCTAATTTTGAGGGCATGCAGATTATAGCTGTTCTGGGAACTACAGTCAATGATAACTGCCCTTCCCCCAAAATCTCCACCTTACCCACTCAAGGGGAAATGGGCACATGTGACCCCAGGTCACTGTTTAATCCTGTCTGGCTGCGTATGGACTCAGCATGAGATGGGCAGAGATGGAGGGAGAGTTAATATGAGCCCCCAAAGCCCTTTGCTCAGACAGCACACAGCAAATAAAGGGAAAGTACTTCAAGCCACATGTGGTAGGGCACACCCGTAATTCTAGCACTAGGGAGACTGAGGTGGGAAGACCATGAGTTTGAGGCCAGCCTGGGCTACATAGTGAATCCTGTCTTAAGAAACAAAAACAAAAAAGAGCTAAAAAGAACTTATTAATACCTGTACTGATGGGTCTGCATGGTTTTCCAGTTTAGAATCCAAGCCCCCCATCAGGAGAGATCTTCAAGACAGCCACTGTCTTTCTTTTAAGGATTTATTTTCAATTTGGATTATGATTATGTGTGTGAACATGTGCACAGGGGTTCAGGTGCCCTCAGAGGTTACCACTGCTCCCCCGGGGCCTTCCAGACCCTTTCGGCACATTCAGGAGCAGCGAGGCAAATGGTAACAGCAACTTGTGAGCAGGCACCTTAAGATGACCCGAGTGTAACTTAGACAGGCTCAAGACAGTTTGCCAGGGTCCTTTCAAGAGCTGGGGGTGGCAGGGGTAAGGGACTGGAGGTGTTATTTAGAGAGCCTCCTGAGAGGCATGTGTCTGTGGTACTGTGCTGACTTTCTATTATTCAATCAACTTCCTCCTAGGTCAGTGGTCTCAAACACCTAATGCTGCTGCTGGAGAATCTCTGGTACTCATGGTGTCTGTCCCCCATCTTCTCCCGTTTGAGATATTTTTGACTACTCCAAGAGGCAATTAAAAATGGCTACCCATGCCCATGACGTTTTCTTAAATTAATTTGGATTATGTGAAGTGGATTTTGACTGCTAGGAAGCTGGTGCCTTTTTATCTGAGTAGAAAGAATATGGGAACATTTCTGCCTTGCCCTTCACAATTTGATTGATACTTTTCACTTTGAAAGCTAATTATAACCGATGTGAAAGAAAAATGGAATTCAGAAATATGGGTTCTTTTTATGAATGTTCACTCTGAAAATTCAGGTCATCTGGTTAGTTTTCTCATACCTCAGTTTACTCATCAGCCGTCAGCTTGCTGTGGGTGTTAGCCATCTTTCTGTGGCTGTGACAGAATACCTGGGGACAATAAACTTTAAAAGAAGAAAGGTTTATTGGTTCATGATTCCAGAAGTCTCAGTCTACTGCTACTTGGCCATATTCCTTGGGCCACAGTGAGGCATGGTGGATGGTGTTTGGGAGGTGGAGGGGGGATGCAAGGGAGGGGGACAGGGGACAGATGGGAAGTGGACAGATGCAGGAAGGGGAAGTGACCTAACATCCTTCCGCTAAGCCCTACCTCCCAAAATGTGTCTCTCCAACAGTACCAGGGATGGTGACACATGGCTTTTTGGGACATCTCGTATCTAAGCCATGACACTTATCTATGATGAACTATGGTGCTATTCTTTCTGACCTCCAAACACAGGAAGTTATGGGTCTGACTCACTCTAACCCATCTTGGTCTAACAGAATCCCAGCCTGTGGAGGACCTCTAAGGTCACCCGTCTGACCCCTTTCTCATAGCAGGGATGCTCATGTCATCCCTGGAAAGTGGCAGTCACCCCCAAGCATATTCTTCCTGAGACTGGAGATCTCTATATTCCAAGTATTCAATTCATTTTGAAATCCACATTGTTGTTGAACACGTTCTTCCTATTCTGAGGCATTTTCCTGTGCTCTCTACCTGTGTGTCGAAGCTCTGTTTTCTGAAGTAGAGCAAAGCAGACAGACTCTTCCTGCCTTCACAGCTGTTCGGGTCTGACGTCTCTTTTATAGGCATTTTTTAGAAGTTGTTTGAAGTACAAGGAGGCAGAGCATTTTGAGAAAGGTAAATGTACCATTGCGTCTGTGGTGGCTCCTCCTGCGATCGGCCAGTTCTCAGTTAAACAAACAAAGATGTGTTCCAGTGAAGTGGGAAACCTGTAGGGTGCACTTGTTCAATACATTAGGTTTCTGAGATGGAGGTAACCCCATTTCAGGTTTACACATCACTACACCCTGCCTGGATGATGATTTTTCTCTCATCAGGAGTGTTTACACAGCTAATGAGATCGCTACATTTTAAAGCCTGCCCAGGAAGCAAAGGACCTACTAGTCTGTTTAAGATTCCAAGTGGGATCCTTCCGTTCCGTTTATAGACATTAACACTTGACATCAAGAATCTATAGTAGTAGTTAGGAAGGATTTCTTGTAGTGTAGATCTTTACCTCAGTCACAGAAAGAGATATTATTCTTTCACTTGTTTAAGACATGTTTGTTGAGTGGCTATTGTATATCATGAACTGTTTTAGACATTTGTGTTATGCAAGTAACAGAAAAAAAAAAACCAAAAAACAAAAAACCAAATCCAGATACAATCCCCTGTTCTTGTAATGCTGACATCCTGGAAAAAGGATATTTTTAGAATGTGTATTATGACACTATAATAAATTACATTGTAGGCTAAAAGATGGCTTGGTTAAGGTGTACCTTAGAGGTAGAGTACTTTGTCTAGTATGTGGGGTGAGGCCTTGGATTTATCTCTAGCACCAGGAGTGAATTAAAAGTAAGCAAGCAGGGGGCCCACAGAGTCTGAAGCAGCAGCCGCAGAGCCTGCATGGGTCTGCCCTAGGCGCTCTGCGTGTACGGCATGGTTGTTAGCTTGGTGTTTGTGTGGGACTGCTGACATCAGGAGTGAGGGTGTCTCTGACTCTTTTGTCTGCTCTTGGGACCCTCTTCCTCCTCCTGGGTTGCCTCGCCCATTCTTGATGTGAGGTTTTGTGCCTGGTCTTACTGTATCTTTTTGTGCCGTGTTTAATTGATGCCCCTGGGAGGCCTGCTCTATTCTGGGGGTAGGGGGAGGACTGGGAGGAGGGGAAGGAGGGCAAGCTGCAGTTGGGTTGCATTGTATGAGAGAATAATAAGTTTAAAAAAAAAAAAGAAAGCAGGCTAAGGAAGTTCTGGGGAGCAAGCTGCTCTGCAGCACCCCTCCATGGCCTCTGCATCAGCCGCCCTGACTTCCGTTGAGGATGAACAGTGATATGGAAGTATAAGGCAAATAAAACCTCCCCCTTCCAATAAAAGTAAAATATGGAAAGCTCTTCTTAAGCTTTTAAAAAGTTTTGTGTGTGTGTGTGTGTGTGTGTGTGTGTGTGTGTGTGTGTGTGTGTGTATGCATGCATGCGCGCGCATGTGTACAGGCCCATGCACATACATGCAGAGATCGGAGGAGGAAGTCCAATTTCTTTCTCTATTGCCCTATGCCTTATGCCCATGAGACAGTGTCTCTTACTGAATGTAGAGCTTACAGTTTGGGGCTAGACTTGGTTGGCCAACAAGTGTCAATGATCCTCCTCCCCCTGCTTCCTCCTGCTCCCCGAGCACCGGGGTTATGGACGTGGGCACCACATCTGGCTTTTAACATGAGAGCTCGGGAATGGGACTCAGGTCCTCACGCTTGTGCAGCAGGTACCGTCACCCGGTGAGCCACCTCTCAGGCCCCAAGGTTGTACGGTCTTTAAAGAAGAAAACAACAACCAGACAAAGTTAGGAGCAAGCGCACCAGGGTGTAACTAGGGCATGTGGACCGATGGCCGAGGGTGATCTGGAGACAGCGCTTTGTCTTCTGAAGCCCAGGGCGGCAGAGCACTGAGACTGCATCCTTCACAGACAGGGAAGTAGCTAACAGTGCTGGGAAGCTGGGATAAAGAGAGAGAGAGATCACCTGAAGAAAGAGAGCGAGGGGAGGATGGGCGTCGAGTTCAAAGCTAGGAATGGGGCCTTTAGGATGGCCTCCAGGGGGATGGGACGGTCGGACAAGAGATGCGCCAGAAGTGACCAGGAAATCAGGAAGAAGCTAAGAGGAACTAAAATACAAAATGGGTGTCTTGAGTATCTTGACAGTCATGAAAGGGTGCCTTTATTTTATTGTTATTCTTGCTGTTACTATTTTGGAGGTTTGCTTGTTTGTTTGAGACAGGGTCTTTCTCTACAGAGTTGGCCTGGAACACACCAGGGACTGGCCTCAAACTCAAAGCAACCCCTTTGCCTCAGTCTCCCAAGTGCTGAGCTTATAGATATGGATCATCACACACAGCAAAGAAGACTGCTTTATTTACTCTATGTGTGTGTGTGTGTGTGTGTGTGTGTGTGTGTGTGTGTGTGTGTGTGTGTGCGTGCGCATGTGGTGTGTGAATGTGGAAGCCAGAGCTGGTGTGAGGTGTCTCTCAGCACATTGCCTTGAAAATGAACGTGATTTGGTCATTGTGCACCATTGTTTTGGGTTGGGGATCTGATCTTGGTGGGAATTTGGGTGAGGGATATTTCTGCTGGGCTAAGAATAGATGATACCTATAGGGAACAGAGATAGAAAGCCACAGGTGGTATGTGAAACTCTGGAAGATGGAGGCAAAACTCCAGGGTCAGAGTCACAACCCTAATGAACTGCCTGAGGCAGGAATCATGTAGCAGATCCAATATGGCACCTCACCAGAACAGGAAGCAAGAAGAGACCTGTCAGCATAGCCAAAGACAAGGAAAAGGTCAAGAAAGAGCTCTTGCCTCTGCATATTTTACCTCAGGGTATTATAATTAACATATCTTCCATGGTTTGTATCTCTGTACTATTCTAAGAGCAAAATAAGCCAGAGAGGCCACCCTGGGAGATGCCCCCCACCACATTCTCCAAACTGAGCCAGGAAGGAGGTGCCTGCACCTCCCCTGCTGTGGGATGTTCTGTATGGCAAATGTGTTGCTCTTATTGGTTGGTAAATAAATCACTGATTGGCCCGTGGCCAGGCAGGAAGTATAGGCGGGACAAGGAGGAGAATAAAGCTGGGAAGTGGAAGGCTGCGTCAGAGACACTGCCAGCCGCCACGATGACAAACAGCATGTGAAGATGTCGGTAAGCCACGAGCCATGTGGCAAGGTATAGATTAATGGAAATGGATTAATTTAAGCTGTAAGAACAGTTAGCAAGAAACCTGCCACGGCCATACAGTTTGTAACCAATATAAGTCTCTGTGTTTACTTGGTCAGGTCTGAGAGGCTGTGGGACTGGCAGGTGAGAGAGATTTGTCCTGACTGTGGGCCAGGCAGGAAAACTCTAGCTACACTCCCCTTAGCTTCTGTTGTGGTCAGACATGTCAGGAAGTCCAGACCTCGGGCCTACGTCCTAAGGGAGCTAAAGATGTGCTGTTTTGCATCTGAAATGCCCCCTCAGGTTCATGTCTTTGTTGGCTGTGCTATTTTGGGAGGCCACAGAACCTTTTGGAGGTGTTGGGGGCTCACTGCTAGAAGCAGGACACTGAGAAGAAGTCTTTGGAGGCTCTGTCTAGGTCTATTTCCAGCTGCTCTCTGATTCCTGGTCTGCTGGGATATGGGAACTGCACACTCCCACCACCATGCACTCTGCCATGCCCCCGTCCCCCCAGCACAATGGACTGAAACCTTGGAAACCAAGAGCCAAGATGAAGACTTCTCTCCTTCCGTTGTTTTGGTCATAGAGACATAACAGATAGCTTGAATGGTGGACAGGGTGTCAATTCCAAAGCATTCATGATGAAGGGTGGAACCCTTGTCAGCAGAGACCCTCCTCTCAAGGACTCAAGGTCTACTGAGAGAGGGCTCAACCTTCAGGAGTATCACAGGACAGCAGTCTGGGCACTGTCATGAGTTCTGGTTGCTTAACTGTGGGGAAATTATAGAGGGCCAGAGAGCTGGGGGGACTTAGTTCATAGAGATGCAGCGTCAAATGAATAGGATCCCCACGCCTCTACATGTGATGCTTTTACTCACAAGGGTTTGCGATTTCAGAGTCCATCCTTAGATACAGGTGTTTAGGAATCTATAAAAGTTGATGAGAATTGAAAACTTTATTGGTCCCCAAAGAAAACTATTAAATTGAATTAATAAAATTTTAATTTGTGGAAATGGCATCATAATGATTTATTTAATTGCTAACTTAGTACAGTTGTCCTTTAGTATCCATGGGGGACCCACTCCAGGACCACACTTCCACATCTAAATCAGTAGGCATTCCTGTGCTGTACAAAATGGTGAAATATTTGCATATAATGTGGACAACCCTCAAATAATTTAAATCATCTCTAGATGACTTTAAGCATCCAATGTAGAGTGAAAGTGCTATTGAAATAATTATTTTACTATATTGCTTAGGGGAAAATATAAATAAAATAAAATAAAGTCTGTATAAGTTCTTAACAGACACACTTTCCCCTAAGTATTTTCTATCCAGTATGGCATACAGAACCTCCAGATATGGACAACCGACTGTTAATCAAATGACACATTTGAAACCAACAAAATCTATAGTTTTCTTTTTTTTTAACCCGGCAAGAATTCCTAAGCAGGCGTAAGAACTGCCAGGAAGCCGCCGCCAATCATCATTTAAATTACTCGTAGCCAAAACATTTCAAAAGCAAAAATTATCATTTTTAAAATGTGTTTTTGAGGCAAAAAAAAAGTACTCACTAGACTGGATCTGAGATGTGGGGTTAGGGTCCATAACTCAGAAGTTGTCGGCGAGGTCCTGACAAGTGCTCACTTGATCTGTGCAGCCAGGCGGGTAAAGGTGGAATAGCGGGCCCACTGCAGAGACCCGGGTCAGGAAAGCCTCTCTGCTCCAGCTTCTGTGGGCACCCTGCTCCCCCCGCCCTGCCTTCCACACCATGGCCTCGTTCATTTACTTCAGTAACTCTTTTCTGGAACAAATTCTCCCATAGCTATCCTTTCCAGAATGCTACAGTAACAAGAGTTCTCAAAGACTTTGATTGATGGGGTTTGAAACACGCTTTCTTTTTAGCAATATTTATATTTGATCCCTTTTGGACCAACTGCACATAACTAGAGCTTATCACATTGCTGGAAATTATGGGAAGACTCAGAAGCACAGGAACTCCGAGCCTGTTGAGCCCCGAGAGAACAAAGATTAATAACAGTTTCTGCTCCGCTGCCCCTGACCTCTGATATCTGTAAATAACATTTGGAAAAGATGGGGCACATCATGATCTATGACATGGTGGCGGCCATTCCAGTTGTTCTATCTTCAGGTGTGATTTATCATTCTCTATGGTGACACAAATCATGGACCTAGCCTGACATGCTGGAATGTCGGACCTACTGACTGCAGCAGCAATGAACCTAAACAATGAACACCCTAACATTTTTAGCCTGGGTTAGACCTATCCTGCTGATTCAACTCAAAAATATGTTGCAAAAACACACTTTGCAAACCCTTTGGTTTTGCTGCTGGCAGGGAGCAGCTGCTCCTTTCCAACTCTTGGGAGAACCAATGAGAAGGAGTACAAATAGTGAAATGATCTAATCTCTTAACTTAAATATTTTCATATTTATTTTATGGGGCTGGAGAGACATGTTAGCAGTTAAACGTGCTAGTTGCTCTTTCAGAGGACCTGAATTTCATTCAAGCACCCATGTTGGGCAGCTTACAACTGCATGTAACTAACTCTAGCTCCAAGGGATCTGACAGCTTCCTCTGACAAAGACCATTAGGTGAAATAGCTGTTCTGCTATGTATCTGTGTGAGTGAATGCACACATGAGTGCAGGTGCCTGAGGATACCAGAAGAGGGCACTAGATACTTCAGAACTGGAGTTACTGGCATCTGTGGGATGTCCAGCTTGTTATATGGGTGCTGGGATGTGAACTCCAGTCCTCATGATTTCTCAGCAAGCTCTCTTAAGCAGTGAGCCAATCCACCAGGCCAAACAGGGTCTAATTGTAGGTGAAAAGTTATCCTCACTTTTATTTCTTTCCTCCCTTCCTTTCAGCACAAATACTATGCCAAGTGACCACTGAAACTAGCCTGGTTACAGCTATCTTCAGAAGCACTAAATGGAAGGAGGTCTTTCCAGTTTTCTATCTTGAGACCTGAATCTCAGAAGCATGCCAGTTAGCTCTCTGTCTTACGTGGAGGGCCTGCGGGCTACTGTCGGTGAGTGCTTGCCTCTGTGGAGGTATGTATTTGTCCCCCAAAGAGGATGAGTAATCAAACTCCACCTCTTCCATCTGCCCCTCAGTACAACCATCTTCCCTGAAATGAATGGGGACAAGAAGATGTGAGGAGGTTCTATATGAAAACACCCTGTTCCTTTTTGTAAAGAGTGGCACCTATAGAAAGTAAAATAACTTTAATAAAAATGACAGTGGATCATTTCTCTTTGGAATGACCTTCATATTTTAACCCAAATTATTATTATTTTTTTTAATTTACTTAAGGAATCCAGGGATCTTGGATTTAAAAATACTTTGGTGATTTTTCCCCTCTCTTGGGACAGAGACTCACTATGCAGCCGAAGTTGGCTTAGCACTTGCTCTGTAGCCCAGGCTGGCCTCAACCGCCTCACCCTGCCTCAGTCTGGAAAGTGCTGGAATTACGGGCATGTACGCCCAGTAAAAATAATATTTGAGTTGCAATGAGTCACATTTACATGATACCTTCAAAAGGCTCCAGCTGTATGTTAGATCAACATCTTAAAAATTAAAAAATAATTTGTTCTAGATTCATGTTTTGTTTAGACAGAAATGCGGTGCCTAGCTTGACAGAGCAGCGAGGAGGATTTTTCTCCTCTCGGGTCCCATCTCGGTCAGAGTGTTGATGCTCCCACCAACCCTGGCTTGTCTTACCTGATGTCCTCCCAGTCTCCTTGCTTCACCCACAGATTGTCCCCTAGTTTCAAATGCCAGTCACCGAGCTGAGATGACAGATTTACCCATTATGATATGCTCAAGCCTCCTGGAAGCGGCGCCTGTGGCCCTGCTGAGCCCCGTGGCGGGGACTTTGAGGGCATGAGTCGAGGTGACTGAATCCTGGGCAAGGGGAGACCAGAGCGAGTGGTCTAAGCGACTGCCATCATCTCACTGGGCAAGGACTGTCGCCTTTCCTACTTTAATTTTCCAATTTTTAGATGTCAACTTCTGAGCCACTCTAGAGACAATAGAAACTTCCCCAGCGTTGTCCAAAGTGACATTCATTTGCTCGTCTCAAACCCAGATGAGAAGCAACAATGAACTTTCAGTGCATAGCAGCACTTTGTCATATAGAGTGGGTTATTAATACTACCCCGGAGCCTTGGCAAACGCTGTCCTCCATCACATTCCACATTCTACTTTTTCATAAACATCTTATCTCATCCAACCTAACATAGCTCTTAATTCTTTATATAACCACGAAACTCAACACTCCACCTTCGTTGGATGGGTCCTTCTTTCGCAAACCCGGTCCCTCTCATACTCGCTTTATATTACAACAACATTAATTGCTATTTTATGCACATCCACAGACAGACATCTTCACAACTTCTTGGTAACTTACAAGTGATCTGGTTGACAGCATCTTCAATTAGCAGAGTCATTTCCATATCCTGGACATATACATTGATCAGAAAAGATGACAATTTATTTTTAGACAGACGCAGCCTGCATAATTTAAATATATTTCCCATTTGGCAAAAATGGTGTTGTAGCTAATGTATGTTCAATATTTCCAAAAACATTGGTACTTTCCCATAAATATCTTCCATATTTTTTTCAGTGAGTAATAAAAAAGGTTGAGGTGGGATGTGTTTTAGCCCACCACATTATATCACTCCTATTTTTCCTCTTTGTTGGATGGCAATCAGGGGCCCCGATGCCAAGCTTTGGAAGCAACAGCATCTGGCTCCTTGGCAGAACCCGCAGGCAGACTTGTTGCCAGCCTCTAAGCTGTGTCTGGGTCTGTTGCAGGGTTTGGCTGCAGATGGACGCTCTGGGTTGCCTCGTGCTTCTGGAAGCTAGTCCTGGCTTTCCTTTGATTCTGAGGACTTTACTCATTTTTATTCATTTGTGAAGAAGGGCCCATCCAAATGTTTTATGAAACCAACACAGGAGAACATTAATGGATCAAATTTTGCCTTTGAAGAGGCAGAGGTCAGTGTGCGTTTGGGCAAGAGATACGACATGCGGGAGACATGTCCGCGTGTGGGTGAGCTTCATCCCGTGAGCTCCTTTCTATTCCAGAGGGCTCTGAAGGAGGGTGGATTTGCATTCCTGCCTCTCCCTCCCTCAGGATGAGGCTGTGTGCTTACTGGAAAAGCAGAAACAGGGAGAGCTCAGCCACCCTCAGATGGAGAAAGTCCCTCGCTTCTTTTGTCTTTTTTTTTTTTTTTTTTTTTTTTTTTTTTTTTTTTTTTTTTGGTTTTCGAGACAGGGTTTCTCTGTGTAGCTTTGCGCCTTTCCTGGAACTCACTTGGTAGCCCAGGCTGGCCTCGAACTCACAGAGATCCGCCTGGCTCTGCCTCCCGAGTGCTGGGATTAAAGGCGTGCGCCACCACCGCCCGGCCTCTTTTGTCTTTTTAATGGCCCCAGACCATGAGGACAGGAGGCCCCACGAGGGAGGCCCTCTCCACACTCCTCTCCTATACTGTGTTATTGTTCACCTGAGTGTGGAACTACGCATGACGAGAAAGAAGCATGCATGTTAAGTCTTAATTTAGTCTGAACTGAGTACATACATTGAAGCCAGATTACTTCTGCTGGCTTTGCCAAGAATGTGGCCTCTAGGGCAAGACTTCCCCGTTTTCTTAGGATTTTGAAATGCTGCCTCTAGCTCCGTGGGGTAGTATAGTCCTGTGATACCAAGGATCGGGGAAGCAGAAGAACAATAGTGAGTTCAAGGCCAGCCTGGGCAACACAGCACCCTAGACGCCATCTCATGAAACAACAACAACACACACACACACACACACACACACACACACACACACACACACACGAAAGAAAAAACATCACAAATCATAGCAACCCATCGACAAATGAAAAGCTCCTATCACTATCCATGTTACTTACCACTCAGATCCACTAGGAAAAAAAATCTCCAAGCCTGGGGACTTGACAGAGTTAAGAACACTAGCTGCTCTTGCAAAGGACCTAGGTTCAATTTCTAGCACTTACAAGGTAGCTCACAACCAGTCCCAGTCCCAGGGTATCTGATGCCTTCTTCTGACCTCTGTATGCACATGGTGCATAGATATGCATGCAGACAAAACACCATACACATAAAGGCAAATACAGGGCAAAAAACAAAACAAAAAAACAAAAAAAAACCCTCTGTCTCGCACACATACACAAATACCACTATTTTAGTCAACATATATTTTATGTTTGTTCCAAAGATGTAACCATTTTGTGGTGTTTTCTGGGTGTACTCCTTCTCTCATTGATTCATTTGCTGGCAGCTTTTGATTGAACACCTACTTTTTTTTTTTTTTTGGTCAGACACGAAGTCCTGCTCTCAGAGTGTTGATTCCCTAATAGGAGAAGGGAGGCTGCTAACAAATTGACTACCAAGATCGCTGTAGACAGTGAGAGTGCTAGGAGGAAGTAAGACTGTAGCATGCAGAACACCCCGGTGCAGGTGGACAGCCGCGCCCGTCAGACTGCGGCCCACTTCTGGGCACCCGTCCAAAGGAGATAAAATCGCTGTCTCAAAAGAAACCTTCAGAAGCTGAGGAGATGGCTTCGTTAAGAGCACTGGCTGCTCTTGCAGAGGACCCAGTTCAGATCCTAGCAGCTATACTGGCAGGCCTGTAACTCCAGTTCCAGGGGATCTAATGCTGTCTTCTGGATTCTATTGGCACATGCACATGCATGTGGAAACACACACACACACACACACACACACACACACACACACACACACACACACAGCAGAGGGGGTGGTGGTGGATAATTCTTCAATGAGGGCTGCCTTCCCCTGTTCACTGCAGCAGCAATTTCCATAATGGCCAAGGCATGTGTTCCTCCACACATGACTCAATAGAAAAAAATGTAGTGTGCATACACAATGGCATCTTATTGAGCTTAATGAGAAGGAAATCCTGTTATTATTCCAAAATGGTGTGTGTGTATGTGTGTGTGTGTGTGTGTGTGTTTGTGTGTGTGTGTGTAAAGATTACCCAGAATAATGCCCAGGAAATCATTTAGGGCATCGTCTATCAACCTCTAAGATACTATGCTAAATGAAATAAGCTAGGCATAGAAAGACATATACCACATGATTATCACTTATTTCTACAACTTTAAAACAAGATCATAGAAACAGGAAGTAGAGAAGTGATTGCCAGGAACTAGAGGAATGCAGAGATATTGCCAAAAAGGATACAAAGTTTCTATAAGATGGATAAGTTCTGGACACCTAGTTTACAGAGTATGGAGCAGGACTCACAGGCATGTGTTTCATGTTTGAAATTTGCTGAGAGTAGGTCTTAACATCATCACACACACACACACCACCTATGTAAGGTGATGTATATGTCAAGTCAGTTTATTGACACAATCGCTTCAAAGTGTGCATCCAAACATGTTAGACATGTTTAATGTACATACTTTTTTTGTTTTTTATGACTGTGTGTGACTGCATGTGACTGTGTGTGTGTGTGTGTGTGTGTGTGTGTGTGTGTGTGTGTGTGCCCATGTGTGTACATGCTGAGGCCAGAGGAGGGTACCAGGTGTCTTCCTTTGACACTTCGCTTTATTCTCTTGAGACAGGGTCTCTCACTCACTGGAAGCTTGTTGTTCTAGATAAGCTGACTGGCCAGCAAATGCCCAGCATCTCCTTGTCTCCATCTCCCAACATTGGGGTAATAGTCATATGTGACTATCCCTGGCTTTTTCATGTGAGTGCTGGAGATTCAAACTTGGGTCCTTGGGCTCACAGCGAAAGCATTCTTATCCCCTAAGCCATCTCCCATATTCCTGAATATATATCATTTGTTTTGGCAGTTCTATCACACTACAGCTTGAGAGAGGCTTGACAAGAGAGATTGTTTAAGGGAGTAGCATTAGGTCTAAGATCACATTAGCAGAAAGCAGCCAGCCAGTGGTCTTCAGGGGCAGTAGTCCTGCAAGAGGAATTAACAAGGCAAAGATATCAATGAAGAAAGACCCTGGCACAGCTGATCCACAGAGGGCATGGAGTGGTAATCCTGCTGACTGTCAGGAGGGTCTTGCTCACTGAGAGCAGATTTGTGAGTCCTGGAGTATAATCTAGCAGCAATGGGAAGGCATTGGTGCTTTTCAGTAGAGGAATGACATGGTTGACTCATAAGTTTGAAAGGTCACTTTGGCTACAGTGTAGAGGGAGAAAAGAAACAGAGAAGTAGGGAGTCTAAGAGATGACATTCAGTAATAATGATTATGTTGGGTAATCTTTACACACACACACACACACACACACACACACACACACACACACACACACACACGATTTTGGAATAATCTCCTGCACCTAACAGGACAAACTGTAGGATTCCAACTGCATCAAGAAGATGTGTTACTTCCTTGCACTACGAGACTGAGCAGAGTAGAAAAGCGTTACCTTTTTATTTGTCTTTAAGCAAGAACAAGACAACGTTAAGCCTAGGTATAATAGTGTATTCCTATAATCCCCAAATCTACTACAGAGTGAGACCAAGGGAGAGGAGAAAGGGAGGGGGAGAGGGAACAGGAGGAAGAGGGAGATCAAAAGGATATATTCAGTGGGAAGTGACGGTACCTTTAATCTCAGCGTTCAGGAGGCAGAGGCTGGTCTCTGTGAGTCAGAGGCCAGCCTGATCTACATAAACAGCTCCAGGCTATTCAGGGCTACACAGTAAGAGCTTGCCTTATTTTTTTTTTTAAAGATTCATTCAGATATCAAAACTTTACATGTTAAGAAAATGAACCAAGTAATCTGGGGGATTGAAAATACAGCCTGGTGGATTGCTCAGGAAACAGGAGGAGGTCAGGCAGAGGTCTCGGAACATGTTTCTGTGTGTGCTAAGGGTGGGAACACGGTCCTGGTCCTAACCCAACGAGCTGAGTTCTCCTTGGAGAGCTAGCTTCAGCTCCTCCCTCACCCCAAGTTCCAGTGCTCCCCAGATGCTCTAATAAGAGCATCTTGATCCACTCATGGGCCATGGAAGACGATCTCTTCCCTTGGGCTTTGCAGCTATTCTATCCCTCATATATTTTAGTCTCCATCTGTTGACCTCCCTGAGCTGAAAACTTCCAGTGATACCAAGGAAACTGAGTTTCAACAGACCCAGGAGGAGGAAAGGTCTCTTCCAGCTAGTGTGGGAAGTTGTTCTTGTTTATCGTTGAGCATGTATCAGAAAAAAAAAAAAAAAAACAACACCTAAAAACCTCAAAAGACTATAAGATGTAGTCACTGACTGGTGCCTAATGTGGGGGATACACAACGCACACAGTCAAGTGATCTATTGACCTCTTGGGTGTCTACGGCTGTGGTCATCTGAAGGACTCAGATCTCACATCTCTTTCCTCCTTTTAAAAATCACCACGAATGTCAAGTATCGGTACTTCTCTATCGCTTCCCAATTCTGGCATGCTATCATTTTCTATGTTAGCCAAAGGGTTTTTCTTTCCCCTCCATTTTTAGTAAACTGTTATTAAACATTGCCAAACCTCTTCAATTAGTCTAAATAAGTGTAATCTACTTAGTGTAAATTGAAGTGTTCTATCCCTTTTGAGTGAGCAAATGCCTCTACCATGATGATATGTCCATGTGGACAGCAACTTTTCTTTTAAGTCAAATACTGGACTCAGTTGACCAGTCATTTGCTTGGATGTATTCATCAATTTACAAAAAGAATATATGTACACACACACACACACACACACGTGTATAATATGACCACAATATTGAGCTCATTTTCCTTTGAATCTACTTTTCTCTAATACCATATAGAGCAAACTATTGTACATTTCCCCTTTTACACGGGAACTCTGTGTGTTCTTCTAAATTCTGTCGGTTGGTTTCTACTAGGTTTTTTTTTTTTAATGTCAGTTGAAGAACTATAGATTTGTCATTACAAGTTATGACTGGAATGTGGCTAGTTTCTCATCCTTACCATCAAAGGCTTTTAGGATGTTGCCAGTTACCTTGAGGTTCCTCATTTAGACCAGAACGGAGTGACTATTGCTTCTGACAGAAGAGGTAGCCTGGTGTCCCCTTGGCTAGATGGGCTCAGAACCTTCCTAAAACACCAAAGTGTTGTCTGGCCTCAAAACTAACAACTTCTGGGCTCCTGCTTTTTCCTGTGGAGTTCTCTGAAAGCACGGTGCTTGAGTTGTGGTGATTGGGGTCAGTTCCAGGACAGGAGCCTGGCCAGAGCTGGCTGCCAGGATCTGAAGCATCTATGGGATCTTCCCTTCCTTGGCAATGAATTTGAGTGGGTACCAGCCTCCCTAGTCCACATGGCAACATCTCATAGGCTGACTGGCGGCGGATCCAGGGATGGAGTCTTCAGAACCACTTGATCCCCTGACACTCTCGAGTGTGGTCAAAGACGTGCGGCAGGTAGTTCCTAGCCCCAGCGCTCCCCTAGTACAAATTAGATAAAAATCTGTGATATGTAGAGCTGGGGAGGGAGATGGTTCATAACGTACTCACTGTACAAACATCGGGACCAGAGTTCAGATCCAGCACCCATGTGAAAAGCCTAGCATGGCTGCATGCACCGGTAACCCCAGTGCTGAGGCAGTCGGAGACAGGCAGATGCTTGAAGCTCATTGGTCAGCCAGTCTAGCCAAATCATAAACTTCAGGTTCAGTGAGAGAGACGGCCTAAAAAAAAAAAAACTGGGGGATGTAACTCAGTGGAAAATCACTTGCCTCTTATATATGATGCCTTAAATCCAATCCACAGTATTGGTAGCCGTTAATCCCAGCACTCGGGAGGCAGAGGCAGGCTGATCTCTGTGAGTTAGAGGCTAGCCTGGGCTACAGGGTGAGTTCCAGGACAGCCAGGGCTGTTACACAGAGAAACCCTGTCTCAAAACACCAATAAATAAATGAATGAATAAATGAATGAATGAATGAATAAAAAAATAAATAAAGCAAAAAGCAACCAAGAAGTTGCCTGTCTTTGACCTCTGGCCTACACACACACACACACACACACACACACACACACACACACACACACGAATGCACATATTCACACTAACAAGTACACACACACACGAATGCACATATTCACACTAACAAGTACACACACACACACACACGAATGCACATATTCACACTAATAAGTACACACACACACACACACACCAGACATGCACACAAAAAATTTTAGTCTGTGCCATGTATGTTTTCCAGGCAAACAGCCATGGTGGGACTAGAGTCCATGTCTAGGTATCTTACTGCAGCTGTCCTTGAAGACATTGAAGAAATTTGTCTATCCTTTCTTTTTGCCTATCTGAAAGTCTGCTTTGCTACTCGAGTGACGTGTTCTAAGGACCTAGCTGTCCCTGCAGCTCTCTCTCTGTGGGTCACGCCCTCAGAGGCATGCTAGCTAACCTGGTCTCTTTGCCGACATTTCTTTCGTCTTTCCAAACCCTCCTGTGAAGTACATGAGCTCATCTGCTTTCCTTCCTCCTCCTCAGACCCCAGTCACCTCTGGCACTCAGGGAAGACTTTGGCTCTTGTGCTCACAATGCCCCTTCCTGTGACTATCATTCCTGGACACTTCATCCTCCACAGCAATGATCCAGCTTACACCTTGGCCTCTGCTTCTTGATCTTCTTTGCTCAAGAGCACTTTTCCTGAACTCCTATGTCCAAATCCAAGATGCCATAATTCACAAGTATCTCCATGCAGATCAGCCTCAGTTTTTGTGCTTCCCATAAGAGGAGAGTCTCCAGGTTGATGGGTCTCCATTGTTTCCATATCCTCACCTCACAGGCTCTCCTAAAAACAGTCCAACCCAACCACTGTCCCCTTCACTGAGCCAGCATAGCTCTGGTCCCTGGTACCAGTGCCAATGTCCTGTAGTAGCTTTCTGCCTTCTCCTCCCAGATTTCTCAGCAGTACCGGGCAAGTGCATGGCCACCTCTGGAACCCTCCATTTTGGGGGCTTCCAGGGCGCTGTACTATCTGGGTTGTTCTGCTTCACTCTAGGCTGTGTTCCTCTGACTCTAGACTCTATTCTTCACTTTCTGGCCACCTACATTCTCCCAAGGTGCTCTCACCCATTCCCACAGATCCGGGACACATTTATTCCTCCAACCATCACACTGACTTATGTAGCTCTGATATTTCTTGAGCTCAAGTCAACACACATGACCCTCTCTTAAATGACTGACAGGTTCCTTACACTTGGCTGTGTCAACACTGAACCTTGTTTTTTTTTCTTTCTCAATATAACTGAGCTTTTGCGGCATCTCAGTCTACGTCACAGCCACCCACCCAACTGCTCCAACTAAGAGCCTTGGGGTCATTTCTCATTCTTCTCCTTTACTCAAACTCCCCATCCAGCCCAGAAATAAGTCCTATCAATCCTGCTTTCAAAATACATCCCCCACATGACCTCGTCCCAGCACTACGACCCCTGTAGCCAGAGTATCAGCACTCATCATCCAAACTGCTGCTGCTGCTCTGCCTCCCTGCCTCCACCATGCCTCCTATTGTTCGTCTTGCACAGGGCAGATGGCAGATTTCCCTGAAGCATAAATCAGGTTACGTCACTCCCATGCCTTACACTCTGTGCTGTCTTTTAATTAGGCTTCAAATTGAATCCAAAATGGCTGCCCTGATCTGATCCTGCTGTCCCCTCTCCTGTTTCTCTGTGTCCTCCAGCCTTTCTGTCCTTTCAGCCACACTCATTCCCATCTTAAGACCATTGCACCTGCTGCCCAGATGGTACGAAGCATCCTTCCCTCAGGTCTGTGTGTGCCTCCTACTCTCCTTCAGGCCTCAGCTCACATGGCACCTCCTCACAGACTCCCTTGTCAAGCAGTACCCTGTGTCCACCCCAGCCCACAGCCTCTCCTCTTAAATGCTCAATTTATCTCTCAGGGCACACAGAAAAACTTGAAGTCATCATGCTTGTTTTCTACATGTGCTCCTTGTCTCTATCAGATTAGAAAATTGCAACATCCCATGGCCTCAGTCTCAGATGATATTTCTGTCCACCAGCCATGGAACTGTGTCAAATAAAGATAAATATGCCTCCTTCCACGTGTTCATCATCACCAGAAGTAGTCATACTCAGAGAAATGTGAGTGCATACATACATTTATATGCCTATACATAAATACATACATGCATGTGTATGTGTGACAGTGTGCTACTCAAGGTGAAATGGTAAAAGATCATTGACCTACCAATGTAGACATGACTTCTCTTTCTCATGGTTCACGTTGATTAATTATCCAGAACAGGTGTCTGGAGCAGAGTGACAATCACTTTGAGAGGGTTTAGTGATTCTAAGGTTTCACCAAGCATTCACCATGTGCCAGCACTTGATCAAAGTACATGATGGGTCTGGGGAGAGCCTCATGAGACCTTTAAATGTGGCTCACTTCTAGTCCAAAGTGAAGCTTTTGTTTGGCTAACTCTAGGGGTCATGGTTTGCCCTCACTGGTTTGGAGGGGGTGCATCCAGGTCTACCTGGGGTATAGGAATAGGATCCAAGGAGGTACTCTGAAGACGGAACTCCTAAGTTACAGATCACATCTACAGTAGGTGCTGGTCCCCAGGGACCAGTCCAGCACTGAGGTCATTTTAGGTAGTGCCAAGAGCTATGAAGATGGTGTTGTGTGGTTAAAGCACCTTCAACAAAGCCTGAAAACACTAAGGCAGTCAAATTAAAGGAAAGTGGGTAGCAGCAAAGGCATTTGAAGAATCTCGCTGCATTAGGAGTTCACATGGAGGACATTCTATCCCAGAAGGGAAGTGAGTCGGAACTTGCTGAACAGTACTGCAAGAGGACAATTGGACTTAAGAAATTTAATATTTTACACTGTTAGGCTTTAAATCGTCTACCATGTTTTTTCATGCTCCATTGTTGAATCCTTCAAAAGGTGCCTCAGAAGGGTCTTCAGGTGAAGCTATCTATGACAAGACTAAGTCTAGGACACATTCTTATGGTCAGGTCACAGTATGAAGAGGCCCCGCCCCGACAAGGGGTTTCCAGTGTTCCCATAGCCTTGTTGAGTAGCTGGCAACTACTTGAGAACTATACCTTATCCCATCCTGTGTGAATGTGAAACCAGTGCTGGGTGTCTGTGGTGCACAGAGGCAGGTGGTCTGTCTACAGTTTACATGTTACTTAAAATTCCCCAAGCCACCTACAGTAAGTGCTTGAAATAAACGGTGGGAATTCGTTAGAATAATCTTGCAAGCATCCATGTAACCCTTAAAGGCCACCCAAAGACCAGGGAGAGGCTGGTAGCCTGCTGTACCAGGTACCCCGGGAAGCATGTGGGGAAGACACAGGAACTGCTTGTCTGAGCATCACGAAATCCCTCGCCAACTCTCAGGCTTCCCTTGGAGGCTGGACAAGAACATTATTTCATATTTAATAAGCAGCCAATTAAAGCGCTACCATGAAGTGGGGGTTGGTGGGGAAAAATGCCACCACGAGGGCTGGGGGTTCTATTTCAAGGATAACCATGAATGTACCCATCGTCTCCCTGATTCCTGGGACTCTCTTGTTCTACTGTTTGGGATAAAATTCTCCTTGGGACCCTTGGCGGCCTTGGAGGAAGGAAGGACTCTAATGCCACCACTCATCTTTGTACAGGGGAAATGGTAAATGAACTATAAAAGCAAGCAAGCAAGCAAGCAAGCAAACCCATGCCCAGGCAAACAGTAGCCAGCATGCCAGGCCATGGGCAATTGGAAACAGCACTGTGCCCGGTCTCTGTCACTTCACAAGGCCTAGGTCGTTCCATGTCTCAGAGTTTCCTGGCTAGAATGTCATTTGCTCTTCACATCCTTCCAAGGGCTGATGAAAAGCTATTTATTACTCTGTTGGGTTGAGACTCCTGACATAGACAATCACCTGGAAGGATTCCTTCAAGGATGATCTGCTGGCGTTTATTTGATCACCAACCACTTGCTCATTCTCTATAGACCAGCCTTGTGGGGGTCTCTAAAGAGCCAGAGAAAGAAAAGATACTTCCTGCTCTCAAGGGGCTGGTGGACCATGGGAAATGCAGGCCAGCGAGTCCACAGTAGAAGTCCCAGGGGCTGTGAGGTATAGGAAGGACCATGTTGGGATAAGGGCAGGGTATCTAATTCAACCTCAGAGACCTCCAAAAGGAAATGCTTTGGAAGGGAGGGAACTTTCACATCTCCAGATTTCAAGGAGGAATAGAAGCCCAAAGAAATGGAAGACAGAGAAACTAAGGTGTGGTCCAGATAAGCCAGGCCCTCTCAGGCACCTGGCTACAGAGAACAGTGGGTGTGCCCATCTGAAGGAAGAGAAGGCCGGCAGGGCCAAACAGTGGAGATTCTTCTGGGCGACTCTGTGAATGCTGCTATTTATTGTGGAGGCTGTGGGAATGCTGGCGTGGTCATGGCTGAAAAGTCCTCCTCCAAGTAAGGACAGAATGCAAAAGAGCCATCCCGGGGGCTCAGGTGGGACGAAGGCGTGAGGTTGAAGCTAAGCAGAATTACAACCCACCAAATATAAAGGAGTGTGGTGGGATGCCCAGCCTTCTGATACAGACAAGCCACTCTTGCTTTTAATGAACTACTGATAGTGCATTTCCCTCCAATAGCTACAAAATTTTCTTTATTTCCACAGGAAACCCCCCTCTCTAAGGTTAAGCTCAAAATTATTTCAACTCAAGGAGTTTACTCTAGGCCACACTTTGACTTTGAATCAAGAGTCAGAGTGTGAAACCCCAGGAGGACTCTGGATCACAGAGCTGAATTATGACGGCTTGATGTTCTCAGGGTATATTACAATTCTCGCTTAAATGGGGTGTGACCTGGGAGACACAAAGGATGGGGATCCTAAGAATAGAGGCTGGGCTGCCATGCAAGCAAGATATATAAATATGAATGTCAAGCCACTCGAATGCATGAAAGGCTTTTAAAATGCCAGAGAGTTCCAAAGTACACCGGGCCTCAGAGCCACAATGAGATGATAATGGAGGCGACCAGCAGCAGGGACCACCCACCAGCGGTTTCATTGCTGTAACTGGGAATGAAGGGTCTCCCTGGAACGATTGACACTGGATGGCATTGTCATTTTTAGCACATGCTAACTCTGTGCCTGTGAAAGGAATTGTCTCCGTTAAGCTGGAGCCAGACTATTTATGGACATCCCGGCTCCCACCACATTCCGGTGCCATGGCCATAGGTAAGAAAAAAATGGAAAATGCCTACTTGGTTTCCACACACTGACCCATAAATTCCCTGTCTGTGCTTAATTAACCGAGGAAGAAATATGCTCCAGGGCTCTCTTTTCTTTCTTTTGCTCTTCTTTTTTTTTTGGGGGGGGGGGAGGGGGTGGTGGTGTCGAAGCTTAGGTTCAGTACAAACCCTACCTTTGTACTCATTCCCTTTCTTTTGGCCAACCTTGGGTCACAGTGGACTCTGGGGCCACCCACAAAGCAATAGGTCAAAGGCCTGCCCTTAACCCTTTCTCCAGCCATAAAGAGAGACAAAAATCACTTGCTTTCTTTGCAGAACACAAAGATCAGACAATAACTACTCCATTGTCTTGCTTTAGAAATATACACACATGCACACATACGTGAATACACACATACACTCACAGAAGTGGAGGCGTGTGCGCACACACACGCGCACACACGTACACACACACAATGTGCTCTTACCATCTGTCCTTTGAGAAGTGAGCATGGGAGCAGGCCTGCTGATCTTTCTGTTACGCCATAGTTAAGACTACGCAGTACATGACGAGTAGGGGAAGCTTTTGTGATTTTTTTTCTGTCCTGCTGGATTTCAGCTCAGCACTCCACCTTTTGACTGGGGCAGGCAGGGAACTAAGGGGTGACAGTAGACAGTCGGCAGTGGCCTCTACGTGGTCAGCACCATCTTGAGGGTTGGCCAAGGAAAATGAAATCGTGGTGGAGTCTACAGACTCGTTCACCCTAAGAAGCTGGATAATAGGTAGCAAACATGGGTTTAGGTAGAAGCAAAGAGTTCTCATATTATACTATATGGTGGGGTGACTAGGTCACAACAGTCCAATCGACATTTTATGAATATTGAAAAGGAGGAGCTGGAAGGCTCCAAACACAAAGAAATGAGAAAGAAATGTTAATTACCTTGACTCAGTCATTATACATTTTATACATGAATTGAGATATCACATTACCCGTAAATAAGTACAAATTCCGAGCAAGGGGTTTGGCTGCCCCGATACAGTATAGAGTAGGCTCATGATGGATCCCTTGATGGTCAGGTCCATGGTTAGGACCCATCCCCTGAATGGACGAGTTATGCAGTATTTTCACTGACTTGGCTCTTAAACTTTCAAAAAATGTCCAGTTTCAACAAAGTACCTCAGTCTTCATCTCGCTCTTTCTATAAATCCATACAAGGTCACTGGGTGGGCTTTGTCAGCCTCATTTCTTCCCTGGACCTTCCTACTCTCAGGAGTTCTTTCTCGCTTTTCTTGTTTCATTAAAATTTTGTATTTATTTGTTGTTGTTGTTGTTGTTGTGTGTGTGTGTGTGTTGGAAGCTGCATACTGCAGCATTTGTACAGAGGTCAGAGGACACTTGCAGGAGTCAGTCCTCTCTTTCCACTCTGTGGGTCTTGAGAATTGAACTCAGATTGCTAGACTGACTGATCACCTTTTCCTGCTGAGCCATTTCATGGCCCCTTTCTCACTTTTCTTAATGAACCTGTGTTAACTGGCCTCGCTCCTTGTGTGTGTTTTCTTACGTTCTCGGGTATGAAACAATGAACTCAGAAGCCACTGGTTAGGGATAGCTTTGGTGACCTTCAATCATCCAGTGCCTTAGATCCTTGAGTTAAGCACACCAAGAGCTGAGCAGGCTTTAGCAGCACTCCAAGATCCCATGTGAATGTTATATATTCATGAAAAACCATTAAAACAGGGATGTCAACACAGCATGTGCTTAGCATGTGCAAGGCCCTGGATTTCACTCTTAACAACAACAAGAAAGAAAGAGAGAGAGAAAGAGAGAGGGGGGGAGGAAGAAAGAATGAAAGAGAAATGGAGAGAGAGGAAGGAAGGAAAGGAACGAAGGAAGAAAGTAAGAGAGAGAGACAGAGAGGAAGGAAGGAACGAAAGAAGGAAGGAAGGAAGGAAGAAAGAAAGAAAGAAAGAAAGAAAGGAGAGAGAGGGGAGGGGAGGAAGGAAGAATGAAAGAGAGAGGGAAGAAGGAAGGAAGGAAAGGAAGGAAGGAAGAAAGAGAGAGAGAGAGACAGAGAGAGGAAGGAAGAAAGAAGGAAGCAAAGAAGTTTAAGGAGAATATTAACTACTCCTGATTTGATCATTTCATACTATGTCCATGTATCAAATTATGACACTATACTCCCCAAATTAGTACAATTAAAATAAATAACTAAATAGGAGGGGGGGTATGACTTTTCTCATCCCAAGTCCACTTCACTTAGCAGCTGGCTTATTCTTATGGTTTATTTTAAGTTTGTTACCTGGCTGTTAGAGTCATTTAAAAACAAAAAGGGTGTGTTCTAGACACTGGGGAGAGTGAGGGTTGGCACAGTGCAGATTTCTTCACAATATAAGGAAGTAGGGCTCACACCACCGGATGTCTGGAGGCTGACGGACCCATAGGAAAACATGAAGACCAAAACGGACTCCCTGGGAAGAGAACTGAGGTCAAGTGGGTGCTGATGTAAAAGAGATGAGCAGAGTCAGGTTATTGGAACTGTGATAGCACATGAGAGGTTGAGGCATTGGGGGAGTGGGCATAGGATCCCAAAGGCCTACATCTGAGCATGGTGTGGTTCCTAGGACACTCAAAGAACCATTAGTAATGAGTCCCAATAAGCTAGCTTGGATTTCGCGTACCTCACTTAGATCTCACCACTGCCCTTCATGAGCTGGGTAACCACAGAAAGGTCAACCTTGTCAAGCTTCAGTTTCATCATCAGTAAAAATGGGTGTGAATAGAATTCCTGTGGAATTATGATGCGATTAAGTGAGATGTTTAGAGTTCCCGAGCATGCAGTAACGTGAGCCACTATGGTATTGCTAGAGGACTGGGGTGGAGGCAGAATACTGATACCTAACTATTGGTGAAATTATTAAGGACAGCTCTATGTCTGGGAACCCTGACTAGGGACTGTTACGACTCCCAAATAGGGAATAAAGAGTCTACTCTAGCAATCTCTGTTCTCATTCACCGCCAAGCTCCACCCAGCACTCCACACTGCTCACTAGGACGCAGTGCCAAACCAGCAGATAGGCTCACAGCATCGCATCAGGCTCCCATTGCCAGGGGACACAGATATGTGGCATTGTCTTCCTGTCCCTAGACCAATGAGTACATGTATAGGAAGCCACAGTCACTACCCTTATTTCATTATGGTCAACAGAATGTGATTGCACCCCCTTGCACCCAAGTGGCCTGAGGTTACAGCTGTTAAAACTCTCCATTTACAGATGGGTAAGAGACTTGCTTTGTATTTGCTGAGGGTCCAGGGCTGGCAGAGAAGGGAGCAGCTGGGAAGCAAGAAAGCACAGAGAAACAAAGTTGGCAGCTGGGAATGTCTCTGCATTACCTACTGACTTACTGCAGATGTGGCTTTCAAGAAGAAAAGTCCTCCATTGAGAAAAGAGGTTGGAGCCAGGCGGCAGTGGTGGCGCATGCCTTTAATCCCAGCACACGGCAGGCAGAGGCAGGCGGATCTCTGTGAGTTCGAGACCAACCTGGGCTACAGAGTGAGTTCCAGGAAAGGTGCAAAGCTCCACAGAGAAACCCTGTCTCGAAAAACCAAAAAAAAAAAAAAAAAAAAAAAAAAAAAGAGAGAGAGAGAGAGAGAGAGAGAAAAGGTTGGAGGTGGAGGTGTGGTGGGGCTTGAAGACAATCTGATGACGTCAGCAGACAAATGATCATTTGATGAGTAGATGCGACTGTGCTCAATGCCTATGGTTTAAAAGAAAAAAGGACTATGTCTCCACCCACGTGGTACCATTTCTGTCAAAAAATGCCAAATTAGAGGGTAGCTCATGGCAAATTATGTAATTCATGCAGAAAATTGTATATTTGTACTGAAACAATGGTTCCCTCCTGTCTGGCATCATGTAAAAACTGATCTCAGGGCCTGTGGCTAATGTCTGGATGGTGCTTGTTGCGATATTGGCTGCCTCTAATAGACATGAAATTGTGAAAGTATATCTAATGATTCTTCGTATAAATTCTCTGCTATGTTCTGATTTTTAAAATAGCATTTGAAATGTAATGCCAGAGAGAAGAGGGGGGAAAGCCGGGGGGGGGGGAGGGAGGGAGGGAGGACAGAGTGTAAAGTTAATAGCTCCTCACATACACCTAAGGATTCTGTATACTGTGTGTTTAGTTAAAATGTTTCCACAAGTCCTTGTCCTAAACACATACTTCTGTGGCAAGTCAGATAAAAGCTGTTTACCCTCAAAAGGCAACCGCCATGGCAGTTCACACAAGGAAGCCGCATGGTGCTATATCATTTGCGCATGAGATGTCCCCAACAGGCTCCTGTGCTTGAGCACCTGTCCCCAGGTCACAGTGCTGTTTGGGGATGCTGTAATACCTGTAAGAGCTGCCTTTAGCCTGACCAGAGGAAGCAGGTCGCTTGGAGATTGAGCCTCCCTTGTAGCCAAAGCTCTCCTGTTCCAGCCAGATGTAACAAGCTGTGTCCCCAGACACTACGCCTTCTCTGACACGATGGACAGTGTCTTAAATCTTCTGTGCAAACAAACCCCTCCTTTAAACTGCTTCTGCTGGATGTTTTGTTCCTGCAACGAGGAGAGTGGCTAATTCAGATGGAAACATGTCCATGCACAAGTAAGTGGGTAAACAGTGTGGCATACCACACTGTGGAATATTACTTAGCCACCTGACTCAAGCTACAACATGGACGAACCTTGAAAACATTGTGCCAGAGAGAAAGGAGATGAGCCGCTCCGGAAGGACAAATACAGTGTAGCTTCTTAGAGGAGCGACTTAGACACAATAAACAGATTCTCAAGGGCTGCAAGAGGATATTGCTTCATGGTGACAGTTTCTATTTAGGGCTGGGGATGGAACTCAGTGGCGGGGCACTTGTCTCTTTAGTGCAACAAGCAAAACCCAGAGCTTCCATTTAGAAAGATTAAAAACTCCCCAGATATACAGAAAGTAATGGTGACCCAGTGTCATGAACATACTTAATGCCACACGGTCGTACACTTTAAAAAGGTGGCAATATTATATATAGCTTTAGCACAACTGTCAGCAAGCAAGCGAGCAACAGAGGAGCCCCACTTTGCCCTCTGCTTTTCGGCATCTAAAACTTGTGAAGAACAGAACTGTGCTTGGTGTCTCTGGACTCTAATGATAAACCCTTACATTCCTGCTCACCAAGTGCCCTGAGGGGCCTGTGGAGTGCAAACCCAGGATAGGCATTGGGGTAAGGTAACACGTTTCTGAGACTCGCAGGTAGTCGCCTAATGAATGGGCAGGGGAGGTGGGGTGGAATTAAAATATGCATGTTAGAAAGTAAAAAAAAAAAAATTAAAGTTTCAAAATAGAAAAATATCAGTAAAGAATGACAAAACTGTGAATATGGAACTCGTCAGGGACAATATCAGAAATTTGATGCATGGGGATAATGTTTCCTGCCTGTCTGTTTCTTCTTAGACTCTTGAAAAGAAGTTGAACATATTTTTTTTTTCTCCTTTGAAATGCCTAGAGCTGTGTTTTTTGGTTTTGACTGCAATAAGAAGTTAATGTATTGTCTTTTCCTGAGCACTGGGTGTCACATGACTGCATTATGATAGAAGGAAAGCCAGCCCACCATTCCCTGGTAGTTGACTGTAGTGGGGTGGGGTGGAGTGTGAGCCTCCCACACTTGGAGGAGATTGCAACAGAGTCCGTCAGCTTGGCCCTAATAAAAGGAGAACAGTGTAGAAGAAAACAAACAAACAAACAAAACACCAACAGTCGCTGTTTTCAGGCATTCCCAGCCGTGCCAAGGAAGTACACAGACTGAAGGGCTGAGAAAAATGATCTGATAGGCTTTCAGACTTCAGTGACCCTGGCACCTCACATCCATGGGTTTGGTTTGGGCGACAGAGTGCTGCGAGTGCTTACCACAATCACAGGGCAGTGACCAAGAGCTGGGGCCGGATACCTTTCTGAGGGATCTGACACAATTCAAAGCCAGTTTCCAGTGGTGGCACCCCTGTATGCCTTACTCCTACGAACTTCCATTGCTCCCCATAAGACGTTCGGGTGGCAAGCAAGCGCGGCTCTACCAAGAGGGCCCATTTCTTCTGGGGTCCAGTTTTGAGAAACACACCAGTGCAGCCCTGCAACTGGAGCAGAGAAGATGGGATCTGTACCTGCCTCAGCACACTTAGGTGGGCAGTCACACAGCTGGAGTCTCCTGTGTGTGTAAGTACACATATGTGCATGTATATGTAACGGCCAGAGGCAGATGTCAATTGTCTTTCTCGACGACTTTTCAACTTATACTTTTGACATAGGGCCTCTCACTGAACCTAGAGTTTGCCAATTTGGCTAGAATGACTAGCCAGTGACCTCTAGCCATCCGCCTGTCTCTGCCTCCCTAGTGGTAGGATTAAAGGCTTTACACGGATTCTGGGAATTGAACTCAGGTCTTCATGGGGGCATAATAAGCACTTTACTGGCGGAGCCATTGCCCCAAAGCTGGAGTCTTGTCCACCAGCAAAACAGGGTGCTGCAGATTTGGACGGCACTGTACGGAAATCAAGCCGAAGAGGGATACAGCCAAATTACTTGGATTGTCCTTCCAGACACTATCTGATATGATTTCAGAGCTCTGACTGGACTAAGGAAACGTTTGTGTGACCTGTGACCAGAGCCCCATCCAGGCCATTCACATGTAAAGATCTCTTTGAGCAGGCTGGTGAGTGCAGCTGCCCAGCAAAGCTTTGTGTGACTCTGCACAATAGAGTCATCCCACCCTCCCTTCCAGGGTCCTGGGGGTCCATTTGTTGCCGCTGCCGCGGCCGCCCCTGCTGCTGCTGCTGCTGCTGTTCTTCAGCTGTCTGCGTGAGGCCGCATGTTTGAAGTTGGGCACAGTGTGTCTTTGAGGTAGCTCTTTGGCCCGTCCGTTGCAGCTGTCCCACTTGCTCTGGCACCGGGAGAGCAGCTGCCCAGAGGCCCCCTGGACACATCCGGCCCACAAAGCCCAGCACAGGCCGTGTGCCCTTCGGTTGTAAGAGCTTGCTCAAGCCACGCCCTGCCAGCCACCACTGACCTTTTCGCATGTCCAGTGCTGGCTGCTGGTTGTTTTAGCATGACCTGGGCCGAAGTCACAAGTCTGATGTCCACGTGGTCTGGCTCAGTCTACACTTTATTTGCGAGGCCCGACTAAGCCCATACCTCCTAAAAATGAGCTTTGATTGACTGCCAAAGAGACTGGACAAGAAAGCAGGGGCTGAACCCATAACATGTCGTGATGAAATCTGATTCTACGATTTTATTTTTAATTCTAATTTGGTTTTATTTTATTTAATTCATATTTTGCACAGAGCCTCATGCCTGACATGCAGCTGTCTTACCAAGCCCTCTTCTCAGGTCCCTGACCCTGGAATTTGAGTGTGATCGTGCCACAGATGAAGGTGTTTCTCAGTCAACAGTTTTCTTGAGTGGCCTGCCTGACTTATTAAGGCTAAATCATTTGTGATTTGTGAAAATCGCAGCCTCTGTGGGGTACATCATTGAAAAGAACTGGAAAATAAGCTCAATTATTTTGGCCACTCCAGCATAGCAGGGTACTGAACTTACAAAGGAGATGAAAATAAGCTCAGAGTTGCTATGTCCATGACAGACTCAGGGCCTGCCTTGTTCTCAGGGGACTGACTCAGGAACTAAGAAGTACACTTAAGGTGTCTTGATTAGAAAATATTTCCCACAGATTCTGAGCCAGGTTGGTTTTTTTGTTTTTTGTTTTTTTTTCTTTTTTCTTTTTTTTACTTTTCTGGTTTCAGATGCTTTTTTGAATATTTAAATTTACTTATGCTTATTTTTTAATGTAATGTTTTGAGAATTTCACATCAGTATTATAGTTACATCATTTCCATCCCTCTCTCTCTTCTAATGCCTCCTGTGTCCCCACTGCTCAAATTCACGACCTTTCTTTCTTCAATTTTTATTGTTACACACACACACACACACAAATATGAATACAGCCTGCTGAGTCCATTTAGTGTTGCGCAGCTGTACATGTGTTTAGGGCTCACCACTTGGGATTGGATGACCTATCAGAAGGCTCGTCCCTGGAGAACTCTGACTCTCTCTTAGCAGCTATTAATTGGCTGTAGCTCTTCAACTAGGTGTGGGACTCCGTGAGATTTCCCCCATAAGATTCGGAGCCAACTTCTTCAACAAGCTGCTTTCCAGATTACTTCTGCCTTACAGCTTTCTTGAATAAAAAACAAGTGATATTATCTTAGTATGCAATCCTGCTGATTTTAAATGCAAGGCAAAGCAGGAAGCCACTCAGTCGAAGAAAGAGGTAAAATGGTTGATGGGAAATCTTAATAAAAACAATGCTTTGGTGAGACTTGACCCTTGACCTAGAGTACTCATAGAATAAAGGAGATTGACAAGTCACTAATAAATGCGGTTCTCATTGAGAATTTTTCTGGCTTTTTTCGAGATTTAAAGGTCTTAAAAATGAATACTTGTTCTACCAAAATTTAAAAGTTTCACAAAATTTACAACCTAATTTTTCCTCAAGTCTTTAGGTTTAACTCACACATCTTGTTATTTTATTTGTACATTGCATAGATTTTTACAACTGCTTTTGAGAATTTTTTTCACTTCTGAATTAAACTGCCTTAAATATTTTAAGGTATTTTTAAGGCTGTACCAAATTTCCTTTTTAAATGTTTCAATTGTCTGATCAAAAAAATCATCCCCAAGTTCATGTATCACTCCTTAAATCTAATAAAGAGGGATCTTCTACATGCAACAGATCTCAAGCTGGTTCAGTGAGGGGACCGAGGGGGTAATGGTGCTTGTCATGAAGCTTAACTTGAGTTTGAAACCCAAGTCCCACATAGTCAGAGAGGAAAAAAACCTGACTCCTACAGGTTGTCCTTGGCCTTCTACATGTTCCCTGGGGCATGAACTTTCCTCCACAAAAGTTTGTTATTATCATAAATATTAACTGTGTTGTTATCACCTTTGTCATATTTTCTTACAGTTTTAAACTTATAATCATAAATCAAATGAATTAACTCACATTTAAATTGAATTGTGAAATTTGATTTTATATATGTGTGTGTATATATATATATATATATATGAATGTGCCTATTCTTCCTAAAAGTTGCAAATATTTGATATAGCAGATATATACATATTATTCCTAAATTTAGTTTAAAATATTAGTATTTTGTTTTGATTTATTTTTCAGGCTTTTAAATTTTTATTTATTTTTATTTCATGTGCATTGGTGTTTTGCCTGCATGAATGTGTGTATGAGGGTGTCGGATCCCCTGGAACTGGAGTTACAGTTGTGAGGGGACATGTGGGTGGTAGGAATTGAACCTGGGTCCTTTGGAAAAGCAGCCAGTGCTCTTAACCACTGAACCATATCCCCAGCTCTCATTTTCAGGTTTTAGTACTTAATGCTATATATTTTGGGCATAAGATCTCAAGAAAAATTTAAAACTTACCCGTTAATAAACCAAATTTGGGGCTGTGAGATGGCTCAGGGAGTAAAGGGCTTGTGTTCAAGCCTGGCACTTGAATTTGATCCCTGGAACCAATAAGAATGGAGAGAATCAGCTTCTGGCCTTAACACGCACACATGCATACACACAATCTTTCTATATGTAATGCATATTATGTTACATATTAATATATTTATAGCTCAATCAATAAATAAATATAATTTTTATCACACCAACTCATGCAAGTATATTGAAGTTTCTTAAGGACTTGGAGATACCTGTGAACTTACATTTTCTATAATCATGATGAAACACCATGAGATTGTTTATTGTCAAAACAGGCATTCATCTCTTGTCCATGCCACTTACTTAAGTCCTGTTGTGTTTTAATTTTTTGTTCACTCTCTGAAATCTTCAGTCTCTACCAAGATACAGCTAACCGACTCCACCGCCTCTGTTGGACTTCTCTGTCTTTGACTCTCGTGATACACAACTAACGTCTTACTGTATTGCATGTATTTCCCCCAAGTCTCAGCCTGCCTGGCTCTCTATACACAATTACACAAGGCTAATCGTGTCGGTGTGGTGTACTGAAGGCAGTACAGGAGAGGCGTAGAGGTCCTCTGCCTGGAGGGACCTAACTGAGCCTAAGGGATAAATAGGTGCTACCAAAGGAAGAATCCAAGCTGCTTGGATATGTGCGTGTTTTACAAGAGAGCATGTTGACAGCAGAGGGGACTGTTATTGGTCAGTCCTAAAGGCAGGGAGGTGACAGCAAAAATCCCCAGAGATGTCACTGGCCAGTGAGTGGTGGTCCATAAATGGCAGGGACTGAAGAGGACAGATCAAGAAGAGGAAAGAAATCCCGTGCCTTAAGCAAACTGCAGAAACAGTTGACTTCCGTCTGAATTTTTAAACAAGTGTCTTTAGGTAGCGATTCCACCATGTTGCCATGCTGAAAGTGAGAACAGAAGTTTCTGAGTGACAGCTGCATTGGGGTTGGGTAGGAGGACAAAGCTGTCATCTAGTTATGAACATTCGGGAGTTGGACATGTGTTCACACTGTTCTTGAAGGTCGTCTCCCTTAGCTTAACAAGCCCTTCTCCAAGAGGGATGCCCCTCTTCTCGTACTCATATTCCTCCTGCTCCCTAGACTGTTCTTTGACTAATGCATTCAAATTGTTACTGAGGAATTATTTGTGTAATTACTGTCTCTCCTCCCTGGGAACCAAGGCCAGGTCTGGTTTGCTCCCCGATCCATCCTCAGCATCTAGTTCAATCTCAAATCTAAAAGGTACTTACTCATTCTTTATTGGACAAAGACAAAGAATGCAGTTCTTCATTGGATGACAAAGAATAACTGACTTAATTCATCAGACAATTAAGACATTGAAGTAGTAGATAGTAGTCCCTGGAGGTAGCCACAAATCTGACACATTCTTTTAAGGGTACTTAGGATGCTGTCCAATCACACATGGACCACCGTCCTACAATGGTCAAGGCCATTGGCTTTGCTCTAAGATTCATACTCATACACACACCTACACCTACACATATGTCTTGGTTAGGGCTTCTATTGCTGCAATGAAACACCAGGACCAAAAAGCAAGTAGGGGAGGAAAGGGCTTATTTGGATTACACTTCCGTATCACTGTTCATCACCAAAGGAAGTCAGAACAGGAACTCAGTCTGGAACCTGGAGGCAGGAGCTGATGCAGAGGCCATGGAGGGGTGCTGCTTACTGGCTTGCTTAACATGGTTTGCTCAGCCTGACTTCTTATAGCATCCAGAACCACCAGCCCAGGCATGGCATCACCCATAGTGGGCTGGGCCCTCCCCCATCAACCACTAATTAAGAAAATGCCTTACAGGCTTGCCTACAGGTTGATCTCATGAAGGCGCTTTCTTAATTGGGGTTCCCTCCTCTCAGATGACTCTAGCTTACGCCAAACTGATATAAAACTATCCGGCACAATTGACTCCTTGTGGGTCTGACACACAAACACATCACCGTTAAGCCACAACCTTTCCTTTCTCATTCATCCCCAAGATTTCATATTAAAAATGTAAATAACTTTAAAAATCCCACAGTCTTTACAAATTCAAACACATTAAAAGTTCAGTCTCTTTAAACTAGCCAATCTTTTTTTTTTTTTAAATCCAAAGTCTTTTAAAATTCAATATCTCTCAACTGCGGGTTCCTGTAAAACCAAAAGTAAATTAAATACTTTCTCACTTCAAGAGCGAAGAGCCACGGTACAGTCACAACCAACCCAACCCAAACCAAACTCCAGCAGTGTAAATAACTCAACGTCCAATGTCTGGGACCCACTCCCTGTCCAATGTCTGGGACTCACTCACTGGGCTTCACAATCTTCTGGGCTTCTCCAAGGGGCTTGGGTCACTTCTTCGGCTCTGCCCTCCACGGCACACACAGCTTGTCTTCTAAGCTCAGGCGGGCTCCACTCCACTGCCACTGCTGCTGTTCTTGGGTCAACCCACGGTACCCGGCATCTCCAAGGAGCTGGAGTCTTCTGCTGCAGCTGGGGCCACACTTTCACCAAATAGCCTCTCCTAGGCTTTCTTCGTGGTGCCGAGCTTCAACAGCCGCTGAGGCTGCACCTTCACCAAATGGCCTCTCCTGGCCTCTCGCAGTGCCAAGCCTCAGCTGCTCTCCATGACTTCATGCCTCTAACCCAGCGCCACCTGGGTGACTCTTACACTACCAAGTTCAGCGGCCAATGCAAGGTACAACCCTGGCCACCTCTGGAACACAGCTTCTGTGTGCTGACCCTGCAGAAACACATCTCAGGAGATTTCACCTCAGCGATGCCCATCTTTTTAATCACCGCTAAGTTCTCAGCTCCAGCTAATGAGCATCAATTGTCCCAGTTTTTACTGAGATTTGACTTCAGTCATTCTAGTCTCTTGTTTGTCACAGCTGATTCATCAGCTCCAGCTGACCATAACCACAAATTCTTCACACAACTGGCCTGGTGGCGTTTTTGCTTCCCTCTGAAACTTCACAAGCACTCAACATCCTTCTCTCCCAAGCTGCTACAGAACAGCTCACTCAGCTCTCAACACTCCATGGCTTTTCTAGCCCAAAGTTCCAAAGTCCTTCCACAGTCCTCCCCAAACAACATGGTCAGGTCTGTCACGACAATGTCCCAATATCCTGGTACCAACTTATCTTAGTTACGGTCTCTATTGCTGTGATGAAACACCATGACCAAAGCACGTCGGGGAGGAAAGGGTTGATTTGACTTACAGTTCCCTATCATAGTCCATCATTGAAGGAAATCAGGACAGGAACTCAAACAGAGCAGGAGCCTGGAGGCAGGAGCTGATGCAAAGCTCGCTTTCTTTCTTTCTTTCTTTCTTTCTTTCTTTCTTTCTTTCTTTCTTTCTTTCTTTCTTTCTTTCTTTCTTTCTTTCTCTTCCTTCCTTCCTTTTTCTCTCTCCCTTCCTTCCTTCCTTTCTCTCTCTCTCTCTTTCCTTCCTTCCATCCTTCCATCCTTCCATCCTTCCATCCTTCCTTCTTTCCTTCTTTCCTTCTTTCCTTCTTTCCTTCTTTCCTTCTTTCCTTCTTTCCTTCCTTCCTTCCTTCCTTCCTTCCTTCCTTCCTTCCTTCCTTCTTTCCTTCCTTCCTTCTTTCCTTCCTTCCTTCCTTCCTCCCTCCCTCCTTTCCTTTCTTCCTTCCTTCCTTCCTCCTTTCCTTCTTTCTTTCTTCCTTCCTTCCTTCCTTCCTTCCTTCCTTCTTTCCTTCCTTCCTTCCTTCCTCCCTCCTTTCCTTTCTTCCTTCCTTCCTTCCTCCTTTCCTTCTTTCTTTCTTTCTTCCTTCCTTCCTTCCTTCTTTCCTTCCTTCCTCCTTTCCTTCCTTCTTCCTTTCCTTCCTTCCTTCCTTCTTTCCTTCCTTCCTTCCTTTCCTTCTTTCCTTCCTTCCTTCCTTTACTTCCTTCCTTCCTTCCTTCCTTCCTTCCTTCCTTCCTTCCTCCCTCCCTCCCTCCCTCCCTTCCTTCCTTCCTTCCTTCCTTCCTTTCTTTCTTTCTTTGAGACAGGGTTTCTCTGTGTATCCCTGGCTGTCCTGGAACTCATTTTGTAGACCAGGCTGGCCTCAAACTCACAGAGATCCACCTGCATGGCACCCCTCACAATGGGCTGGGCCGTCCCCCATCAACCACTAATTAAGAAAATGTCTTACAGGCTTGCCTACAGGTTGATCTTATGAAGGCATTTTCTTAATTGATATTCCCTCTTTTCAGATGACTTTAGCTTGTGTCAAGTTGACATAAAACAATCTGGCATAATATACATATACACATACACATTTATACATACATATACATACATTCATCTCTCTATATACATAAATATACATCTATCTATCTGTCTATCTATCTATCTATCTATCTATCTATCTATCTATATGCTGGGTGATCACAAACAATTCACTTAAGCTCTGGGGCCACAGTTTTTCTCATTTGTAAAATGGGAATAATTATGGTTTAGTGTGTCAGGGGTCAGTTTGGTTTTATATAGGTGGGGATTACATATGAAATAATTTTCAGCAAAGCCAGTGTCTCAAAATCAGCTACCCTGTTCTCTCATCACTCTTACTTTGCCTTATGTAGAGAGGTGTAGCGTCTTCTAGAGTGCAAACATGCATGTCTATAAATAGGAAGAGATAGGTCAGAGGCGGGCTGGCGGGAGATCTGAGATCCCAGGAAACTCTTAGAACCTTCGTGCAACTTTCAAAGAATACAAAGGAAAATAATCCCACTGTGAGCTGTATTAACCGAAGATTGCAATGAACACTACATTTGAAACGTTTTCAATGCTGTGATGACATAGCACCTATGAGCCATTTGAACGTTACAGTTCCTTTTACATGGTAGTCGTACGCATTCAGCATAGTAAGTGTCTTAGTCATTGTTCTATTGTTGTGAAGAGACACCATGACCATGGCAACTCTTATAAAGGAAAACATTTAATTGAGGTGGAGGCTTATAGTTTCAGAGGTTTAGTCCATTATCATCATGGCGGGGAGCATGGCAGCATGCAGGCATGCAGGCAGACATGGTGCTGGAGAAGGAGCTGCTACATCTTGATCCACAGGCAACTGGAAGTAGACTGAGACTCTGGGTGTGGCTTGAGCATATATGAGACTTCAAAGCCCACCTCCACAGTGACACACTTTCCTCAACAAGGCCACACCCACTCCAACAAAGCCACACCTCCCAATAGTGCCACTCCCTATGCGCTTATCGGGGCCAAATACATTCAAACTCCCACAGTAAGTATTTTGGATTGTTAAAAAGGATCTTAAGTCCAAGGTCAGTCTGAACTTCGTAGAGAAATCCTGTCTTAGAAAAAAAATGCAAATTATAGAGTCTTATTACTGGGGAATTCTGACCTAAGCCTTACATAAAAGACAGCTTCTCAAGTCTGTTTGCTAGGTTTATGATACTTTGATTTAAAAACAGACTATAGACCTGTTTGATTGCTAGAAACATAGACTCATAGTCTGAGGGTGAAGCTTGTCTGTCAAGTTTATTGCCAGGTTTACAATTTTATGGTGATGTTTTATAATTGTAAAGTTACCATAAAACATTCTTGTTTCTTAAACTACAATTATCATAATATTGTGATTTGGTGTTTTTGTGCCTCTGAAAATTTTATGGCCCACAGGAGAAGAACCCACAGAGGGTCTGCTCTGCTGATAACCCCTGACCTTCTAAAAGGAAGCAGTCTCATAAGAACTCTTTGAAATGTTCCTATTACATCACATGAGACACTATGGATGGGCTCAGGGTTTTTAAAAATGAAGTATTTCATGAAAGTACATTCAGACATTCGCATAACTATTAAAAGGAAGATGGACTCTGAAATCAATTGGCTGCATCCGTTCCAAGACTCTCATCTTTTAGTGCTTCCTTTTAGTAATAGGAAATGAGACGATTTCCAGGCTGGATTAGGGTGCACGAGGCATTCCAGGACTCTTTCACACCTTCAATTTTGTGCTTGCAGGAGCTATTTCTACTCCAGGTCAAAGTATCCACACAAAGGATGAGGGAACTTCACTGCTGGGAAGTACCTACTAAGCGTGAGAATTCTAGAAAGTTCTGCATGAATCTACAGAGAGGAATACTGACTTAGGCCAAAATGTAAACTAAAACCAACGACCATTCCCATTTGCTTTGTGGGAAAGCAAACAGAAGTTAGAATTTGTGATGTTGCCTGGCTGCCTGCATCCTCGGCTAAAGGAGAAAGGAGGCCTGTTTACCATTTTCTCATGAGTGTGGGCTTTCCAAAGATATGGCAGTCAGCTTACTTTCACATATATATATCTTGGTTTAGTCATACTGAAGAGGAGTTGGTTTTGAAATGTCAAAGCGCTGGCCTCGAGCAAGTGGGCGCAGCTCCATTTCTACTGCGGAGTGTGGAAGCCGGCCTAGAGAGGAGGCGGGGGCACTGAGCTGGATCCCTACCTGTGGGCTCCTCCTTAGGACTCAGGGGCTCCGTGCATGCTTTGCAATGGAAGCAAAGCTCAGAACACCCACCCAGTCAGCCTGCTGGGTCTGCCTTGATCTTGGAGTCAGCTTCTGGAGTCGGCCTCCTTCGCATGAAGGTTTCCACCGTGTTCCGTGGGGGCGAGTGCATAGTTCAAACTCTGTACAATGTGGCCTCAGCATGGTGGGCTAGAAGCACGTGACACACATTCATACTGTGTCAAAAGAGACAGCTAGCCCTCCCTTCATGCCTGCACGGGGCACTGAATGACAGCCTAAGCGGTCCTTGAGAAATTCCAAGTCTGTGACTTTTAATCCCTGCTGTGCTGCATGTGACCCAGAAAAACCCCTTTAGTATTCCATTCTGCATCAGTGTCCACATCTGTAGGAGTGGAGGCCCGATCACACAGCTGGTAAGTATTAGCAGCATGTTACTGTTGAACTGATGGATGAGAGCCCTTCAGAACTTTGCTACCTTTTCCTTAGAGAATGGGGAAAGTTTCTAAGACACGAATCCATTTAGGGCTTTGGTAGCCCCTCCACATAAGCCCTGGCCCATTTCTAGATAAAACTCCAGCCAGTCCTCCACTCACAGCCATCTGTGTGAGCCTTTCAGCAGCTGCCATTGGACGGCAGGGGTGGGCAGAAACCCCAGCAAGCAAGAAACTGAAGCAGGAGGAAAATGAAGAGATTGGTTGAGCTGGGCATGGTGGACCATACCTCTAATCTCAGCATTTGGGACACTGAGGTAGATCATGAGTTTGAGGCCAACCTGGGCTATATATCTGGGCTATACCTTAGAACAACAAAAGCAAAAACGAGGAAGCTGGCACTGGAAAATAAACATGTGCCAGGGAAGAGGGGTTCAATATATATATATCTTAGGGACATAATGGGACTCAGACACCCAGAGCTGAGTTCACATGCCCCATGCAATGTTCTCTCCATCATTCGATGAGGACAAGCATAGGCCACCGAAGATAAAGCCCATGGCTGGGGGCAGATCCCCTTGCACAGAGTTGGCATGAGTGATAGCCATTAAAATTCATGTCATGCCCAGTCTATCACATGGCATAATGGACACCTGTCTGTTCCCCTCTCTGAGTCACCAGAGGCTCAGAAGCAGTACTCCTACTCCCCAGGTCATTAAAGGAGGTGATGTGTACAGGGTACTTGGCCCGATAATGAGCATGTAATTCCTACAGGTCAGGCTTTAGAAGACATAGTAAATATTTGTTGAACCTAACTCTGTGGTGAGCATTTACAGTTTGTGCCTGGACTGCTAAGGTGGTTTGACATCCTTGAGCTTATAAAGTAAAGAATGATAAGAAAAAATTATATTTTGTGTGAAACTCCAAGAAATGTTGTGGCTAACTTTAGAGTGATGATTTCCCATCATTACAGGCTGAAAGGGAACTCACAGGAGAGTTCCCACAACGTTCCCTGTGCCACTTGGTGTCTGATACAGCCCAGAGAATGTGTTTCCAGCAAGCTGTTTTACTCTCCAATGAACGTTGTTCTTCTCTGTCTACTAATGTTTCACTGAACCACATAGATCTTCCATTTCCGCTGTAGGCTGAAGATCGACGTCATAAAACAGGAGGGATGTGCAAAAATATTTATTTCATAAAAAGAGGGATTGGCCGGGCGGTGGTGGCGCACGCCTTTAATCCCAGCACTCGGGAGGCAGAGCCAGGAGGATCTCTATGAGTTCGAGGCCAGCCTGGACTACCAAGTGAGTTCCAGGAAAGGCACAAAGCTACACAGAGAAACCCTGTCTCGAAAAATCCAAAAAAAAAAAAAAAAAAAAAAAAAAAAAGAGGGATTGATTGTCCACTAGCAATGCTTTCAATGGCCATTTTCCCAAATGAGCAAAAGAGGTCAGTAGTTCCCATTCTGGATCCTCAAAGTTATGGTCAAAATGAACCACATTTCTAGCTCTTCAAAAGCCTGTGCATATGTTTAAAGACTTCAGCCCCAGATTTGTGACTGTCATTTTCTCCCCAGGAATTATTATTACTCTGGGAATTATTTTATCACTAAACAACAATAACAACAAAATAGTGTGTGCATGTGTGCATGTGCTTGTGTTTGTGTGTGTGTGTGTGTGTGTGTGTGTGTGTGTGTGTGTATGTGTGTGTTCCTGCGTCATATGAAGGACAGCTTTATCATTCTTCAGACACTCTCCATCATTTGTTTGTTTATTTCCACGTTCTGCCTCCCCACTGCTGGGATCACGAACACAGACCACCATGCCTGACTGTTTTAGAAATTTGGGTTCTGTCGATCAAACTCAGCAAGTACTTTACCAGCCGAGCTCTCTTCGGCTCTTTTGATGTTGTTGTTGTTGTTACCATATTAAAAAAAAAAAAACAAAGACAGATGAGGTCATTATACATCAGGCACTGTTCTAAGCACTTTAGACCTATCGACTCGCATTAGCCATTTGACTCTAATTTTAGTATATGTGCTGCTGGTGTGAGCATTAGCCTCCTGATTCGAAAGAGATAGGTTCAATTAGTGTTCATCTTTTGCAAACGAGGCAAGAGAGGCAGAGTGGTTAAAGAAGCTTCCATGAACTCACACAGCTATGCCAAAGAGGAGCCCTGAAGAAGGGCTAAAAACGACCCAACCTTCCTCTTAAAATTTTTATGTGTATGTATTTATTGTGCGTGTGTATATGTATGGGCATGTCAGTCAACAAGGCATGTGTGGAGGTCTGAGGACCACTTGCAAGAGTGGGATCTCTCTACCATAGTTCTAGGGATTTAACTCTGGTCCCCAGGCTTAGCAGCATGCACCTTTACCCACAGAGTCATCTTGTTGCCCCTCCAAAGAACGTCTTGACTTAATATTCCCCCTTTTGTTAATGGTCAGGAACATTATTATACACATGCTTTTATTACTAGTATCTGAAACTGCTCCATACCTTTGAAATGTGCATGTATATAAATGTCTTAGTTAGGCTTTCTATTGCCATGATAAAGGCAATTAACAAAGGCAACTGGGGAGGAAAGGGTTTATTTCATCTTGTGATCTACAGTCCATTACAAAAGGAAGTCAGGGCAGGAACTCAAGGCAGAAACCTGGAGGCAGGAACTGATGCAGAGGCCATGGAGGAGTGCTGCTTATTGGCTTGATCAGCCTGCTTTCTTATTGAACCCGGGACCTCCTGTCCAAGGGTGGCATTGCCCACAGTGAGTGAGCCCTCCCACATCAATTATCAATTATCAATCCAGAAAACACAGACTTGCCTACAGGCCAATCTGACAGTAGCATTTTCTCCGTTGAGTTTCCCTCTTCCCAGATGACCCTAATTGTATCAAGTTGACAAGCAAACAAACAAACAAAACACCCAATTAGAATAATAAATAAATAACATCTCAATGCCTTGTGTAGCTGAGCCTAAAAAACATGATATAGGTCAAGACTTTGTACTTATTCATTCCCTGTCTTCCTCCTTTGAGAGTGTTTGTTTTAAGTGTGCTGGTAGAGAAACAGGTATTCACCATACATTTACTTGGCTGACTGGACACTTTACAGCCAGTGGTTTCTGTTTGCATTTGTAAGTCTGGATTTTGTGTGTGTGTGTGTGTGTGTGTGTGTGTGTGTGTGTGTGTGTGTGTAGTGCTAGTGAGCATTTAAATGAGTTCTTTTAGATATATTCACATTTGCATTTAATATAGACAGAAATTAGTGTTTGGAAGATTGCATTTTAGCCTATGCTGTGCTCATAATAAACAGCCATAACAGCATGAAAGAACATTCTTCAAATATCTGTACAGGTAGCAATCATAACTTACGAGTCAAGAAAGAAGTCATTGGAACGTTTTCTGGGCCTCCGACTAAAACCCCAATCTACAGCACAATAGTGTCTTGAACCCCGGTTGACAACTTCCCAGAGAAGAAGCCGGCCCCATCGAACAAGACACCAATTTCTGAACAGCTTAAATGAATTAACGGGAAGATTATTCTCTTGGCAGGGTGTTGTGTGTGTAGTGGGGGGTGGTAGCTGTTGGTCGCAAAGCAGACTGACTCAGGCACAATTGGCCACTGCTGGCAACTTAATTGGTAGCGTAGATCCTGCCTCGAAGACTACGTCCCGGCATTTGGTGTTAAAACAAGCATCGATCATCCTCAGTCTCTTCGGTTGAGTGTGTAAGTAACGCCCTTGCCTTTCAAAGACATGGTGTCTTTTTCTATCCTGTCTATTCATTTCTTCTATCCATAGCGAGTACCCGGTAGTGTGCAAGCAGGATACAGGACAGGTGTGAATCTCAAAGGGAGAAGAGTTTGAGGCCTCTACTGAAGGAGGCTTCCTTTCTGTACCTCCAACAGCTTTCCTTCATGGATAATTTGAGGTTTTCTTTGAGAACACATGAATAACCACATCCTAATATGTTAACGGTAGAGTCTTAGCATTTGAACAACAGTGGCTTCAGTCTCTGGTTTGTGGCATTTAAAGTTACATTTCCTAAAATGTAGAGAGTTGTGGGGTTTTGTTGTTGTTTTGTTTTATTTTCTGGTTGCTTTTAAAAATGTTTTTTTCCCTTTATTGAAAATATTTTTTCCATATAATACATCCTGATTATGGCTTCCTATTCCACTATTCCTCCCGGTTCCTCCCACCTCCCCTCTCATCTGGATTCACTAATTGTCTCATTAGAAAACAATATCCCTTCTATGGGATAATAGTAAAATATAATATAATAAGATAAAACAAAAACTAACACCCTGGAATAGGACAAAACACACAAACAGAAGAGGGAAAAAAGCCCAAGAAAAGGCACAAGAAACAAATACTGACAGAGACCCACTCATTCGTACACTCAAGAATCCCATAAAAATACTAAACTGGGAGCCATGATATGTATGCAGAGAACCTGTAGGGTAAAAAAGAAAGGGGTAAATAAATAAATAAATGATATATGTAAAATAAGAATTAAAAACTAAAATAGATAGATGATAGATAGATAGATAGATAGATAGATAGATAGATAGATAGATAAAATGCCCTGATGGGATATTATGAAACAAGAAACTTCCAAAGAGGACTTCGAGTTTATTTTCTGTTGGCCATCTATGGCTGGGCACGTGGCCAACCCTTAAGAGTAGTTTGTTTCCCCAGTGAAACCTTTGGAGAAAACTTAATTTTCATTTGTAATTGGTTATCAATTGGAAATTGTTTCTGGGTTACGGACGGGGGCATGTGTCCACTTCTTTAAGCTCTAGGGTTCCAACTCGTGTGGACCTGTGCAGGCCCTGTGCATGCTGCCTCAGTCTCTGTGAGTTCACAGGAGCTTTGACCATGTTGATTCAGAGGATCTTGTTCTCTTGGTATCCCCCACCCCTCTGGCTCTTACACTCTTTCTGCCTCCTCTTCCAAGGGGTTCCCTGAGCTCTGAGGGGAGGGATTTGATGGAACGTCTTATTTAGGGCTGAGTGTTCCAAGATTTCTTACTCTCTACATAATGCCTGACTGTGGGTCTCTGTATTTGTTCCCATCCCCTGCAGGAGGAAGCTTCTCTGATGATGGTTGGGCAAGGCACTGATCTATGAGTATAGCAGAATGTCACTAAGAGTCATTTTTTTTTTTTGCTAGGTTCTTTAGGTCTCAGCTTTTTAGTTGCCCAAGCCATGTCAGGTATGGGTTCCATCTCTTGAGGTGGGCCTTCAGTCAAAGCAGGTATTGGTTGGTTATTCCTACAACCTTTGTGCTACTATTGCCCAAGCATACCTTGCAGGCGGGACACCATTGTAGATCTCAGGGTTTGTAGCTAGGTTAGTATTTACATTTCTCCTTTGGTAGCATGTAGAGTACCTTCCTGTGCCAAAGATGCTAGCCAGTATGGGTGAAGGCTCCATATAGCCACCAGCTGACTTCTCCATGTTCAATGACTGTGTAATTTTTGTCTCCATCAATGGGGCCATGCTGTCCGTGTGTGGAGAGGAGCCTATAATCTTGGCAACAGCCTGGGCTGTTTGGGGATTCTCATGGGACCCCTTTGGTCTGGTTGCTTTTTAATGTGGTAGATGACAAAATTGGGAGTTTCCACTTGGGTCATCCCACAGAGGAGGCTGGCCTCGTGAGATGCCGAGTCAAGCTGGCCCAATTCCAAGAGACTTTGGACTCAGCTATCCAATTCTCCAAATTCCTTGGCTCTCACTTGCGTTTTCTCCACCGGAGCATCATAATTCTGGATCCCAGAGGCTGAGGTGACATCAGGAATCCCCTCTTATGTGGGATCCAGAGGCCAGGGCTGGAGGTGTATAGCTCAGAGGAGAGAGTTACATGGAATATGCAAGGTCCTGTGCTAGCCACTTTTCAAAATAGATAGAAAATTATCTATATCACAGAAAGGCTGGGATGGGAGCCAGGTGTGGATCAGGGAACCTGGAGAGGGAGGAGCTGGTAGAGGCATCTGAGACACATGCACCTGGTATCAACACCTGGCCTGCACGGAGATACTGAGAAGGGCGGAAGGAAGGCATGTGGGGTGGACCCTCCCTCTTGTGCAAAATGGGGGCCTCCTTTTCTGACACTGGTAAGGCATTTGAGGGTCCTAACCCCGCAGAGGCTCTCTTCTGGTTAGCTTCAGCCGCCATCTTGACACAGCCCAGAGTTAGCAGAGAGGGTCTCCCTTGGGGGTTCAGTTCCTGCATCGGATTGGCCTGTGGGCGTGGCTGTGGGCCATTTTCTTGATTCTAATTGATGTAGGAGGGGCTAGCCCACTCTAGGTGGTGGCATTGTTGGTGGGACAGGCCGCTGTAAGAAGCATGGCTGAACATGAACCCGAGAGCAAGTCAATATGTGGCATTCCTCCCCGGTTTCTGTTTCAAGCGCCTGCCCTGCTGGAGTTGAGTTCACACCCTGACTTCCTTCAGCCAGGAACGGGTAAGATGAAATAAAGTCTTTTCCCTCCACGTTGCTTTTGATCGTGGCTTTTATCCACACAGCACACAGATAACAAACCAGTACAGCCTCTGAAGACTCGCTATTTATGTCATAACTCTTACCCTATATCACAAGCTCCAGAAAGGAGCCTTCTTCTTAGGTGGGGAACTGAGCGAGTTTATCTCTGACGCTGGCCCCTGGGATGCCAGCAGATTAGCTTTCAAGGAAGCAGATTGTCGAGTGGGGCTGTAGCATAGGTTCATACGTTTAAACACTTGGTCCCAGGCTGGTGGTGCTGTTTT